>NW_006438088.1:9866061-9986541 GCF_000325575.1 Pteropus alecto
CAATAAACGGCTGAGCAGCATTTTCCTTGCGACAAGAACATTTCTCATTTTAGAACTTGGCTGAATGATTGCATTTAGCAGTGATGAAAGCGGTGCTTCTCTCAACTCTTTAGTAAATGAGTTTACAGCTCCAGAAATCACCCACTTATCCACCAACATGCAAATAATCTGTTATGAACATTTATTTTACTTCAATCATGTTGTCTTTGACTTTTCATCTGTACTTTGGGAATTCCAGGCTTTGACTTTCTAAAAATATTACTTCTTAATTGATTCATGTTGGTAGGTTTCATTTTGCTAATTTATTTCTCATTTAACCAAACCTTTCTTACTGCATTTCTTATGTGTGTGATTGGTTTTTTGGTTTCCATTCTTTCACTTTTAAGGGATTCGGCCTAACATCAAGAATATCATCAGCCTCCTAAAAATTTTAATAGTCATAGTCATCCAATTAATACTTTATTTTAATTTTGATTTTTATTCGTCCCAGGGATTTACAGTACATGAATGTTATTTATAAAATGAAAATTTCATTTTACATATTTATATATCACAGTAGGAAAAACCAAAGTTTTAAGATAAGCTACTTGGTTTACATAACTAAAATGATTTTAAACAAACAAAAAAAATTATTGTGCAATATAAAAATACGTGCTCTTTAAAAGTAACAAGTTATGGTTACTTTAAGTGCTTTATTAAGAAACTGATTGGGAAAGGTTCAGTGTTCATAGTCTTTAAAAAGGAATGTAACAATGTGTGCATGTTCTGTATGTGTGTATGTGTATTTATATATTTCATATTGTGTAAAGTCTATGGTGTCATTGTAATGTAAAATATTATATGTGTTGATGTTGTTTTAGAACTAATCTCTTAAAGCAGTAAATGTTTGAACAATTTCCTATTCTTGCCTTTTAACTTAAACCATTCCTTTTTTTTAACCTAATGTGCCTAAATCAATATTAGACATGTCGTCAAATTAGGGGCCTTGTATATGTGTTAGAGAAAAGTATTATGAATTAAAATTCCTTTCATAAATAGACTTTATTTTCAAATTCATTCCCCTAATGTAACATAAAATGTAGCACATGAATGCTAGGCTTATAGTTATCTACTTATCTTTTCTTTGGAACTGGTTATTTACTCAGTACTTTAATTTTATACTTTTGTGAACCTGGATCTAAGGCAAACTACAGTGGAGATTTTATGGTACTTTTAAGATAAAGTAAACCTTGCTTACTGCCTCCTGCAGTCCCACAGCTGAAATTAGGGTAAGATTGGGAGTGGGAGATGGGCAATAAAGCAGACAATATCCTGTCCATGCTTCTGTGGAATGACAATGCTGTGTCAACTAGAAATAAGATGTTTTATAGATTCTGCATTATAGTATCTGATTGGATAGTCTTAAGAAATAGGCTCTTACTACTGGGGAAAAAATTGTTGGATGGCCCATCTATGCCATTTGGGACAAGAATCCCTAAGAGGTGAAGGGCCTGAGTGGATATGCTTCGGGCTGACTGTTGAAACAGAGTAACTAGAACAGAGGTCACCAGCTCCTAACCCATGTTGTTGCTAACTGTATCTTCAGGTTTTTACCTTCATGGATGTCCTTCCTTAGATTGACCCTGACTCTGCGCATTCTTCCTTTGGATGAGGTTAAAGGTCAAGGGAGGTTCAATAACCAGTTCATAGCTAGGGTCGAGAAACTGCCCCTCGAATCATAGTACAGGCCTATAATATTGAATATTAAGCAGGACTAATAGGATAAGAGAAAAAGCACTCAATTTAGGAGTTCTGCTTCTCCAACTCCTTTATCAAAAGAACTGTGAATAAATTCCTGAATCTGACATGCAAAGTTAACCTGGAAGGAAGATTCAGTTCATCCAGGGGCTCTCATATAGTCCAGGAAGCAAACTTTTTTTTAAGTTAGGCAAAACCCTCAGGAGGAGGGTGAGTGAGTTAAGCCTTTCAATGAGAATAAAAATTCCTCTGAATTTGAACTTCTCTAATTTAGAAATTTAGGTATTTCATTTACTTTCTTTTCTGCTGTTATGAAAACTTGGTCATGCTTTTAGCGAATTGGAAAGCATCCTTATCAAATTATTAAATTAGAGGCTTTTACAGACAAATCTGTTAGAGGATATTATACTATTACTAGATTGTTTGAGCTTTTCAGCCCCACAGCACAGGCCTTAAAGTTATTAAATTGAGGCTCTGATACTATCAGGGTTGACATTCAGCTGTAATGCTCTGTCGATTATTAAAAAGTACTGAAATATTTCCTTAGCAGCTGATAAATATCTACTTTCCCAAGCTGCGCTTCACCAGGCCCTCCAGAGCTAATGAGTAGTATCCACTGGCCCTGTGCCTATGCCCTACCAGTTTTTAAATATTTTAATTATTACACTTGAATATAGTGTCACATAGACTGATAAAATAACCTGAGCTATTTTACCAAAGATTTCTATAATTGCTGCAATAGAGAGAATATTGCCACTGGAAATTTTTGCATTAAAGATGTTTCTTATTAACTTAAGCTATCTGCTTAACCAGCTTTTTTCTTAAGGATGAAGAATAAGTAGTTTGAAAACAGTAAAAATGAAGTTGCCTGCTCTTTGCTTAAAATTAGTCCATATATTTTTTCCTAAAATCTAGGACAGAGAACAAGGTGAGATAGACCTCAAACTGATCTGCCTATCATCATCTTCTGTTTGACCTGAGAAGCAGTTTTTATTCTTTTCATTTGAATCAATCACCATCATTTTAAAAATGGAAGATTTCACATGCCACTTAGGTTTTCTACTTCTAACGAAAAATCAGAACCTGACAACACTTGCCTCCTTTCTGCGTGGCACCTGTCATCTGGAACTGAGTAGTGGTTTCCTGCTCATGAAGGAGTGTGGAAGTGCAAACATCTTATGTTTGTTTGCCAACCCTGGTCCAATGGTCTATTATGGCAATTTTCAATATCTAATTTTTAAGTGCTTAAATAGGATTGATACTGTAGAGTTGTTTCATGAGAATAGCTTTTCCTTCAAAAGCTTATCATCTTAAAACCTGGCTCCTCTAGGTGGGGAAAAAAGAAACTAGTAAACTAACTCTTCTGTCCTAATTTTTACTAAAATGTTATCTTATGAAAGAATCTGTCTCTCTATTCCTCAAGGCATAGTTGTGAATGTGGTGGAAATGTATTTCTCTTAGCAAAATCTTTCATTCACTGTGTCAAAGATATAAAACAAATATCTTTGGATTTGCTTTAAACACAAATCAAAGGGTTTTAATGATCTTCATTTAAGGCAGATTCTTTGGTTGATGCCTGAAAGACTCACAGAAATAAAGTAATCGAACTTCTTAGTCACACGGGGGAAAAGACATGTCTTCTCAATGATAAACCATCCCTGCAGTCCTAAGCCAGTCACCCTGCAGAGTTTAAGAAAGAAAATATTCATCTCTTCTTCCCTTTCTCATCTACTAAAAATGTAGTTCTGTTGAAGATTTTCATTTGATCCTCGTCACTTTCCCCCACTGATCTTATTCTGTGAATGTATAATTTAGATTATATTCACTTGATACTCACATACACACTGCCATACTATAGTTTATAATTAGCACTTATCCCGTTGTACACTCTACTACCTGTGTAACTATTACATTAGTTTTTACAGCAGATATTTTTATTAATGTCTTAATGTCAGATCAGATTTGATTTAACCATGATGCCTCGCCGAACAAACAGAAAATCTAACAAACAATTCAATAATTCTTAAGTTCACCAGAGCCTTGATCAAAATAGTCACTTTCTTAAAATGAAGTCAGATATTTAAGATTCTTACTGAGATCGGTACCTATTCCAAAGAGGAGAAAATATTTTCTATAACATTTAAAATAGATGGTTTCTATTAACTAAAACTGATTTCCTAGAATTTAAATATCATTTCTTTAAAATATGACATATAAAAGATCGTTTTAAGAATAATTGCTCCAGAGGCAAGGGACTTGCCTCTGCTGTTTATGGTGTGGAACAGAGTGGCCTTGTTGGGTTTGGACAGTTTTAAAGACTTTTAGAAGTGACTTGAAAGTATGTTCTAATTTAGAGCTATACGATCACTTTAGTGATATTTGTAGGATTTTGCAAGCCGCTTCTTTGGTACTTTAGGAAAGTAGCTTCTGTGCTTTTATGGGCCATTACTAAAAGCTAATATAAGCAAAGTAATGTATAATTGGCATACCTTTCCTAACAATGGACTTGCCATGCCCCAATATACTTTGGGACTTTACTTTATTGCATTTTTAAATTTATTTTCCAGATCCTTTACACATTCGCTCGTAATCTCCAGTATTACATGTATATTGAATTTTGGCTTTTCTTTTTAACTTTATCGTGCTTCAATTTTACTCTTATCCGCCAAAATTTTTATGTTGTTGCCAAACAAGAACCCGAAAAAACCTGGATAGCTGAATGAAAAAATAAAAAGGAAATTCTATACAGAACTCTTCATGAGTTCTCTTTTATTATATTTGATTTCCCCCAATTGCCCAAGTAGCAATTCGTGGAGATCTAGCAAAGTTTAATGGAGATCCTGTCTATCTTTATTTATATATAAATCTAGCTTGCATTAAACTGCTATAGCCTCGGTTGGATTTGATTATTTAGGGCAGGGGTCCTCAACCCCCAGGCCGTGAACTAGTAACGGTCAGTGGCCAGTTAGGAACCAGGCCTCACAGCAGTGAGCGGCGGGCCAGTGAGAAAGCTTCATCTGTATTTCCAGCCACTCCCCAGGGCTAGCATCACCGCTTCAGCTCCACCTCGGATCATCAGGCATTAGATTCTCATTAAGACCCCTGGTCCTTGGTGCCAAAAAGGTTGGGGACCGCTGATTTAGGGTACTTAGGAAGCCCTTTGGTGGAGCTGTGTGCCATCAGTCCACTGCCCATCCTGATGAGGGCAGATATGTACGACTGTAGTCAGTGATACATGCCAAACCTGTAATTGAAATAACGTTTCTGTTTTGTTACCTGTTGACTGCTAAAGGAGGGTGGTTAGCAAAATCCGCATCCATAAAACTAATACAGAGCCTGCCACAAACAACATTTGAAGAAAGGCAACACTATAAAATAACTGCGCCTTTGGGCAGGGCTCCTGCTACCCTGATGCTTCACCAGCTGTCGTCTCTGGAGAGCCGGCTCTCTCTAAGGCCCGGCTTTGGGAACAGTAGGTGTGATACTCTGTGCCCTCTTGACCCTGGAAAGAACGCCTGCTAACATCTTGCTTATGTGGTGACATTTAGCTCGCCGCCTGCAGCTCAGCCCATGGGAGAGCAGCGTTGTTAACAGACTGCTGACGCCCACACATTCGTTCCTGGCCAGAAGTAAAAGTACAGCTGCCTTGTCTGGAGATACAGGTAAAATTGTCAAGGTGCAACTTTCCTGGTGAGGTAAAGTCCTCCTTTTGAAGCATATCTGGGCCTCCAATAATCATCTAATTACATCTCCGTTTTTCCTAATGTGTGCCTCTCTCTCCTCTGGGTAGAATGGCTTTGAAACTGTTTCTGTTGGTGTTGGTTTCGTGCCCCTGGCATTGTTTTCTCTTATCATCCATCTTAGCATCTTATCTGGACCACCAGATGCCAGGCAGACAAAGGATGCCCCTCCCTGTGATCAGAGGCTTCAGAGGCTTCTGTCTGTTCATAGCATTACCAGAAATACATGTCCCTTCCCTGCCTTTCTTTCTGTCCCTGCATCTAAGCAGAAGATCAGCAGTAGAAATAATTTAATATTCTAACATATGGACTTGGGGATAAAATCAAGGCACAGGCCGATTTAAGCATAGAGTTTCATAGTGTGGCTGTAGGCTCCCTACTTACCCTCCCTTTGCCGGTCTTTTATGTGTGATCTAGGAAGAGTACCCTTGCACAACTCTAAGACTTTTGGAGAAGGCTAATTATAGTGTTCTTATTTGTTATGCACTTTGAAAATATGTAAAATGTGCCAAGCACTAGTTATTATAATTAGTTATAACTTCTCTACTTTTTTGAAATATAAAAAGTGCCTGAATGAGCCAATTAATTTAATGAGAAGTTAGTGTACAGCCTACAGCTAGCTGGAAATAGGCTCTTGGCAACATCTCTCTGGTGGTGAGTTGATTTGAGTTTTCCCGAATATCTTTGGGCACAATTAGTATGTATAACCAGTCTACCAGCCCTCATCTTTGGCACTTAGGAAATTGTATAGCCTCTTCATAAAGTTCCCTTTTAAAAAATGCTTTGCCTCTGCAAGCCTCTTCATGATCATTAGCCCTCTTTACAAATAATTTTTGGTGGCTTTATGATGTCTTTCATCTACGGTACCCGATGAGCTAATATCAACACGAATTCTCATAGTGCCCCTGGGAGGCAGTCAAGAAAGCAAGTGCAGGCATTCCTACCACCTGCCTGTGGAAACCAAGTGCAGTGACAGAGATTGACTTACACCAGAACCACTTAGAAAATCAGTGGGCTGGATCTTAAACGTGCTTACGCTCCATCCTTGGCACCCTGCGTGATGCTGTGTGTGCAGTTGTGCATTCAACTAGCTGGACCACAGGGTTCTGTGTTTTCTGTAAAGTTATTCTGTTGCCAACTGTCATGTTGCATCTGAGATTTCTCTGGAGAAAAAAATATACAGCTTATTTCAAGATAATATGCCATTCATAGGCATAAAAAAAAAAATTTATACAAGTCACGGAAGTATTTCTTTGTGTCCAGCTAATTGAAGAACCTTTAAAACTGCTTTTCAATTCTGTTTCGTAGGATATAAATAATAGTTAATGGTTATCATGCTTATGAATCTCCACATTATATGTTTCCATACTAAAGGACTGCCTCACAGCTAGAAAATTGTCTTTCTTTGTTATTTCTGTCATCACTAACTTTTGTCAATTCTTTCACTCTTCCTCTAGTCTTTTCCAACACCACTTCCTCATTTTCCATTCATTCTACTTGCCCACCTTCCCGCCTTCCTTCATTTTTCTGCTCAATCAGGTGCTTTTTATCTGCTTTTTATATAGCTTTTCTTTGCTTTGCAACTTTTCCATTCTCCTTTCACAAATTGATACATTTCTCTAATTTACTTTACTGAGGCAATGCATAGCCTTTCCTTGAGTTGCCTGTTTTATTAATACTTTCCTTGGATCATTGTTCCCTATCATTGCATCGATACAGCTTATGTTTAATGAAACAAAATTGTTGATTTTTAAAACTTTTCATTTGAAGTTATATATGTCAACATCTCTTACATTTATATTGTCAAAAACACTTTTTCTATCTACTCTTGTCGATTTTCTTTCTTGTCTTTCTTTCCATTTTAGTGTTGTCTCTTGAATTCAGCTTATATCCGATTGCCATTGGCAAGAGGATGACTTATATCCAGAGCCAGGGTTACAAAAGCAGATCAAAACAGTCATCCTTACCCCTAAGATGTTCGCTGATTGCAAACTCGCAGAACAAGCAATAAGAGCAGAAATCAGAGCCTCTGACCTCTCATTTGTGGCTTCGGCTTTGGATTGACTTTTCCATGCCCATTTTTTAAAAAACATTAAAAATACATGTGATTATTAGAGCTCAGGATTAAATGAGTTAATACATGTAAAATGCTTAGAGTAGTGCCTGCACATATTAGGCACTCAATAAATATTAATTCTATTATATATTTTTTCTATTCCCTGTGTTGCACTCCAACCACTTGAACTGCATTATCTTTTCTCATTATTTCATATAGAAAATCTTGAATGATCTAAATTGATGCATGCTTGCTACCAAGAGTAGAAGGAAGTACAGATATTGTGGAAAACTTTCTCAAAGACATTTCCATAAAAGAATTTTTGTGTTTAATAAAACTACTTTGGGATATGGGGTGGGGGGTAGGGGGGAATAGACAGTAGTTGCTATTCAGAACAACAATGAGAATCTCATGAAATGTAATATCCTTAGAAGGAATTGATAATGCTTAGTTTAGCCAGGCAATGTTTCTTGAACAATTAAATTGGAAGATTTTTGTATAGACTGCACTAGACAGGTTTAAGATATTTTCATCCTATGATTAATGTTGGCTGACTACCATAATAAAGAATGAGCCAGAGGCATGATGGGATTGGCTTACATCTAGGATCATCTCAGAAACGCTCCATAGACACCCCCTGAAATTACTGTTTTCCCTAGAGAGAAAAATTATATTTCTGTGCTTCATTCCTTTTTCAGTGTCATAACCATGGCCGCAGAGCAGGGCCATTGTCAAGAGTTTCTTGATTCTTCAGCAAGGTTAATGGCCTCTGGCCGTGCCATAGGCAATGTGTGCCTCTCCTGGTCATTAATCCCACAGAAGTGCCTTGTGCCAGGATGTTATTCTTTATATGTATTTGATTGGCTTGGAAGAGTTTTGCATTAATGATCTCTTTCCTTGTCTGGGAAATGCAAATGCTTTACTGTGGCACTGGAGGAGAGGTTATTTTCAAATCGTTTTCCCTGCGGTCACAGCAAGACAAATGACAAAGTCCTCCCTTCTCGCTACACGAAGGAATCTTCCCTCATCATTAAGGTGTGAAGCAAAGTTTTGCGTAAACTCCCAAATATGACACACATTTTTTTTAAGGAGAACCGAGGGAACGTAAAATGTTTAGGTTTCTCCTGAAGAAACAGAGGTCTGTTTTCAGATGATGGGAAAAGAGAATGAAGTTTCCAATCTATTCACTGTCTTAACCGATCAGTGAGAACCAGAAGATGCTGCCAGGCATTTGATGAGAGCACGCGAATAAACTTGCAATCCAATCAACTTTTTGTCTACAGATTAAACCAAGATCACATATTTTTTAACTCTAATTCTGAAATTAAAGTTATCATGAATTTGTCTTGTGAACTTTTGAGTTTTTAATTTATTAATACTGTTATATTCAGCTGACATAATGGTCTCTTTAAAGGGTTGCTACCATGTCTAGGCTTGGGTAAAATCATTTTATGACATGGTCTAAATACATATAGTTCTCCTCAGCAGTCTTATTTAAGTGTCTTACTTTTGCTAGAAAATGAGATTTCTGGACAAGATCTGAAAATGAACTTTGCAGCCATAGTAACCACACTTCAGATACCTATGCAGTGTTACATGAATGTCTTTAAACCCATTGTTGCTCAGAATCATTTGATGAAAGACAGTATTTCTTTGGAAGTGAATGGTCAGAAACTTTGTGGTTTTTCAAAAAACATTCCATCTTGAGTAAAACTGTAAAAGCTATAAATGATTCAACTTTATTTTTGGCAATTTTAACATATTTATGTTCTATTCACCATTTTGAATGATGACATCCTTTTTACCCACGTGTTCTGCTGCGTGTTATGAACCATCAAATGCCTTGGCTTTGGGGAAAACCCAGAAGCGTGCATTTGATTCGCCTTTAAGTGGATAACGCATTCACAGAAATTTTTTCCTGGAAATTATTAGTTATCCTTGTAACAAGTCTTAACACCTGGTAAGACTTGGTTGTTTAAAAATTCAGTTGCTTTTTTCTCACTGGCTGTTGAACTTTATTCCTGAAATAGTTGCTTGCCTGTTTGCTCGCTTCCTGTCTTTACACCTTTTGTTCCGTCTTATAGCTAATTAGGAAAAATCTGATTATAAGTAGTCCTTATATAAAAATGATCTACCGCTAATGTAGCATTTTACCAGAACCATCAGTCTATAGGAATAGAAGGTCATTGCTTTCTATAATTATTGGATTACATCTATATCTTTAATCGGTATTTAAATAGCAAAAGAGCTTATATATTCCAGATTTTTCATTTGGACACGCCTTCCTTTTGGACACACCGTAAACTAATAGGGCTGGAGTATGATGGTTCTGGACACCTTTAGGTAATAACATCTTCTTCCTACTTTTCTCTCTATCTCTGCTTTGCTCCTTTTCCTGAACCTGCTTTTGGCTTTCCTTCAACTGCTCTTCTGACACTCTTGTGTGTAAAACAATCACCTGCACCCTAGTTATCCCCATTTGTCCTCGTTCAGCATCTTGCAGCCCCATCAACATCATGCCCTACAAAGCTGCACACTCTAGAAATCCGATGGATCGACCAAAATTCTTTGTAACTCCACCTGAGGGCTCTGCGCGAAGGAGGACTGTTCATGGCACAGCGGTGAGTAGCCGTTGGGAGCGGCCGGGCGAGTCTGTGCTATTTCTGTGCAGAGTAGACAGCACCCCGAGGTGCAGTGTGGGTGTAAGACTGGGAAGTGGCGACATCCACCATCCCATCTATCCCCCCAGTCCTGAATCTGGTTGGCTGGACGGTAGCATCCCCATACTTCCTCTCCTCATGGAGATTTTACTCCCCCTAATAATTTGAATTTGAAAGTGAAAACTGTCCTTTGTCCAAGTGTGTTTGAGTGACTAACCTATCCTGATGGTGTCTTTGTACAAATAAATGCAGGGTCAGCATACTTTTATTTCTGAAAGCAGAAAATCTTTGAAGGGGTAGGGGCTTCTGCGTTTTATTCCGACCATATCCAGAAGCTGGCTGAACTCTTAAATTTGGTCCATTAAAAAGCAATATAAAGAATTTTTCTCTGCTTAGCTAATCCTTGTCAAGGCCCAGATCTTAAAATACAGTGACAGAGTATTTTATAAACATTAGTTATTCACTAAGTAATTCTTGAAAGGCTATTGGGCTATGTTATAAACTCAGATTTTCAAGTAAAGAATATAATTTGTACTTGTTATCACTGGCAAAGTAGCTGAGCTAACATTAATTTTCACCATGCTATAAATGCAGTGAGGTAACTTGTATGTCTCCAGGAATATTTATTCTCCTTTGTTTTAACTGTGTGTTATTTGCTCTCTGTTCAAAGATGTAGACATTGTTCTATGATGTTTAGATATTGTCCTTTAGTCTCAAAGGACTTGCCAGTCAACCAGAAAGTCTCACTCCCTCTCTCCTGTGGTAGTAACATGACCCATTTAATGAAAGGCTGGAACAATTTTTTAAAATCTTGAGTTCCAACAGCAATTCAGATTTATAAAGCTGATGGACACTTAAAAGGATTTTGCTTAGATGTTTGAGTATAATTCCAGAGTTGTGAGAATTTGAAGGCTTTGCCTACAGGCAGTTTTCTTTCAAGCTGTTCAGGCTTTCAGGAAAAGGCATTTAATTCATGACTGAGTCAGACCTCCAGCCCTTCAGGCCAAAGGTGAAAGGAACTTTGATGTCTGGGGAGTTTTCTTTCATTGGCACATTGGTCCCAGCTATGGACAGAAAGCAATAGATCAGCAGAACATCTCGGCCCCAAACTTTGGGTAGTTATTGGTGAGGGAAAAACATTTACCAAAGGAAAACTATCTTGCCGTGGATAAAAACAGAAATTAACACTCCAGGTGGGAAGAATGAGAGAATGTCTTTGGCCAACCAATGAAGTGAGAGGGATTTCATCACATGATCCAGAACCTCTACTGTTCTTTTTTTTTTTTTTTTTTTTGGATTGCCTTCCTGTTACTGTATTTGATCTATTGGCCTTCTTTTCACCTCTTTAGAACCAAATTTTTAGGCAAATACTCACTGCTAGAAAATGATCCATGAGTCATATATACTCGAGAGCTCTGATATCCAGTTGAGCAACTAGCCACATATAGCTACTGAGCACTTGAAAAGTAGCTAGTGAGACTGACAGAGTGATTTTAATTTTAAATTAGAAATGTTTTTAATTGTAGTAAAAAACAAAGTTTACAATCTTAACCATCTTTAAGTGTACAGTTCAGTAGTGTTAAGTATATTCACACTGTTGTGCAACCAATCTTTATACTTTTTAAATCTTGAAAAACTGAAACTATACCTCTTAAACAATTTCCCATATCCTCTTCTCTCCAGCCCCCTAGGCACCCACCATTTTACTTTCTATGAATTTGACTACTTTAGGTACCTAAATGCAATATAAATGGAATCATGCAGTATTTGCACTGGCTTATTTCACTTAGTATAAGGTCGCAAAGTTTCGTCCATGTTGTAACGTGTGACAGGATTTTCGTTCTTTTCAAGGCTAGTAATATTCCTGGGGGTGGGTATATGTGTGGACACGCGCGTGTGCACACACACACGTATACACACATACGTAGGTATGTACATGCCACATTTTATTAATCTGTTCATTTGCTCATGGACATTTGAGTTGCTTCTGTCTCTTAGCTATTATAAATAACGCTGCTATAAACACGTGTATGCAGATATCTTTTCGAGATCTTGCCTTCGATTCTTTTGGCTATATACCCAGAAGTGGAACTGTGGGATCTTAAGTAATTATATTTTTTATTTTTTGAGGAACTTTCATGCTTGTTTCCATAGCAACTGTACTATTTTACTTACATTTCCACCAACAGTGCACAAGGATTCCAGTTTTTCCACATCTTCAATACTTATTTTGTGCGGGTTTTTTTGTTTTTCCGGTTTTTTGTTTTTGTTTTTGTTTTTTTTTAATAGCAGCCATCCTAATGAGTTTAGGTTACAGTTTTGATTTGCATTTCTCTAACTGTCAGTGATGTTGAGCATCTTTTCATATGCTTGTTGGTTGTCAGTGATGTTGAGCATCTTTTCATATACTTGTTGGCCATTCGTATATCACCTTTGGAGTAATATCTATTCAACTCCTTTGCCCATTTTTAATTCTTAATCTTTAATTGTATTTTATTTTTTTAATTTTTAATTTTAATTTTTGTTAAGTTGTAGGAGTTGTTTATATATTCTGGATATTAATCCCTTATCAGATACATGATATGCAAATATTTTCTCCCATTCTATAGGTTGCCTTCTTACTCTATTGATTGTGTGTTTTTTTGTCACATAGGATTTTTAAGTTTGTTGTAGTCTAATTTGTCTGTTTTTGCTTTTGCTTCCTGTGCTTTTGGTGTCATATCCAAGAAATCATTACCAAATCCAACATCATGAAGCTTCCCCTATGTTTTCTTCTAGGAATTTTGTAGTTTTAAATCTTACATTTAGGTCTTTATTATGAGTTAATTTTTGTATATGGTGTAAGGTAAGGGTCCAGCTACATTCTTTACATGTGGATATCCACTTTTCCTAGCACCATTTGTTGAAGACACTGTCTTTTCCCCATTGAGTGGTTTTGGCACCCATGTCAAGTATCTTTTGAACATACTCACAAAGATTTGTTTCTGGGTTCTCTATTCCACTGGTCTATTTCTTTCTTTATGCTAGTACCCTACTGTTGTTGTTGTTGTTGTTTTTCGTTAATTAAATTTATTGGGATGTTCCACACTGTTTTGATTGCTGTAGTTTTGTAGTATGTTTTGAAATCAGGAAGTGCGAGATCTCCAACTTTGTTCTTTTTCAAGATTGTTTTGGCTATTCAGAGTCCCTCAAGGTTCCATATGAACTTAAGATGGATTTTTCTATTTCTACAAAAAAGTAACATTGGATATTGATAGGGGTTGCATGGAATCTGTAGATTGCTTTGGGTAGCATTAACATCTTACAATAATAAGTCTTTCAATCTATGAACACAGGATGTCTTCCCATTTATTTGTGTCTTCCTTAATTTCTTCCAGCAGTTTCTTCTTGTTTTTAGTGTATAAGTCTTCTCCCTCCTTGGTTAAGTTTATTCCTACATATTTTATTCTTTTTGATGCTATTATAAATGGCATTGTTTTCTTAATTCACTTTTCAATTTTAATTTGAATTTAGGTCTAAGTTTAAATGGCTTCTATTGAGCACTTGGAATGTTTTGTGAGGCTGAATTTAATTTTTAATTTTATTTAATTTTAATTAGAACTAAATTCAAACAGCCAAATGTGGCTTATGGCTACCATATTCAACCTGATAGTTTTCGAACATTTTTCTAATCATCATAAAAGGTTCTGTTGGATAGCGCTGCCTTGGAGTATCAGCCTGTATCGTCTCTCTTGAGGGTTATTCGTATGCTAAATCTAACTCTAATTGTAAAATTAAAGTCTTTGTCTTGCTGGTACGTTGTCCAGGCTGTGGACATGAGAAGCTTGATGCATGTTTCCCACCTTACTTAGCCTGTGGAAAGTGTTAACAAGAAAGATTATTGTATAGACCCCTAGCTATTTACTCAGAACAGGATGAGAATCAGGAGCACCTTTTTATGTGTGGTACCCATATAGGTGATTGGATACTCGACCGATGAAAGGGCATTAAAAAGAACTGAGAGGGTAAATACATCTACCTGCATGTGAGAGTATTATTTCACACACATTTTTCCAAACTGCTTCTCTCCTGCTATTCCTACTCCAATCTATCCCTATCCCTCCCTTTAAATAAGGTCATTTAAAGGGAGGCCAGTTTTAGGAAAGGAAAAATTGGTTCAATGGCACTTTAAAGGAAAAAAAAAGATTATCTGAGGATAATACGTTTATATAGGTTCATTCCCTCATATTTGTCTTATCAAGTACAGATGATGAAATTCATTCCCCAAACCTCCACATCTCAAATCACTCTTCCTTGTTTTCCTATTCAGATCTCTCTTTGATCTGACTTCAGCCAAATTAAAATGCTTTGAGTAAAAGGAAGAAAAGCTACCCAAACCGCTTAACTCCAACCTCTCGTAAAGAGCCCTGGGCCTTCCTCTCCAGGGACTGATCTACCAGAGGCATAATTACCAACCTGTACACCTGCCAGGAAGTCCCATGTGGTTGTCCAATGCGTGGAAAAATCTAATTATTGTGTTCCTCTGAACTTAGGGCTATAAGAGAGAGAGGGAGAGAGAAAACATACCCTTCCACCTCACATCCAGCATCCGAAGGGCTGCGTCTCCGTCCAATCCCAAAGCCAGATCACCTGCTTCTTCTCGACTTTGGTAAGTGAAATATAAGAGGCTGGCTGGGTTGTCCCATGCTGGAGAAGTAGTAGCCTTTGTCCTCTGAAAGGAAATTATTCTCCCCACATGGTTTGGCTTTGCCTTAGGGAATAACATTTTGCCTTAAAGGAAAGAAAAAAGAACTGGAATGAGTCTCTAAAGTGAATATGTCTGCATTTGCCACATAAAAGGCAAAAACACAAGGCTAAATATTTTCCTTCCTTTTCCATATTGTTGTTCTGGGACAATTACATGGTAGGGGACCTGGGGAAGGAAGATTCTGGCAAGCCTATTTTGACACGTGCCCTTCTCTTTACGTCCTTTGTGTTCCAGGCTCCCATCCAAGTCCTTTCCTCATTTGCCCGGCACACCCAGACCGACACCTTCCTTGCCTTCCAGTTCAGTCAAAGCTGCCCCTGCTCAAGTCCGGCCCCCGTCGCCTGGCAACATCCGCCCTGTCAAGAGAGAAGTTAGAGTGGAACCTGAGAGAAAAGGCCCTGACAGGGAACCTCAGAAAGTCACCAATGAGCCCTCACTAAAGGGCAGAGCACCTTTAGTGAAGGTAGAAGAAGCCACAGTTGAAGAGGGCACACTTGTTGAACCAGAGGCCGCCCCTGGTAAGAATCAACTGGCTCGTGATAGAATGTGGGTTACTTGCTCTCTCTCTCTTTCTCCTGTGCTTCTTTTACTTAGCTTTCATTTTCCCCACCTTATTGGGGACTTGGAAATTTTACTCTGAGGCTAATTTCGGGACTTTATCATAAGTATAGTTTTCTCACGTATAAAGAAATTAGAATCAGACATCAAAAGTTTATTGTTGGAGCCACAGCATATTAATTTGATTATGTTTCTGAATCCACTTATTTCACCAAATGTGGTGTTCAGAGCATCTGCCTCAGAATCACTTGTATTATCTATTACTATGTTATAAAGTATCCTGAAACTTTGCTACTTAAAACAACAGCAAACAGTTATTATATCACACGGAGTCTTGAGTTATGAATTTGGGAGCCGTTTAGCGGGGTTGTTGGAGGATGGCTCATGCACATGGCTTTTGGCAGGTGGCCTTGGTTTCATGACATGTGAACCTCTCCATAGGGTTGCTTGATGTCCTCACAATCTGTCTTCTTGCTCTGCTGGCTTCCCCCAGAGTGAGTGATCTGGGAGAGAGAATCATGAGGAATCCACAGTATCTTTTATGCCCAGTCTCAGAAGCCACACACATAGAAGTCACAATTTCTGTCATATTCTTAGTCATTGGAAACAAATCCCTAGGTTCAACTTGAACTCAAGTGGACGAGATTAGTCTCCACCATTTAAAGGAAGGACTTTCAAAGAATTCATAGAAATATTTTTAAACTACCACACCTGTGATGTTTCAAACTGCAGAACCCTAGCCCTACTGCAGACCTACTGAATCAGAATATGTGGTGGATCCGAGAACTCTGAAGGATCCTAAGCTCGTCAGTTGACTCCTGTGTAGGATTGCCAGATAAAATACAGAGCACCCAGTTCTTACCCTATTCCTATGTGTATTGGAATGTAAGGACACTGGTTTAGCCTGTGTGCTTGAGAAAGGTCAGAATTTCTTCCAAGAGAGCCAGTGGATCACATCTCTGCCAGGCTACAAATGCTATTTAGAAGTTTAAAATCACCTGTAACTAAGAATTCAATATTTCTTGTTAAAAATCGACTTTATTTAAACGTTTTCTCCTTAAGACTTAATTTAAAGATAGAGGATAGGGGCAAAGAAAGAATAGATGACTCTCAATAAATGATAATGTTGCTAGAAAATAGAGGAGTCCAGTGTCTGTTCACATGGAAAGAGGGAGAAGAGAAAGACCAAAGAGCATCCTGAGCATAAAGAGAAATCCACAGGAGCGGAAGAAATGTTCATCTTAACAGGAGGATCTGGAATGGTCAGGGGCCAAAGGTTGCACCTTGCTGTGGGGCTCCCTGCACCAGCTCTCTAAGTCATTTTCCTGAATCTGAATACGGTGAGAGAACTTCTGCTCCCATCTGCACATCGGCACCAGGACCGACAGTAGAAACCTGGGATGTGTAAGGGGTACCAGTGCCGGCTCCCATGAAGCTCTTGGCTCCTCCCATCTCAGACCTGGAAACAGCTCTGGACAGACAAAAGGACGACTTCATTGTCATTTTCCCAGCCTGAGTTATGGACACTGAGGATAGTATTAGAAAGGCTTTAGTCCTCTGGTAATGAATAGCCACTAAAGAAAAGGAATTATTTAAAATGTAATGAAAGGCAAATGGAAGATCTCACCTTGTTTTTGCTCAGGGTATAACTTACACAGAACCTATCCACAGAGGCTCTCTACTCAGTGCACATTCAATATATATTGTTAACTAATTTAGCTTGTATTAAAATAAGACTTGGTGAGAAGCGTCAGCTTTGTTGAATGTGTCACTTACACATACAGCTTTTTGTTATCTGTTGCTTGGTTACAGATAGAATACAGTGAAACCGTGAGAACACACAGTAATAAACATTCCCTTTTCTTTTATAATGATGAATTCTAGGCCTGGGGTGTGGGGAATGCTAGTTTTCGTTTTGTTCTTTGGGTTTTGTTTCCAATTGGTCTTCTCCTTGTACCTGTTTGTACAGCTGCTCCAGCCCCGGCCCCAGACTCGACCCCAGCTCCAGTCCCAGCCCCCACTCCAGCCTCGGTCCCAGCCCCATCATCCTCTGTGACCGCCAGTGCTTCTCCCAAGACCTCTGCAGGCACCACCGACCCGGAAGAGGCCACAAGGCTGCTAGCCGAGAAGAGGCGGCTGGCCCGAGAGCAGAGAGAAAAGGAGGAAAGGGAGAAGAGGGAGAGGGAAGAGCTCGAAAGGTAAAGGAGTAACATTGCTAAGTGATGTCGTCGCGATTCCTTGATCCCTTGGATTAAGTCTTCAGTCTAGGAGAGAAGAGGTGCTAGCATAGAGGAAGCTGAAGGGACTCGGAATTGTTTCAGAATTACTCTTACCTGGTGTTCCTCTGACCACTAAGTGATTTTTTAAAATCACATTTTCTTATTATAATTACAGTACAATGACATTAATGGAGAAAGGTGTGAAGAAGAAAAAAAATTATCCATAATCTTATCAGTTTTCAATAATTGTGTACATTTTAGATAATCCTTTCCAGTCTCTGTGAATAGTGTGCGGGTGTATATACACACATAAATACACACACATATATATGTACATAATTATAACCACAGTAGAGGTACAATTGTACCATCTGATTTTTTACTTAACATATCTCTTCATCTCATTGTTTCCTCGTTATCTTTCTAATTGTCATTTCAGTAAATTTGTGTTTTCTCTTTCTAGATGGAAGTCCTCTGAGAGGGTAGCTGGGTTAAGTGCCCCTACGATTGTCTGCCAGACAGTTTGCTAAGTCTTCTTCTGGGGCTAATAAGGCTGATGTCAATATGATTGTTCTTCAAATAAGCAGAGCCGCACCTTGTGAAGGGCGGCAGCCGCGGGGCTGGGCGGCGATCATGGAGCTTGGTCCCAACAGGGAGCTTATATGGGCCATTTTCTTCTGCTCCTGTGACAGAAACTTATAACCTTTATTTACAAAGATTTTCTTAGAGGTGGCGGAGGGCTTCAAATTCATTACTAAATAGTCACGTTATCGGATTAAACAAATCTCTGCTTTTAAAGATAGGTAAATTGCAGCTCCTTTTTAAAACCAAGCTCTCTGCCAAATATTATCGATTACATTTTGCTTCTGTTCACCACAAGGCAACATGAGGCTGGGAAGATGAGAGAGAAGAATAAAGGGCTTCACATTTTGTCCTGAATGACATTGAATGTATCCAGTGGAGACTTTTCTGCCAGACCCCTGAACAAACCGCCCTGGCAATGACCACCAACTCGAGCCTCTCTCCAAGGAACTCCCCTCCTTATCTTTCGTTTTGGTCTTTTTCCAGACAAAAGATAGAGGAATTGGCTCAAAAGGTGGCCGTAGAGAGAACTCGCAGGGAGGAAGAATCCCGCCGGCTGGAAGCCGAGCAAGCCAGAGAGAGGGAGGAGCAGCTGCGGTGCCAGGCGGAAGAGCAGGCGCGGCGGGAACGGGAGGAGATGGAGCGCCTCCAGAAACAGGTAGCGCACCTGGGCTCACGGCGGAAGCAGCACCGTGCAGCCGCTTGCTTGGCTGAGTAAGTAGGATCTGCGACCAGCAGAGGAAAACCGGCAGCGTGTTGTTAGAATTACTCTTAGTCTCATTTTCTGCACGTTCTCCATCTGCCCTTTTGCCTCTGCCTCTGGGCGCCCCTAGACCTAGGGGCAGCAGGCCAAGCCAGCCAGTTTGCAGAAAACAGATGCCAACTTCTTGTTTTCAGAAAGAAGAAGAAGCTCGTGTTCGTCAAGAAGCAGAGAGGGTCCGGCAGGAACGGGAGAAGCATTTCCAGAAAGAAGAACAGGAGCGCCTGGAGAGAAAGAAGGTAGTAGCATCTGACCCAGAAGCCTGGGACACTAACTGTTCTAATTCTTCTAGACTTAAGTCCTCCTAGAGACCAAGAGACTCGCTCATTGCCATCAGAAAACAAACGTGTTCTGCCCATTCCAGATAAACTAAAGTAGCTGTCAGTGTTAATAATCTCCTCCAAAGAAATAACTATTTTAATTTCGGCCTACACCAAAAACAGTTACTTCCAGTTTGTGTGATTTAAGGCAGTTCTGACTTTTTGGAACAACCCCAATTAAGACAAAGCAGTGCTTATTATATTTTCCCCAAATAACAGACATGTTTTAATGACCTGCTATTTGCTTAGTAAGTGCAGTGTGCCGTGCTAGCTTCTTTAAAGAGTCCATTTGTTCAATTCTTCCTTTCTATAGCGACTTGAGGAGATTATGAAAAGAACCAGGAGAACAGAAGCTACAGATAAGGTATTGAGATGGGGTCATTTTTAACTATTCTTAATGGCTTTTATTTTTCTTTACTTCACTTGTAACTTTAACATTAAAAAGTAATTTTCCTTTTTTCTTTGGTAGAAAACTGTCGATCAGAGAAATGGTGATATAGCCAAGGGGACTCTCACTGAAGGAACAGGTATTTATTTCAAAGAATTCAAATCAATTCAAATATAGAATTTTTGAATTGACTTTCTAGAGGTCAGGATATTCATTGATTAATTTAAAAAAAAAAAAAGGTGTTATTTATTCAAAGAAGCTTAGGTGTGCATCATCTAGTCCAGGGGTCCCCAACCCCGCAGGGCTCGGACCAGTACTGGTCCGAGGCCTGTTAGGAACCGGGCCACGCAGCAGGAGGTGAGCAACAGGCCAGTGAGTGAAGCTTCCTCTGTACTTGCAGCCGCTTCCCAGCGCTAGCATCACCGCCTCAGCTCCACCTCAGATCATCAGACATTAGATTCTCATAGGAACACCTGTCTGTGGTGCCAAAAAGATTGGGGACCACTGAGCTAGTCCACAGATTTTCCCCTTATGTAAAACTCTAACATATTTGGCAGATTCGTTTCACATTTATTTATATTCTAATGGAGTGCTTAATATCTTAAATCATTTTACATCTTATATGTATCTGTATGTATATATATTTGTATATGTCTGTGGGTATATGTGTGTGTGTGTGAGCCTATATATTATAAACATAAAATTTCATTTATAAAATTAAATTTCATTTAAATTTACACATTTTGACAACTTGTATATTTATTTTATTTCTGACATCAGAATGGATTTAAAATTAAAAATCTATCGAGATTTCATTAGAAAGTTGATAATTTGTTATAGACTTTGGACATAGATGATTAATATCTTGGTTATTTTAAAACAGATTTAGTTTAAGTAAAAAATAACATTAACCTTCGTATTTCGTAAATATTCAGTTAATATTTATTAAACGCCCTTTTTGTATCAGGGACATCCTAAATACATTTTCTTGTTTAATTTTCCACTGCAGCCTCATGAGATATGAGGTGCTCTATCTTGGAGTCAACATTTCAGAGACCTGTCATGTGCCAGGCCCTGGTGTAGGTGCTAGGATTCAGTGTGACCAAGACAGGCAAGGTCCCTACAGAGATTGACAGGCCCAGCATGCACAGCTGGAGTCCCAGTCACTGGCTTCTAATTCCGCTCTTTCCTTGATCTCACGTGGTCTTCATGATTGTACATACAGGTAGTTGGCAGGTAGTCCTCTTACCTTATCTGCAGTGAAAAGAAAGGACAAGAAATACCTGTTTCTGTTTTTTGTTTGTTTTTTTGTTTGTTTTTTAAAGACTGGGGTAAACATCAGATGAAATGCTCTCTACGAAAGGTCATTCTCTGTAAGCTCTAGGAGTTTGAAAATGTAAAATATGTGTATTTTGGAATTTGGTTTTATTTCAATAGAGACTATTCTAGTTTCTCTACATGGTGATTCCTTTATACCAGGGTTTTCATGCTCTGTTAAAGATGTCTTAATTGTGTTTATTAGGAGAGTAGCCCTAGTGGTTGCATATTAACCCTGTTGCATTTTTAGCAGGTTCTCTCCAAGAATGTTGTACTAGGTCAGCTATACGTAGGCATAGCACCCAGTGAGTAATCAGAATGAGCATTTCAGGGTATCAGTTGCACCAACCAGCTCAGGATTGTTTGAAGGGCTGATGCTGTAGTGTGTGCATGGCCAGGCTCCTTGTTGTCATTTGCTTGTTTATCTTTTCCCTCCCCACTGTTGCCCTATCAATTATTTCAGTATTCTTTGTATCTCAATGCAAGAATGAACAAAGGCAAAAGAGAAGGTGAAATTTGTTAATTGTCATACTTATGTTTTTCAATACTCATAATAAAAAATTGGTTTGAGTTAATTCCACCAAAAAGAGGCTTGAAGATTATCTGGCTAACAAGTATTTCTCCTCTCCTAGTCCCGCACCTGGTTGAGGGCTGAATGGTGTTACCAGTGCTCCAAAGGGAATTCTAGGGCAGGCACACAGGTAGGCAGACAGGCAGACAGATAGGAAGTAGGCAAGTGAGTTCACAAACCTATTAGAATTCTTCTCAGAGGCAGCCTATTACCAGCATTGCAAATTTGGGCAGCTTTAAAGTTATCAATCACTTCTTTGCTTCAGTTATCAGACACTTTGTACCTCTGGCAGTTTTATCGAATTTATGCCAGGCTGTGAAATAACACTTCCTTGGAATTATTTCAGTTATTCTCTCACATTAAACTAAAACCACAAACTGCCACAAATATCCCTGCAACTCTGACCTATATGAAGGTTTACAAGACCTAGTAATCCTGTCCCAAACTTCAGCATCAGCCATCAATATTGTTGGCTTAAGCTGAACTCTTACATTGAGCATTGAATAACAAGGTGACACAGTTAGGTACAGTTCATGAAATCCCTAACATTCTAAATGTTACTAGAACAAAACTGAGTTTTGAAAAAATAATTGTTTTATCTCTTAAGGTATTTCTTGGTGATTTGTTCCAAATCTTTTAGTACAGACATTCAGCATCAGATGTTCAGCAGATGCTATCTCCATCAATTGCTTTGCTCTCAGTATTACATACTTTTCGTCGAGAGTCAGCTTAGCACAAGCAAAAATGATAACACGGTTTTTCACCCTTACAATGTGCTAGGCACTAATCTAAGTACTTTGCATGTGTTGATAACATTTTAATTCTCACAGTAGCCGATAAGGTAGGTACTATTATGAGGAAACTGAGAGGTACAGGAAGCTTGTCACTTGCCCAAGGTCACACAGCTGGTAAGTAGTAGAGTCAGGGCATAAATCAGGCATTCTAGCTCCAGGGGTTTGGGTTTGACAATAAAGGAGTAATAATTCTTTGTTCCATCTTCTTTGCTATGTCCAGCGGTGTCTGCACTTTCATGTATGATGAACTCTCCAGAAAATGGAGAACCAGCAGCCAGCCCACATGAGGTTACCTCACACCAATCAAAAGTGACTGTGGAGAGGTGAGTTAAACAATCGGGCCCTTTTTCCTGACTCACATTAGAGCAGATACTTCTCTTTTACCCCACCAATCCCACCAGAATTTTCTGAGCCTGATGGAATTTCAAAGTTTTAAGATTTATTTTTATTTAGGTTCATTAATTTTTAGTAGAGCTAGTAATTCTGTACTGTGAGAAAGGGAAATTATCTTTTTTCTTGAGTCTTTAAATATGTTGATGAGATTTTTGTGTGACAAAGAAAATTACAAGGAATAATTTACTTTTTCTGTATATATTTAATGTGATCTCGACCATATTCACACCCTTTAATGGTATGTAACAACTATATTGTTGCCATAATATTTAGTGGGCCACAGATTTGTTCCACAGTAAAAGTAATTTAGATACCAATATTTCTTATGCTAGACTAGTAGTAGTAGGTCTTCTTATTGAAGAATGAAACAGTCGCTAACAATAGTCAAGAAAAGAGAATGGGTTGAAGAAAAATCACCTTTCTCTTTCCTTGCATTTATATCTATAGCATCATAAGAGCACTCTCAAAAATGAAAAATAAGAGTAATCATAGCCGTTCCTAAAAATCTGGTCGTAGAGAGACCTTATAGAAATATTTGTAAAAATGCTCAAAAATTTCAGCTATGACTTTTTTTTTAATTTTCGGAATTTACTTAATTACTTCATGAGTTTTCCAGTCTCTAATGCCAGAGGCTTTGTTACCATCAGAGAATTGAGGGTCCTCAAATTAATTTTTTTCTTAATATAAAAACGCACCATAGAATATTTTATAACACGATTGGGAGCAATGAAAAGATAAGTTATCCTAAGACGAACACCTAAGATGTCCATAAGTCATAAAATACCTATTGACATCTTTCTGAGACAGTGGATTTTTTTATTTTTTATTTTTTGCCCACTGTAATACCAAAGAGAATAATTTCCCTAAGAAAGATCTTAATAAGCTTTCAATTATGTTGAATAAATCTATTGTCATAATTACCTAATATATAAAATGATATTTTATTCTTTTAGTTAACAGTTTGATTTTTAAATAAAAAAGTCCCAACTGCTATAATTTATGATGTTCCTTGGCTTTTAGAAAGAAAGAATAAGCACCACAGAGCAAATCCCATTATTATGATGAGGAAAAGGCTTATTAAGCCACTGATAATTCTTTCTGATCAATAAAATTAGCTTGTACATTAGCTGACTGTCTTCAGTGGTAAATCACCAAGTAATTATTATGTGAGAATCTGAAACATAATTTCACTATTAAAAATGGTTTAGATGATAAAATTCTATTTTCTTTTAGCCTTCTCTACATACAGAGCACAGTTTGTAACTTAAAAATATAGCTCAATTATACTATCTAGTTTTACTATGAACTTACTGGTATTGTCCATCTTTATCCTAGTAATGAATTGTCCTTTGTCATACATGTAAGATGATCCCTGTCAAACAACTAGGAGAAATATAAACATAGACTTTTTCTACTCATTCACCTAACAGTATAAGCAGGTTCAGATTAGTATCAAATATAAACATTAGGATATAATGCAAGAATGACCCTAACAAATTTAATCCTTTGTCTCCAGTGTGTCTCCCTAAAAAAGAAAAAAAATAAATCTAGCAGATTCACACAGTTAAACAAGCCTTACTTTCATTATTTATACAAATATAAACAGGTTTAAACTTTCAATAGCTCTTATGTATCTGTAAAGCCAAAACAAGTCACAAATTTAGGTTAAAAATAACGCTGCTTAGACCAAGAACATTCAAATTAAACAAGTCATTTATTGTGAAGAATGATAATTTTCTGGAATTAAAGTCGACAATATACATGTGGTACTAAGTGATCTCTTTTGTATTAGGGATGCTTATGTTACCATGAGTTGCTGATAATTCATTTCACCCATTGGTTTTCTCTATTTAAACTGCTTTAAAACCTCAGATCTCTATATAGTGTGCCGTGATGTCGCTTGGCTTTTTTACTTGGCACTAACACAATATTGATATACCCAGTTGAACCTAGTTCATTTGTTGTTAGTCCTTGTCATGTAAGCTGGTACTGCCTCTTTATCAGTATGCTCTGAAATACAAATTCAAAATGGAACTCTAAAATCATGTAGTGAATGAAACTCAGCTTTGTGGTGGTCAGCCAGATTGATGATGAGACAACACTGTTATTGATTTTTAAAAATTTTTATCAGAGTAAAAATGTAAATTTATAAAAAGTCATATAGAGAATTGGACCCCATTTTTGAGAGACACCATTCATTTTTGAATGACTCTGGCCTTTAGGGGATGTTTAATGCATGATACACAGTTTGTGATAGGTAGCCTAAGAAACTCAGCTTCTCTTACTTATTTTTAAATTATTTTCCTTGAATTTACCCAGACTAATCTTCAAACAATGTATATTTTTACTTTTGCATCACCTCTTGTAGTAACAAGTTCTACAAAAGAAGTGCATAAAGACATGCCTTTATTTCTGTTACAGCTATTTTTTTGCAGTTTCAGAGTTAGGACCCATGCTTGTCATAAACTAGATTTTAGAGAATAAGCCCTTTTTTATAATTTCCATACCTTTCATAATTTTCTGGATTTTGTATCTATTCCCTTTCTGTTTTCATCTTATAAACTAAATATTCCAATTATGCTTACTGTCTCAGTCAGGGTCCAGAGAGAGAGACCACAGATTAATTTGAATAGGAAAGCTTAATATCAAGAATAATTAACTATTACTTGGGATCAAAGTAACAAGAGGTTGGCTAGTAAGGTGTAAAGAGAACTCTAAAGAATACAAGCATAACAGATATAAAGAAGAGCCACAACCCCTGGTCATACCCCAGGAAGAATCCTGTCCCCCAGGGCTTCAGTCCAGACCTTGTTGAAAAGGGTATGGATGGCAGAGAAATTTCCAGAAATCCATCCTTTAGAGTGCCTTGGAAAGCCATCCACCAGGCAGTATTTCACCAGAGGCACTCCCACAAATCTGCTCCAGAGGGGTGCTGGGGGAAGCTGCTGGCCACGGTGCACTGCAGGAGCCGGACACTGGGAACGCCACAAGCGCGTGCTGCAGGAACCTGCTGAGCAAGCACACCCAAACTGGGATGCAAACTCTGCTCTTGTCATGTCTCTTCATTAGCCTCTGTTGACAAAGCTTAGGATTGTACCAGCTCCCAAAGCAAAATTAGGAAAAGGGGCCAGATCCAATTTCACAGAAAAGGAATGAAGGGTGAATGTGAAGCAGAGAGGCAAAAAAAATCAATGACTGGAATAATTACCTAATTACCTTATTTTTAAAAAGTTCTTTCTTCAGCTCTTTGGTCATTTTCATCATCTTTCTCTAGAGATTCTTTAGCATGAGTACAGGGCTGAGTGAGAAGAGCTTAAGAACCAAAAGTCCCAGGCTGGCTTCCTAGTTTTATTTCTGAGAGGTTCAGAGACTCTGAACTTAACCTACTTAGGTGAGACATAGTTTTCTCATCTGCACATGGAGGTACCTTCCTCACAAGATTTTGGGAGGTCCAATGAAATGGTGTCTGTGAAGGAGGTCTGAAAACTCTGTTGTACTATACACATTTTAGGTGTTATTTATCTTTATCCTTCTAAAGTGCAGTTTCCACTGGGTTGTAGCTGCTGTGCGATATTGTAGGAAAAAGCTTTTGTGTTGTATCTGGTATCCTATCTTATTATGCCTCTCATTTTATTTACCTTTTTTTTATTCTTTAACAACCAAAACATAAAGAATCAGTATCACCAGGAAACGGTTTACAGTGATTCTAAGATCTGTTACCTCCATTGTAACTGATAGCTCTCCATCTTTTAAGGCTGGTTCACCTTAGAGTTCTTTAAACCCACTGCTTTACCTTGCCTGCATTTGAATGATTTTCCCTGTTATCCTCAAGGGATTATTTTTATGACTTTCATTTCCCAGAATAAATATTATTTGCAAACTTAAAATTTTCAGCCTGCATACCTTCCACATTATTATTAAACTAGTCTTAGCACTGATCCCCGAGGCTCTCTGCCATTCATTCTCTTCCATCTAGTGAAGAACCTGTTTATACCTACCTTTAGTATCCTTCCCTAAGACAGTTTCATATTCATGAATAAACATTTCCCAAGTTTTTAAATGGTTTTGCCTCCTCAATCCTGTTAAAGACTTCAAAATTACAAATAAGTCACATCCATTGATGTTCATTTTTATTTCCAGTTTCAAGTTGACCTTGAAATCACTCGCCAAAGTCATCGTTTTTCACATCAGTGCTTTATGTTTAATGAAGCATTCCACAGTTCTCATAATTAGTTAACATATTTATTAAATACCATACTATGCACCCAATGTAGAGATTAAGATGGCTCAAGCTTGTCCGCTGTGAATTAAATCATGAATTGAATTAAATCATGACTCCCAAGGGCCCTTCCGACAAACTCAATGTGATTGTCACTCTGTGGAAAATCCACCACGACAGATGCTCTAAGCACTGTGGCAGGGTTCGTTTTCACTGGATAACTCCACTCCTTAGAATGAGTATCTTTAGTTTCACTTTTCCTAATGTCTTGAGTACCTTATACATTGGTTTGCCTTCTCTTCAAGAAAAATAAATGAGTGCTGTGAACTGGGTTACGTTCGCCCTGCTTACCCCCAGAGATATGATAATGTCTTCCTAGCAGCAGTATTACTAGCAGCAGTTCCTGGTGCAGAGAAACTAGGAACAGCCTGGACCTTACTCCTAGCCTGAGGGATGCATCTGACCCCTGTGGTTTCTTTGGCTCTCAGTCTTTGGTGTGCAATTCTTTTAAAACCTGAAAGCCATTATCCTTGCCTGACAGGCTCCCTGCAACAGTAGGTAGAATTGAAGAAGATTGGAGTGATCAAAATTCTGGCCAGCTTTTAAAGGTGTTGAGAAATACATGAGCCCGAGCAAAAATGGTTCTTACTTCCAGAAGCTGTTTTTGGTTCTTGAGAGAGTATTTGTAAAGAGAAATGCCCACAGATGAAGGAGAGTATTTATTCTTAAATAGGAAACTTGCTTTGGAACAGGAAACAGAGGATAAATATGTGAACACAAGGTATGGGGCAGGAAATTATTTTAAACTTTTTGGATCATTCTGATAGATTTGCCCACCCCCAGTTGAGAATTTCTGTCTATTCTGGAAGCTAAATAACTCATGAGTATACAAGCTACTATCTTACCCTCTTAATACCCAGAAGATATCTTATGCTTGTTCTTAGCCCTAGGGAGCTGTCTCTTCGATAGCGTTTCTCTTCTCTTAAATAAGGAATTTGTAGTAATTTTGGTGTTTGACCTAGTGGTTTTCCTTTAAATCTTAGTTTATCATTCATTGTACTTAGTTTTACCTAATGGAAAATAACATTCCCAAGCCCCTATGGTTCAAACAGGAAGAGATGTATCACTTTTAATTTTAAAATTACTTGTTATAACTTAATAAACATTAAGAAAAATTAAGATCCTGGCTACAATAAGCAGAATGGACTATCAGATTCCCACCGTGGTTCCAGCCCCCTTCTCTGGATATATGTTGCACTGACCAAGTGAAGTACACAGTCTTGCATCCAGCTTCAACCTTGGAGTATAGTCCAAGAAAGGGAATTCAAAAGCTGGTGCTCTTATTCTGAGAATAAGACCCATAATTCCCAACAGACCCATAATTCCTAACCCCGGTGATTTCAGTTTCAGTTTTATAGTTTCTGCTGTTCACAGTGTCCCCAGAACATTTAATGATTGGTTACCTCTGCTTGCTAACAAGTAAGAATGGGTGGCGTGGCCAGGTAGGAGTGGGAGGGGAAAATGAAGTCAGCTGTTGACTCAGACCTGGAGTTGGCATTGCTGTTACGACTTGTTAGCACATACAGCCTACAAGGTGCTAGGAACTGAGATGGCCAAGAAAATGAGTGAGGTCTTTGGAGGTGCATTCTTCTTCTTTATCTTTTGCCAAAACTTCTTAAAATTTCATTGGAATGAGAACCAGAACTGTTTCTCTGGTTACAGAAAGCCCATTGGTGTTGGGGGGAAAAAACCAGGAGGATGGGTGTGGTGGCCCAAGCACTTAGAAGGGCAGGTGGTAAGTGTTCTTGCATGTGTGCACATGCTCGTGCAGACTGCTGTGATGCCAGGCCTCTCCCCTCCCTGTTGAAACAGCATAAACACCATCATACTCGGAGTCTTATAATATGTTTATGGTTTTTTTTTTTTCCACAGCACTTTTACAAATAATATTTCCAATGTACATTGCAATCCCTGAGGACAGGCATCTTTATTTATTTATTTATTTATTTATTTAATAAAAGAGACGTTTTAATACTTAACAAAAATGTACCAAAATATTCAAATCAGAAATGCTTTAGACTGTATTCCACAAAATCAACAACTTCTCATTGATTAGGGAAAGTAAATATTTCCTTAATAGGGAAAGCAATGACTCCTCAAAAACAATGAAAATGTTGACTACGCATTAGTTTTATTTTATCATTTGGGAAGGAGATGGAAAAAAGACAAACTTGCTAAATAAAGTTCAAGCATTTGGCATTATTGACACTAGGGACCTAATTTTCTGATCTCTGGCCTGTCTCTTTCCATAGACTTCTTTCAATAGCTAAACATTCAATTTATGATCAGTGGGTATTAGAAGTTAAAACCTTCACAATTTTTGCTTTATACTTTTAGTCTTTTTCATTTTCCATTTGGCAATTTTAACTCTAGAATTTTGTCAAATAGGGTCATTTTTGATACATGCATTGACCACTGAACAAATTATGAAGCGTGTAAACATGTTTATGGCTGCAATCAGAAAAAGTGAACAATAAAATTAATCTAGCATTCATTTGATACACAGGCATCGTTTTTACTGCATTTTAAAGCTTAATAATGAACATAATGTAAAGGACTGCCAATTTGGCTATGGAGCCTACAAAGAGAGTGACAATCTAAGAGAAACTGTAGGTAGAAAATTAAGAATTTGATGGCCAGTGAAATGTACCTCAAAAATAAATCCAAGATGTTAAACATGAATTGATCAATAAAAGTCAAAGTAGGGTCAGCAGAAGATTTAAAGGGCAAAGATGACAAAGTTGGTCTTGAACAAGTTACCTGTAGAATTATGCATGTGTTTTAGGAAGCCAGAAGATATCCAGGAAGGGCTAGAATTTGAATAGCTAGGGAGTGTATAAATGGCATGACGAGAACAGCTTAGGACCAGAGATCTAGAAATCATGTCTGCAGTCTGGATTGTCTGTCAGTAGTTCTGTGACTTTGTGCAAATCATCCCCATCACCTCGAACTATAAGCCCCTCATCTTTGAAGTGAAGGTTTCTCTTTGTCAGACAAAGGAATGTGGAAATGCCTTCAGTAGAAGTCGTTAAATGTGTGTAGAACTGTTGATGATGATCTATTCTAATGGATAAATTTTCTCTTTAATAAATTTATATCAAACACAGACTTTATAAAATAAGAATTTAAAATACAAATGTGTCAGAAATGAACATTTTTGTTAGTAATGGCATGGTCAACCAGTCTAACATTTTGATTGTAAAGTTGTAAAATTTATTATAAAAATTTTTGGAAAAAATTAAAATTAAAAATAATAAAAGTTTTTGGTTGTCCTAAAAATGTTTTCCAGTTTTATTACTAATTCAATTTAATTTTGATTTTTCAAATTCTTCAGTACTCCTAATTTGGAAAAACAACCAAATGAAAATGGAGTATCTCTTCAGAATGAAAATTTTGAAGAAATTATAAACTTACCCATTGGATCTAAACCATCCAGATTAGATGTCACCAACAATGAGAGCCCAGAAATTCCTTTGAACCCGATTTTGGCCTTTGACAGTGAAGGGCTTGGGCCGCTGCCTCAGGTAGATGGTGTTCAAACACAACAGACAGCAGGTAAGCTTGCCTCAGACTCCTTTCAGTAATCGTTAGAAATGTGCGACACCCAAGAGGGAATGAACTCTCTTCAGTGTGACTGTGACACACTTTGTCTTGCAAGGGACCAAATAAGCCTCATGGACAAGATTGTGCTGGGATCATAGAAACTGAATTTTGAGTGGGATTGGGCAACTTATAGGGCCCCTTCTATTCTCTCACTAATTATGGAAATTCACTCTGCGGCACCTATCTGGTGTCTGTGAGCCTCTCTCCTCACAGAGCATCACTCATTGCCCAGCAGCACTCACTGTCAGAATATGTTTTATGTTAAGGCAAGCACTTCATGCCTCACCACAACTTAGGGACCATTGAGCCTAGCTCTGCCCCCTGGAGAAATGTTTTGTTTGGTTTTTATTCTCTCTTTCTCTCTCAGCGCTTCAGATATTCGAAGACTGCCATCATGTTCTCCCACCATTTTTCTCTTGTTTGGGTTTAGCAACCAGGATAATATACTATCGTCCTTTTCACATGTAACAGGATAGTTATGATTTAGGTAATGGGACCCAGATTCCAAACTAGGAGCACACTGAGCCTCGGGTCTTCCATCCCTTGTTAAGTGACTGTAGCTGTTGTTGAAACTGCCAGAGACTCTCTTATGTCCTGTGTTTGGGTCTCACACTTGACGAGAAGTCTTTGTACAAGAAGAACAATAATAGCTTTATCGGACCCAAAGAAATAAGGAGCAACATCAGAAATGGCCAACTTAGAGGTCATAGCAACTCAACAGCAACCATCAGTCTCAAGAATAAGTGGGATAACCCCAGGTTCATCTCTTTTCAAACCTCTTTGAATTCTATCAACCTCTTTTCCTAGCAGATCACTTTCATGTATGAGCCAGCCTCTCTTTATGCTATTACGAACCGGCTAGCCGAATTCAACATGTTTAAATGGAGTCAGTAAAGAATTATTTGTAATCAAATTGTTTTATCTTATTAGAGTCCATCTGTGAACTTGAAACAAATATTTTCCACTTCAACTGGCTGAAAAAGCCATGTGGAACCACCTATCCAAATGAAGCTAGTTTTTTCTGCTTCTCTAGTGTACTGACCTTGGGAGTATAACTTCACTTTAGAGATCCACTTTTCTAGACTGTAACGGGAAGCTGTACATTCCATCCCAGGTCTGACATTCTGGTTCTTAAGCCTTTGAGAACAATCTGATCACTTGCACGTTTGTGGAAACAGTCCCAGTGCAGCTTCCTACTTTGTCATGTTGCAAATTCACAGAGGGGGGAGGGACATCCAGATGACTTTCTGCTTCACTTGCCAGGCCTTAAATCACCTTTTGACTTATCATTCCATTCTCTCTCTGTGCCCACCCTTCCAGACCTTCTCAAGGAACATAGTCCAGTGTCTGTAATCCTAAGTGATCTAAGTGTTCTTTTAGGGCCGTGACTATTTATTGACAAACATTTATTTAACTTCCAGTGTATGTTTGGAGCCTGAAGCATCAGGTAATGAGGGTACAAAGTTTCTAACCTCAAAGAAAAGGACATTCGATGCACGCAGTTTAGAAAAGTAAATTAAGTAGCTTAACTTAGGACATGGGTTTTCCTATTAATAGTAAAATTCACTTAAATATAAGATTGTGGATCCTGATAAAATCGCCTATTCTTAAAAGCATGGTAAGGTTTTCGAAATGTAAGATATTACTGTAGTGTTCTTTAAGTAAGATTTTAGATGAATATTCTATTAATCTGTCTTTTTTTCTGTCTCCTAATGTAGAAGTTATATGAGCATTTCTTCTGAAGAACCAAAGCAGAAATTTAATAAGAATTTCTACAATTAATGGAATTCCTTCCATAAAGGAGCATCCCCCCTCCTCCAGTTTTCTAAAGATTTCTTGACCATCATTTTGAAAAGACTTTATTAAAACCAGCTAAAGACAACAGGCTGGACAGCTTTTCTAATAATTTCGCCAATAGAGAAAAAGAATTGTTCCTTGTTCTTCAATACTTTAAAATGGCTTTTTTCCAGTGTGCTCCTTCTTAGCAAATCAATATTTTTCTGCATTCTCTAAAAGATGAGAGCATTTGGCTGTAAAAGAAATGGTCTGACTCGGCATGATTTTTCACATAGATATTTCAGTCTTTAAAAACTAACAGGTAAAATTGGCACCAAACATTTACCTTTTGCAATATAATACTTGAAAAATAATTACCTCTTTGCTCTACGAGTAGAGTAAATAGGAGAGGTGTTTAAGCTTGTTTGTTTCAATAATATTGCAAAGAACTCTATTTGTAGAGGCAAATTATAGGCCGATCACCAGACTCTTGTAAATGCAACTTGTACATGGACATTCTGCAAACCCAACTGTCACATTCTTGCATCTCCTTTTCCAAAAGCATACTAAACAGTTTTTAAATGTGAAAAAAAAAGCATTATTTTTTCAGAGCAAGAAAATAATTTACTGTCCTCTTAAATAATGTATTTATGAAGTTTTTCCAGAAAAACTAATCGAATAAATTAGAATAATGTGACAATATTACAGATTTGATTTATTAGGTTTATCCCTTATGTTACTGTGAGAGAATGTTGCTGATGATTCAGGGCTATTTCCGAAGTCTGTGTATTGCTGCTGTCCCCAGTGATGGTGGGACTTATCTTTGCCTTACCTGGTCACAAATTATGTGGGGGGAATAGAGATTTACTATTTCTTTAAATAAAAAAAAGAATTTGGTTTTGCTCGTTTAAGAGCAATGAAAAAATGATGGAATGTTGACTGTGTTTGGCGCTCAGGACACTGCAGGAGACCTTCATGGATGTCCTCGATCTGCGTGGTGTCCATCAGCTTTCGCTTTTCATTCCTCTTTGTGTTCGCTGCTGAGCTTAGCTGTGCAAACTTGCACTTTCATTTACCTTCATTTTATCATTTTATCATTTCAGAGGCTACAAATAACTAAATATTGAAGGAGAGGGAACACGTGTTTTTATGTGGAATGTTAAAAAAGGTAAACTTCTACCACCATAGTGTATTAGTTTTATTTAAAAGAGATTGGTTAATCTACTAGATTAGATGAGAGACTGTTCATTTATTGGACTATTTCCTTAAAACCCAAGCAGATCATCTTTAGTAACAGCCGTAATTTGTTAAAACGTTAATTTGGGGGTTTTCCCTGTACCCAGCTGTCCATGTACACATAATCTTATTAAAAAATATGTTCAACAAAGTTGTTTTATTTGTTTAAATCGACCTATCATGAAACACCAAATGTATTTGACATAGTTTTACTTTTAGGTTTCTCGTATGCTATAATTTCACTCAGATTGATGCTTGAGTTTTCTAATTACCCTTCATTTTTTTAACTTGAACAATCATTAGCAATCAGGCTTCTGTGTAATTAAAATTTAATTAGAATGTTATAAAATTGTTAACTATTTTAAGAACAACAGTGCCAAAAGATGACCTTGATCTTTACAATGGCTGGATTGCTTTCTGTCCAGCCCTCGAAGATCAGTAAAAAGGTATTAAAAGGTCTTCAGTTGTCATTATCGTAAGGGCAGTGCTCAGTGATTGAGTACGACCCTCACCATGGAATGCGGGTAGATGAACTTCTGGTTTCCTTTCCACCCAATGCAGACTAGGCCAATTTAATCACCCATCACAGATTCATTTGGTAGATAGTCACCAGCTCTACTGGGAGGTAAGGCTATATATCTCATGCATAACCTCACTACCTGGTCGTGTATTACAATAAAAGCAAGTCTAAAACAGTTCTCTCACATGAACAAATATATATTAGCAAAGAGGGCCTTGGAAAGCTTGGAGAAGATTCTTCTCATAATCCCACATACAACTTGACTGAAAGAGTCACAGTAAAGCAGAAGCAGTGATATTGTGAAGGCAGGATTAGGTGACCTGATTGCATCAGGCAGCAGTCTTAAATGTGTGGGGTTCAGGGGAAGGTGACAGGGGGCAAGGGAGTTCTCGATCAAAAGACATGATCTTGCGAGAACTGTCACATTCTTATACCTTAGTTCAAGCATATTGCCTCTAAAAATCTTTCTAGGCAACCCCTGAACCTTTCAAGCTCCTTTCACTAATGAAAAATCACTAACATCCCTTCTGCAGATTAACACTGCTGTAGATTCAGGTGACAGGATTTAAAGCACCCAGCTAGCCACCAGCTTGGGGGCCTTCAAATGTTATCTGACCTTCCTTCTTCCAGGGTGAGATTAAAGTTCAATAACACATACACACAAAGCTTATATTAAAGCATTTTAAAGTAAACTGTATATTAAAATAAATTTAACAGGCACCAATAAATTATCGAATAATGTCTGTCAGTTAAAAAAAACAAAAGAATGCATTCAAGTATTGGGCATTTATTTTGTGCATAGAACAGAAAAAAGCGTGGTAAAATAACTATTGGATCAGGTTACAAAAAGCAATTTCTTAAAAATGATCTTACTGCCAACAAACATCATGACCTCCCCCTACTCCCGCCCCATGCTGTTTTTACTCAGCAAACACCTAAGCCCTCAGAAATGGCTGTCATGTTCTTACATCCCTGGGAGAGGAGCTCTAAAGGCCGGAAAGTGGAAGAGAAAAGGTCAGAAGGGGCAATTTTAAATCTTACCAAAAAAAGGTTTGTTAGTAACTATTTCCTTGGTGACTGTTACTTGTGTTTTTATGTTGGTAAATTTGATTACAATTTTAAAGGTTAAAAGTAATTTTAGTAATTAGCACCAAGATTGGTAAAGTTTAAAGCAAAACATTAAATTGCTGTTTAAAAATGTACATTAAAATATTAGGACTGATGCCACTTTTGAATTATTGGCTAATTCCTTGCAGAAAACTAAAGGGAGAGGATTAGAATGGGGCTAAGACTGGAAGCAGTAGCATAGTTAATTAAGAGCCGGCGTCTGATGTTAGACTTAGGTTTGAATACCAGGTCTGCCAGTGTGAGCCATCTGAGGCTTGGTAAGGAAACCTGTGTTCTCCAGGTCCAATTACTTCATCTGTACCTGGGAGAATAATGCCCATCTCATTGGTCTGTCATCATAGTTACCAAAGTTGAATTAAAAGAGTAAGTGTAAGTTCCTAACATGTAGCAATTGTTCAATAAATGTTTAAAAAAAAATTTTTTTTGGCCTAGTTTGAGATAGCTCTGATAGGGCATCTGCCAAGGCCAGCAGGACATTGCTCCAGAGGTGGGAACTTAACTGCTTTTTTTTCGGTAATGGCCCTGAGTTCCACTTTAAAAAAAAAAAAAAAAAGCAAGTTGCCCGTTCTAGGTATTATACCAAGCAAGCTAAACAGATGCGAACTCATATCTCTAGAACAGTATTATAAGTTTAGAATTTCTAATCATTTTTGAGTGTTTACCATATTACTATTTGAATTCATAATCACTTCTCCTTCCTCCACCCCTCCCAAAATGTCCTTTCCGTAAAGAATTATGATTATATTTTTATATATTTGGAGGCACTTCCTGACATCCTTTGACACAATTAGAATTATCTTGTTGGCGCCAAAGCCAGGGACGATGAAATGTTTCTCCAGAAGTTACTATTAGCGTTGGCCAACCCTCAGGAAATGCTTCAGAAAGGCTGGAACGGCAAGAAGTTTCTAAAGCAGTTGCTGCGGGGAGAGTGAAGCAAATCGTGTTCAGACTGTATCTAACGATTCCTTTTCCTTTCTAAATCGAGGCATCTTACCCAAAGATGTCAGAGAAGAGAGAGATGAGGAAGGCAAGAGTTTGGAGGCCCTTGTTGGATTTGGGGGTCAGGAAGGGCATCCCTTGGTCTGTTCTGTTGCTCATTCTGGAGTCATCTTCCCCCCTCAGACTGGCCAACAGGAACTTGCCTCCACTCTGAGCTGCCTCTGGCTGGAATGTCAGTGTTCCAGACTTTTGGATGTTTGGATTTAATCGGGGAAGAGTTGGAAAAGGCAAGTGGGGAACCAACATTAATTAAGGACTGACATCATTTGCCAAGGTAAGAACAGTAAAAATAAATTACCCTCAAGGCCACCCTTAGTGGCCATCCCTCAGGCCATACATCTACAATTGACACATCTGAGAAAACTCTGAGTAAGGGTACAGTACATACCTTTTCCTCACTGGATTCAGCTGCTGTCACTCCCCGTGGCAGCTGGCTTGCTAACATCCCATTTTGGTTACCTTTCTCCTTGCCTCCTCCATTCCCTTAAAGGAGTTCATTTCATCATCCAGATCACCTACTTGTCCTCAAATCCTTGCTGCTTCCAGGGAAACCAGAACTAAGGTTATTATAGTAAGGTCTATTAGCATAATTTTATAAAACAAGTAACATGTTATCCCCTTAAAAGTAAGAACACAGCTCTTGTTCTTGAATAAATGAATACATTTAACTTGGAAAATTCACTCTAGTGTCCTCATTCTCATTTTGTCACAAATATGCGCCAGTCAGTGAAAAATTGTTCAGCATAATCCAGGGCTTACCAGATGTAAATGAACAATGGTGAACGTACTTTGATCTCTGGGTGGATGCAGGCCCGTGATCATCTGTGATCACCCAAGTATTTCCATCATTATCTTTACTCTTTATGTTCAAGCCAATGTTTTCCAGCTGTTGAATTCTGTTTTCTCAGCTGTGTATTTATGTCCCAGATCCTTTTTGATGAGATCGTTACGTTTTTTAAAAAAACCTCCTTTTTAACAGTCCTTGAAGTCTCTCGTGGTGTGACCACTGCCCACCCCCATGGCACTGTCTGTGCTGCTGCTGCCTAGTTCAGGGACAGTTGGAGTATTGAGTTTGTAGCATTTTCTGAAAGAAGGAATCTCAAAAAGAAAAAAATCTGATATACAACCTTTCTAACAACGTGCTAAGTAAAAAATTATTGAGAACTTTTAAAAAATAAATTGCTACTGCTACTTACAGAAATTGCTAGTCAGGGAGGGATGTATTCTTTACAGAAATTTTTATAGGGACTAGGTAGAAGTGATATAGAAATATGAATAGCTAATGAAATAAGTGCTGTGTTTTATAAAGAAATATGAAAGCAAAATTAAAGCCAGATTAGTTGAAGCAGTAAAGACAGATGTGAATCAGTAATATACTACCGCAATAGGGAAAAGAATTCAGGGTGAACTGCAAACTAATTTGTACAGAGGCGATTGGGTGTTTTTAAAGGGGGAATGGGGGGACAGGGAGCAGGGCTCAAGTGTCAGAGAAGTGAAAAATTACAAAAAGCTGGAAGGGTACATGTCCATGTGAACCCCATTGGGGCTTGTTAACTGGCTCATTGAAGTTAGGCTCCTACCCTTCCGCAGAGGCTGAGAAACAGGGGCCCTTTCTTCAGGTGTCGGCTGGAACAAACATTGTTTCTCACCCTTGCTTTTGCTCATGCTGTTTCTTCCGCATAGAGTGACTTGAAGGAATGTCCTTCAAATAACTTGGAGTCCGATCTTAACCTCGGTTTCCTTATTTGTTAGCATGGTGATAATACTCTCTACCTCATAAGAATGTTTGGAGGATTAAATGAGATCTGGAATATAAAAATCTTAGCACCATGCTTAACCCATAGTAAGTATTCAGTGTTTATGAGCTTAATAAAAATACTCACCCTTCAATATTCAGCTTGTTTTCCTTCAAGAAGCATGCATCAGAGTTCCATTCCAGATTTGATACCTTTCCTTCTTCCTCTTGCTAGTTCCCCAAGTACATTTTTTAAAAACCCTACTCTTCTTTATCAATGTGGTCACCACAGTTTACTACATTCATATTCATGATCCCCTCCTCCACTAGACTAAATCCTTGAGAAGAAAGACTATGTTTTGTTCATGTTTGTACCATGTTCCCAAATGTCCAGCATGGTACTTGGTGCACATTAGGGGCATGGTAATTGTTTTAATGAATTGAATGAATAGATGGATGAATAAAATTCTCACCTTAACTTTTTGGTAGTTTTTGAATTATTCATTAGTCCTTTATTCTTGAATATTTTTTCTGTATTAGATTTTCTATTAACCAGAGTTCAGTTGCAGAAAACAGAAACCACCACAGTATTTTCAACAGAAGGGAATTTAAATGCTTTTAAAATTGTTGCAAGGAATGGAGAAGGACACTCCATCCTGAATTTTCAGGAATGATACCCAGATCACAGCAGACATGATCCACTAGGAGAGCTACTACCTCTTCCATGTCAGAAAAATGAGAAATCAGGAAGCTGCCACTGGAACCACTGACTTCAGCAACATATTGGCTTAGCTGAGATCAGGAAGCCACCATAATTGAATCTTCTGCTACAACCACACAAGCAAAACATGGATTTCCAGACGTTTGCTCAGTGTCCCTCATGAAGCTAGTGCCTGGTTGCTGCAAACTGTGGCCAAAAATAAATAAATAAATAAGAGGAGGGGGAGGGGAAGGGAAGGGGAAAAAAGAAGGAAGAAGGAAGAAGGAAAGAAAAAATTCAATCTTTCCATGACCTTACTTTGCCAGCAGAACAGCAGAAGCAGCCAGAAGTGCTATCTACATTTTTCAAGTCTCACTCAAATTCCACCTGATTCTCAGAACCTAAATCCCGTCAGGCTCTCTAGCTGCAAAGAAGTCTGGGAAATGTAGTTTTCAGCCTTCCAGCCTCTACAAAAAACATTCTAGACTTAGGATGGATTGGATGTTGAGCACGTCAGTGCAAAGTATCCCCCACAGGTCCTGTGGCCCTGCTGCTGTCCTGGTCCTCCCCAGCCTCGGCTTTGTCCTCCTCACTGAGTCGTCTTCTAGCACCCCACCTCACCCAATATGATTTTGCCTTTAACCATTTTCTCTTTCCCCGTAAAATGGCCTAAATAGTAACCTTACTTACATTCCTTTCCTACTCCAGGGCAGATAAATCATAAATCTGAAGTTCCAGCCCTGATACCCCGCTTAAGGTTGTGCTGTTGGTCCATCTGCCTGTCAGATGAAAGAAGTGTGTGTCCTGCCAAAACCTCACACTCAGCCTGTCTAAAATTAACCTTATCATTTCCTCCCCCAAATCAGCTCTACATTCTGACATTTCTGTCTTTTAATGTCCTACCATTTCAGTCATTCAAGCTTAAAACATCACTTTTTTTTTTTTTCTTTCTTTTTCACATTCAGTCTCCAATTTCACTGTTAGGAAATGTCCTCTGAACTGTTTATTCTTTTTTCTTCTGCTGCCCCTTGCATTTTTACACCACTGCTGAATCACCTTTTGCCTATGAAAATAGAAGCCGTAGTTTTTTGTCACTTTGAAGGTTCACTCAATTTGGATGTCACACAGGCCAATGTGAGAGGAAAGCATTGGAGTGGTACCTTGCCTCTGAGCTTTCGCCTGCCTACTCCTTGAGTTTGCCTGTTGTGGGATTATACATGACTAATCCCTACTCAGATCCTCAAGAAAGATCCACCCCCATGCCCACAGCTCTTCCAGGAAGTTTTTCTGATTACGGTTTTCCTGTTTTCTACTTTTGCTACCTGTATTCCTCTATCATATCAATGGGAAAATACAAAAAATATGGGGCATAGGCATCTGGGTACCTGAACAACGGTGCCTGGGTGCCAAATATGAATGTTAGTTTATGTCCACTTTTTCTAGCTGAGTGCTGCCACTTCTTTTAAAATAAGTTACCTCTAAATAAATCTACCTGTGTGTTTCTACTCTCATCATCTTCATTTATATTCTGATCATACTCTTACATAATGCATGAACCAACCATACTCAAAACCTTTTGTTTCCCTGTAGCTGTCAGCTGATAAAGGGTGATCCATCAACTAATTTTAACTCAAGGTAGATGATTACTCTAGATCAGAAAAAGCTAAAGATAACTTAACGGCTAACACAATCATCCTTTTATTTTCAACAGAAACCAAAAAAGGGCTTGTAAAATTTTTGAATAGTGAGGTTTTTATGAACTAAGTAAAGTTCCTTTGTCTTATATGGAGACATGAATAATAAAAATGTTAAGATTTGTTTTAGTTGTCTGCTTCCAGGGCCCAAGTCCACAGCCACTGCTCCATTTATGATGTGACCTCCAAAATGAGTTCATTGAAATTCATGTGCTCTGTGTGTGAAGGGTATTGTGGCTTTAGTTTAATAGTAAACTCTCAAGAAGAAAAAAAAAAGGAGGCTGAATGCTATTTTGATTAAACACAAAGACTGACAAATAACTAAATATATTTGGAGCCAACTAGAGTGAGGTTTCTCATTCTCAGGCAGAATAGTTATAAATATGGAAAGAGGAAAGGCTAGAATAAACCCAGTGGTGTTGAATTAGATTTGAAGGTATTGACGTGAATGCACAATTTCTAATAGATATTTCTGTATGTATACATATATATATGCATGCATTTATTTCTTAGCTCTGTCTACAGAGAGGGCCAAAAATACATAACCTGAATTGAATGTTAATTTAACATCAGGCAATCCAAAAATAAAGAACATTTTACAAGTAACAGGCCTGTACTCTTCAAAAATGTTAAGGCCATAAAAGATAAGACAGAAACATCTCCAGATTGAAGCAGACTAGAAAGATAACATAAGAATTGAGCAACATATAGTCTGGGATTGGCTCCTTTGTCTATAAAAATGCAATATTGGAACAACAGGCAAAACGAATGGGAAGCAGGTATCCTGAATTAACTGGAGGTAATGTATCAATGCTAGTTTCCCGATTTTCATAGTTCTACTTTCATTAGGTGGAAGAGTAAGCACTCTTGTTAGGAACTACGTGTTGAAATATTGAAGGGCAATGGGGTACCTGCCTATAATCCTCACATAGCTTAGAGGGAAAATGTATGTAACATACATAAAATAGATAAATAAGTTGTGGGGAGCCACAGAGAGAGAGAACCAATGATGAGGTAAATGTAAAAAGTTAACAGCTGGGAATCTGCATGAAGAGTAGGTGGGAGTTGTTTCTGTTGTTCCCGTAATTTTTCTAGAATATGAAATTATTCCAAAATGAAAGTTAAAAAATATATGTACACAGGTTTGGAATACTCTCTGTTGCTTCTGACTGCCATAGCACATAAAATATAATGACATTTATGACCTAGTTTAAGGATTTCTGTAACAGCCGTGCCATACACCGGCTCTGCAACCTCTGAGCAAGTCAACCCGTCACAATGGCTCCGGTCTATTGAAGTCTTCCTCTGCGTGGAGACAGTGCCAAACCACTTCGTATCCGTTACACCGTCCTCCTGACAAAGCCGTGAAGCGCCTTGCCCAGGGCCACGCAGCTATTAAAGGGCAAGGACAGGCTGTGATTTCAGGCCTGCCTCATGCACTGTCCGCTCTGCTACCTGAATCTGTAAGAAGATACAATTGCACTAGATTACTGCTAAACCTCTTCTTAGCACTAAGATCCTGTTAGACACATTTTCAGGTTTCTTTTGAAGATTATCATTCATTTGGTGTGGCGGTGAGGATGCCTCAGGTGACTCTTACCTCCCAAACCCATTTGTTAATTCTTCACAAATAATTGTTTCTTTGTTTAAAAGGTATAAAAGCTGTCTCATTTAGTCTTCTTTGAGTCTCATATTTCTATTAGCTCCCACATGATGTACAAAGTCAAATTTGTTTTTCTCTTGTTCATCGGTCTTATGTCAATTTAATCGGCCAGCCAAAGAACCTAGAAGGAAAGAAGGGGAAAATTTCCTCTCCCCTATGGCTTATTTTCTCTTGACTTGCGTGTACGTGGCCAGCATCACCCTCTTGGCTGTGTTTTGCTGTGTGGCAGTACTACTAGAGCTAACGCATCTGAGCTGCTCTCTTGTGAACGAACTAGGTTGTGTCCATGTTTCATGTGCAGTGACCACGCAACCTGGTTCACCAGGGACAGTCTCCGTTTATGCCTGCTGTCCAGGGACAAGTGCTCATAGCACCCTTTTTTAGCACTCTTCAAAAGGTCTCTTTGGGGGCACAGATTTTATCCTCAGGCTGCTGGAGCCCTCCTTCCTGGTTCTGGCTGTCAGACTCTCCTGCAGGCTGTCTGACTTCTATGCACTGCCCCCCCCGCAAGTTTGTTGCCATCTCTAGTCAGCAGATCTCTGACCACATCGTACTTTGTCCCCAAGACTTAAAAGAACCACCAGACTGTGAGAGTCATGTATGGTTTCTCTAAACACCAGTATAGGTCTGCCTGAAAACTGGAGCTTCATGCATTCTCTCTTAAAAATCACATATACATAGTATTGCTCTTAACATCAAATTTGCAAACCTGACTCTTTCCTTGTCAGAGACACCCAAAGTGTGTGTTTGTTTATATAAAGCTCTAAGTGCCTTGTGAGGATGGCTTCTTTCCTTATCATGATCATTTGACTCTGAGGTATAATTCTCTGCAATCTTGCAGCTCAGCCTGGGTTCACAGCCTGCATCCTGGTCTTCTGTAGATAAAGACATCATCACTCACGCTCCAGCTGGAAGTGACAAGGGTTGCCATGACAAAACAAATAGGCTTTGCTCACAGAGGCTTTGTATGTGGGTGTATATGTATCTTCTGTGTCTTTGGCTCTCAGAACTGATGAAATCAGCCTGTCTGACAGCCTGGAACTAGTAAACTAGTGAAGTCACAGGCAACATAAGATATTTTAAAACATACATCAAGGCAATAAAGCCTGAAAATAAAGTCATTATTTAGGCTTCTTAGGTCTGAAGAGATGTTAAATTATAAAGTGTTTCCTTCTGATTCCAGCTACAGGCTCTAATGTGACAAGAACCATTCAAGTGAGCAGAGGGTCAACAATAATATGAATAATTGCGGCAATTCGTTAAGGCCCTGCTTTGTATGAGACTCAGGGATTTTGTGTGCGTCATTTTGAATGCCCCCAGCAGCCTGTGGAGGTAAGTATCATTATTCCTATTTTAGAGATGAAGGAAACTGAGGTTAGTGCCAGAGCTGGGATTTGAACCCAGGTTATGTTGGCTACAAAGCCTGTGTTCTATCTACCAAACACGGCCCAAGGAGAGGTCCAGTGAGCTAGTGCTCACTATTTGTGCTTGACGTTTTAGGGGTGGGTTAGAAAGTGAATGGAAAAAATAGATTTGGGAACTAAGGCACTCGTGAGATGTGCCCTCCTGAACTCATCACAGCCCTGAGATAACTCGATGAATAAAGCCAGCACATAAAATCAACAGCTATGGCCTATAAATATTAACTTTATTCCCCGTTTTGTTCTCTCCATGCTATTCCCATGGACACATAGCTCCTGAATTTATCTGGAATTCGACTCGCCCTGGCAATATGATTGTAAGAGCTTTGAGAGAGGCCCAGTGGAGACACTGTGCAAAGCTTTAACGCCTCTGAGAAGATTCATTCCTTTTCCCTTCTCTCTCTCTCTCTTTCTCCCTTCCCCGTTTTCATTAGAAACATGATGAGATGGATTCGTAATGAGCTATACACTCAATAAAATACTTCTCCACATGCAAACATTCCCAGGGAGAAAAAGAAACCTCTGTGGTGACCAGCCATTTGTGGGTCAGGGGCAGCAACCACGGCTTTCAATAAAGCGTTTCCCTCCGAGCGAGGAACCACCACTGCATCTAGTATACAAACATCACTGATACCCAAGGGATCTAATTAGACATTCCTCACCCACTCTGGGCACTTGCTTGATTAAAACCTTTATGCTGCCATTTTAACATTGAACTATATTCCTTTCCTTGCAAACAACAGGGATTCTTGAAAACAGAAATCACCTTCGGATAAAATGTTGTTATCGAATGTGCCACCAAATAATGCCTCATTTGTTTTATCTCAAACGGGATTTCTAATCTGACCATTTTGGCACTTTCTTCCTCATTTTCAAGGAAGAAACAACTTAGGTCAAAAAATAAACTTGGCCGTCCCTCAAAAGGTGAATATTCAATATATGAAAAAAGCCTGATAGAAAAATTATGGCTGAGAACATTAGGATTCAGAAGCAAAACCTAATGATAATGATAAATAAAAGTAAGATTGAATAATCACGTAAAAAAAAAAAAAAGAAAAAAGAAACTAAGGAGAATTAATTTCTTCATTCTTCTTTTTGGTTTCTCTTTGTTTTTGTCCTTGTCCTTCTAAGTCTACAAAGAAGACTTTCATGAATGTTTAACCGAGGTTCCTACCCCTTCTTTGCCTTGCCAATAGGATAAATTACTTTAAAATCAGAAAGAGAGTGGAAATCAAAGCTCTGTCCTCACCTCATATATAAAGATCTCATTCAATAGGAATATAAAAATAATCATAGCCTCTCTATGATGAATGCTGTGTGTTGAGCTGTTTGTTTGCATTTCTCATTGAATTCTCACAATATTCTTGCAAGATAGGCAATTGTAGAGTCATTTACCATTCTGCAGATGAATAAACAGGCTCAGAAGAAAATTAAGAAACCTATTAAGGCTCACATTTGGTAAAAGCCAGACATGATTGAAACCTAGGTATGTCTCATTCTAAACCTTATTTTTTTTCTATTATCCCAAATAGTGTCACTCAACTGTCCTACTTAGGCATTGAAAGTATAAGAAACATGATTAACAAGTAAAAATGTTTCTTCTAGACACTAAAACCAGGTATGTTTAAGGAGAATAGATGTAGAAGATTTTCTTCTAATATAAAAAAAGTGCCTGGCATAAAATAGGAGTGAAGCAAAATTTAGCTCCTCTTCCATCAGGAATAATAACTTGTACTAGCAAGGTCCACCGACATAATGATATTTTAACACTGCAGCTCATAGGCTTGAAAGTCTCCTCACTAAAGGCTGACAGAGCAATTCTGGAAAATATTGGCACACACTGTTCACTGCTCTGCTTTCCCCCTCTATCAGATACCTCTCTTTCTGTCCCTCCCTCCAACCCCTAATCCTATTCAAAGCCACAGAAGATGGGATTAAAAGAAACACAGCCAGCAAAGAAATCCTTTCTAACCTTCATTTTAACACTGGGCCTTTTCTGAACACAGCATATAGTTGTTATTAAGTACTGTATGCCCTTGTCATGGCTCCTTCTACATTGAGATTTATCCTCTCAGGAAGTGTATAACAAAAGGCAGAATGAGAAAGAAAGAATATAAATGGGCTAAATGTGTTATTCAAGCTTTCAGCCAAATGAAAAACAACCAAGCCTCCACAATTACATCAGGTAATACTGGCCGTTTCAAATCACGTGCTATGTAAATGTGTGTATTTTTCAAAGACCAACTCTGTACTATTCAGGGGACCCATAAGACTTTTAAATAAACACAATTTTGTTCTAGTCATTAATAGGACCCCAGAGTCCCCAAAGCCAGTCCAATATGGCCTTTCATATTTCTCAGCAGTTCTGTGAGGTAGATTGTCACTTGAAATACGTGTTGCTTTCTGAAGGTTATTTCAAGTGAAGAATCTGGGTCCTTCTTTTATTCTTACATCTGTATAATCATCATCTTTTCTTCTCTTTTCTCTCCTCCTCCTTCTCTTCCTTGTCTTTCTCCTTTTTCCTCTTCTATCTGAAATTTAATTAACTCCTTTATGCCACATAGTAGTTAATATTTATTGATTGTAATTAGTGCCATTGTACCATATACCTACTGTTTATCCCTCCACTTTTATACCTTCTCACAAATGAGTATCTTGTTAAGACTTTCCGTAGGCTAACCAAAAACAATATCTTTAATTAAGGTAAATGTTAAATCCCGTTTCAAAGAGAAAAAGTCCTGCTTCATGACATTTAGCACAACTCGAAAAATTTTCATAATTCACTGCAAGGGAGATTTTTAAAAATCCACAAAGAAAGTGAGCCTCATTACAGAGTGATTAGTATACAATACATTTCACCTCAAAATGTATTGCTCACAGAAGATTTAAACCTAAGGCTTACCAATTTTAAATGGTTTCTTCTATGCTGTTCAGGGAATGATTTTATTAGGACCTGAAAAGCCTCTTGTTTTTAATTCCCACTAGCAGACATCACTCCACCTAGGACCAGTCTCTCAGATCCAAACGGGACCAAAGCTGCTGAGCAGTATGACCTCAGAGCCCTCTCTATCCTTCGTGCTATGAATCTAAAGGATTGCCAAACCTAGAAGCAAACTGGTCAGCATGAGCATACTGTAGGATGTTGGGACAATAGGGCTGAGGCCACCCTGTTGTGGTTAAGAGTGCAGGACCTTATTCTCCCAGCCCTCTACCCCTCTCATCTGGCAGTCACCAGATTGTCCTCTGTATCGTGAGTCTGTTTTCATTTAGTTTGTTACTTTGGTTATTCGGATTCCACATATTAGTGAAATCATGTGGTATTTATCTTTCTCTGTCTGACTTATTTCACTCAACATAATAACCTCTATGTCTATCTATGTAGGTGCAAATGTCAGGATTTCATTTTTTATCTCTAATAGTCCTTTGTGTATATGAACCATAACTTCTTTATCTAAGCATCTGTTGATGGGCATTTAAGTGGTGAAGGATCGAAGAAGTACAAATTAGTACTTAAAAAATAGTCACAGGGATGATGAGTACAGCATAGAGAATGTAGTGAACAGCATTGTAATGGCTGTGTGTAGAGCCAGATGGGTGATAGAGTAATCAGGGGGATCGTTTCATAAACTATATAAATGTCTAACCAATGTACTATGTAGCTGAAACTGATAAAAATAAAATAAAATAATAAAAAATAAAAGAGTACTCGATCTGGAATTCTGACACTTGTTTGAATTCTGACTGTGCCATTTATAAGCTGTCAGCTAACTTCTCTGTTCCTGTATTCCCATTTGTAAAACGGATATAATAATAATACCTACCTCCTAGGGCAAATAATGATTAAATGAAATAAGATGCAGAAAGCATGTACAATCATGTTTGACATAAATATTAGCTATTATTATTATTGCTACTACTATTACTATTATTTTGACAATAGAAAGAAGACTGAACTGGAAATAAAGTGTCTGAATTTGTAGGAGTATTTTGCAGAGATCATTAGCTTGGACATAGTACACTTACCTGACTGTCTTGCCTAGAATTTTAAAATAATATATAGATTAACCTTTTGTCCTGTGACATGCATGCAGAAACATAGGTAAAATAAATTAGAGTTTAAGGAATTATTTTAAATTTAACACCCATGTAAATATCTCTCAGGTCAGAGAGAACATCACCAGAAATCCAGAATGCCTCTGCAAGCCCTTTCCAAAACACAAATACTCCTTCCTCAAAAGTAATCACTGTTCTCACTTGAATATAGTCACTTTTTTGCTTTCCTTATGTTTTTAACCTAAGCGTATCTAAACACTTTGCTGTTGGTTTGCTATCTTTTTAAAGCAAATATAAATAGAATTGTACAATGTGTATTCTTTTGTGTCTGGTTTCTTTGGTTCAACATTAAAATTTTAAGATTCCACATTTTTTGTATTCCACTGTATGAATATGCCACAAAGTATATATTGTTTGTTCTTGATGATCATTTGTGGTATTTCCAGTTAGGACTAGTATAAGTATTGCTGCTATACACTCCCTTGAATACATGTCTTAAAATATACTCACACACATTTTATATACCCGGAGCAGAATTGCTTGATGATAGGAATGCAAATGTTCAAATTTTGTTGACAATGCCAATGAGTTTTCTAAGATAAATGTGTGAAAATGATGAGGGCTCCTGTTGCTCCATATTCCCACTCCTAATTGGTTTTGTTGAACTTTTTAGTTTTAGCCATTCCAGAGGGTAAAGAGTGATGTCTCATTGCCTTTCCTGAATTACTAGTGATGTTGAGCACCTTTTAAATTTTTATTGGCCATTTGGATATTCAAGTCTCTTGCCCATTTTTCTTTTGTCTTTTGTCTTTTTCTTATTGATTGATAGGGGTTCTTAACATAGTCTGCATGCCATTTTTTGTTATTGTTTATGGGTATTGAAAATGTCCTCTCCCATTTTTAGGCTTATATTTTCACCCTCTTAATGATGTTTATTCATGAACAAAAGTTCTTAACTTTAATATAGTTCATTATCAACCTATTCCTTTATGTTATTCCTTTGTGCTTCCTATTTTAAAAACATTTCCAATCCTGAGGTCATGGAGATAACTTATATAGTCTTTAAAGATCTTTATTGTTTAATTTTCTTCAAATAGGTCTTTGTCTTAGCTCAGGCTGCCATAACAAACACCTACACAGGGTGGCTTAAACAACAGATATGTGTTTCTCACAACATTATTAATATGAGAAAGAATGTGCCTTTTGACTTAATCCTTGGTTAAAAATGGAATGGACTTTTGATCACAAATTCCTTGTTCCAAATGAGACAAGCACTATGAGCAGGAAGAGACTCTAAGTAGCAAGTTATCTATTTTTCTATATATATATATATCAAGACACTAAAATAAATGTGGGATTTTTTAAGTCTTAAAGTTATAAGATTTAGAAATAGTAGGATTTGGGTTGTTTTTATCCCAATATTAATTTTTAATAATAAGACTAGTGATAAAAAGCATTACTACGAAGCAAAAAAATACCTAACAGCCCTGTTATGTCTCCAAATTTCCAGAAGGTGGAGGCAGCGAGCCACTAAGATTTCAACCTAACCGGCTTCCAGCTTTCCAATGCCTATTACCAATTTGAATTGTGCAGAGAAGTTGGCCTACCTATTTTATACTCATTCTTTTGTTTAACTTGTAGCACTCCCAGGCAGAAGTAATCCTCACTAAAGCAGCATTATGTAAGGTGTGCTACTGTTCTGATTTGGGCTATAATACTCAGGGTGCACTCAATACATGTAAATATAAAAATACCTGGAAGGGCTCTTTACCTTTGGACTAATAATAGTTGGATTCAATTGAAATGACTGCACTCACACCCAGTAATGAGTGAACAGATGTAAATGTATTGCTTCATACTGTCCTAGTTAGTTTGGGCTGCAATAATAACAAGAGGGCATAGAGAGAGGAAAAAAAAAAAAAAAAAACCCTGGAAATTCCCTTTCAGTCCTGTGAAATAATCGAGTGTTCTCAGATATGTGAGCTAACAAATTATCCTTCTATTTAAGCTGTTTTAAAATGTTTTCTGTTATATTCAATAAAAGGTGTCCTGATAAATAGTCTACATACAACCTTTGTATGGTGCCTAGGACTTTACATTCTTAAGAATTACATTATAATTTAGATTAGAAAGAATAGGACTGCTTATAAAATTTCATTTGTAAAATAGCCCTTATACTTTAGCTTGAAAAATCTTGATAGAAAGTATTTGTTTTGTTTTTTGGGAGAATCAATCATTTGTATAGTAAATATAGTTGTTTTTTCTAACTTTTGATATAAGTTCTTAGTTACAATAAAGTTGAAAGAGTTGTACAAAGGACTTTTATATGTCCATCTCACAGATTCAACAATTCTTGTTGTATTTAGTTATCATTTTCTTTCTCCCTACCCTTGTGCTCACCACTTAAGGCTATTAGGCACTTAAAATGTGACCAGTGTGACTGAAGAACTGAATTTTTAATTTAATTTAAATATAAATTTTAAAAGTAATAATTGATTCAATTATTGGGGGGGAAATTAAGTATTCCTGGAACAGCTTAATTATATATGGTCTACTTTTTTAGGATGTAATTTTATGACATCTCTAAATACAGACCGAGTATTTCTGGTAAAAATTTAGCCTCCAAATAGAAATGTGCTATAAGTGTAAAATATACACTGGACTTCAAAAACTTAGTGTATAAAAAAGAATATAAAATATTTTAATGCTAATTTTAAAATATTGTCTATATGCTGAAATTAAAATATTTTGAATACATTGGGCTGACTAAAAATATTATTTAAATGAATTTTACCTGTTTGTTTTTACCCGTGTATTTAAAATTACATGTTTGCCTTGCATTGTATTTCTATTGGACAATGCTGTTCTGTCCATTTGAGAGTGAGCTACAGATATCCTAGTCTTTTATTCTTAAATCTTTTTAGTGTGCATTTCTAAGCAAAAGGACATTATCTTACATAACCAATATGAGATGGGTTTTCTTTTTGCACTATAGATCTTGATGTAGAAAAGATGAATGAATCTGCCATTTCATAATGACTTTCAGCCAGAATTTGACTAGAGGCAAAAATGGCCTCTGCAGAATCTCTATTATACTAAATTTTAGCAACATGTAAAGTATTTTCGCAGATTCAGTGGAGAGCCGTAGGCTTATTGCAAAAACAGAGTGTAGAAATAATTCTCCTGGATCTGAAATCCTCTAGAAAGACAATGATCTGGAATTTTCCACATCAACATCTTTTCGTGTTGCCTATAAAAATGGTTGTTGTAAAAGGAAGGCATTCTTAAAAATTATTTATCAAATATGTTGACTATTTAATACATAGTTTGAACTTGAAAAGGTATGTGAAAAACACATAGTAAGCATGAGGCCTACTTAACCTACCCTGCCAGCTCACATGGCCATAATAAAGGAAACAAATGACTACAATACAGTATTTTCAGAACATACCAACTTTTTAGAGCCTCTAGCATTTTCTAGCTAGGAAGAATTTAAGTCCTACAAATGTGGAGTGATGAAACAGACTTCATACTGACTGAAAAAGGTTGGCCTCGAAGTAAAAAGAAAGCAGACTATGTGTAAATATGTGTTTGTATGGGCGCACGTATATGAAGTGAGGCGTATTGGTATGTGAAGTAGGCTGGTCCACAAGACTTGATTTCAAAGGTAGAGATGAGGAGACTTATAGGTCTATACTGCGGTTAGTTGGTGCATCAGGTCACAGCTCTTTAAAATTGTGATTGTCAGTGGCTGAGGGTGAGGAAAATGGGTGCGCCACCTGGAGATGGACACCAAGATGAGCATTTACTGTGAGCAGCAAGAAACCATCAATTGAAGGAAAAAGAGGTGCAAAACAGAAGGCAGAGCCATTGTTAGAAAAAGATAGAACAGTAAAAAACAGCATTGTTTGAGAGTGCGAACATCAAATGTAGTTTTGAAGAGAAGCAAAGAAAGAGCAAAATAGGCAAGGACAAGTAGCTTATTGGGTAAAAATGTAGGGATCTGCTGGTGGGCAACAGCAATATACATAAGTATACATGCTTTCATTGACATGGCGGCCCTGGGATTGGAGGGCCTGTGGTGACTTCCAAGACCTAAGAATCAGAGTTGAGTCTCAGGCAGGGTCAGCTTGTAAATATTTTAGGCTTTTATGGACCATGCATTTTTTACCGCAATTACTCAACTTGCTATTGTAGGATGCAAGTATTTAAGGATAATACATAAATGAGCTTGGCTGTGTTGCAATAAATAAAACTTTACAAAAACAGGCTGTAGACTAGATTTGGCCTGTGGGCCACAATTTACCCACCTCTGGTTTAAGGCAGCATCTAGCCTAAAATTACCTTTATGTGTGAATATTATCTGTTTTGGAGTTTCTAATATCCTTCACTTAGTTCTAGTTCTAAGAAAGCCTGATCTGACAAGAATTACAAAGACCAAGCCTGCCCCCTTTCCAGAGCACCCAGTCTGACGTTGGGCTGCCACCTGCTTCTAGAGCACACTGCTCTCTGTAGAGTGGGAGAGACTGAGCCCTGAGACAGCAGGACTAGTGAGCAGTCAGCTGGGCCAGGGCAGCACTGGGAGAGTGCTCCATTTATTCCATTTCCTTCACAGAGAACAAAGAAACATTACTGGTGACAGTGGCCATTCAGGGGCAACTGTCTTCTGGTCCTTTGATGAATTTTTAGCTTGGAGTGTAAAAATGAATGAGAAAGCCCTGCCCGTGATCAGAAAGTGGAGCTGCTTCCCAGATGGGGTACCACTTCACTGTCCTCCCAGAATGAACCGTAATGGCATTTGAAGCAGTTTGTTATTATTGTAAATCATTCTTAAAGCCGTGTAATTAGAATGAACTAGGATTTGTGACTTTACATGGGTAGGCAAAATCCCTCAGTGCTTTGAGGGTTTCGGAAGTCTCTCTTTGTTCTTAAATGCTGGCCCCCACCTCATACCTCTCACCCCTTCCTTATAATCCATCTCAAGCTCTCTGCTATCTGCTGTCTCCACACCTTCCTTCTGCCTATTCTGACTGGAGAATGTTCTAGAATAGATCTCTTCTTATGCTATTAACTCTAAACCTCAATGGATGCTGAGAGGGGCTTCCCTTTTTCTATACTTCACTGGCTCAAAAGGGAAGAGGGGAGAGCTATGGTCTCATGCGGATGTTGGGAGGCGGGGAATGACAAGTACTCAGACTTCGGTTCAGTCTATCCACTCATGAGGGGTGTAAACAATCTTCCCATCCCGTGGGGTGCAAACAATCTTCCCTACTCTTCTCGAGTTACCTAGGGGCACATATAACTATCTCTGCAAGTATTTTTCTTTTTCAGTGTCCAAATTCATCATATTTCTCCTATTAACATGACTTTTAATCTATCTGTAAAATAATAGCTCTACCCTATCGTGTTAAAGAGCATTTGATTCTTTCCTGAGCTTATCAACTGGGAATGGTTCCATTACAGTGTTTCTTAAACTTGAGTATACATTACGATCACCTGGGTTTGTTAAACCATGTCTTGCTGGGCCTCCTTCTAGAGTTTTTGATTCAGTAGTTCTGTGATGGAGCCTGAGAATTTGCATTTCAATAATTCCTCAGGTGAGGCTGCAGCTGCTGGTCCCAGGACCATTTGCTCTATTAGAATCACCTGGGATGAATGGTGGTACCCTTTTATCTTCTGATAGAAAGAGGAGGAAGGAGTATCTTAGTTCATGTCACTACATCAGTAATAAGTTCCATTCAAAATACTGCATAACCGAATGCAATTCACCAGTGCGTTGACACCAGGCTTGAGAAACAGGCTTTAAACCATTGATTGAGGGCTGTGGATTACCTATTACAGGGGCAAAACACTGTCAACTGGGCAGGATGTCGGGCTTAGTGTCTTTCTAAGAGTCAAGTCCTTTTTAAAAAGAACACTTGAAAATTAAATGTTTCTTTAAATAGAATTCAGTTAATTACTTGTTCATTCTCTTATTTTTTTCTGATATGCAATGACAAAGAGCGATGTTTCCATGAAATAAAGATTTTAGAAGTTACTTGATGTGAAGTTGTGTTCAATGAGACAATTCATTTCCTAACACTTATTTGTCATACATGTAGAAAACTTTATTTCTTCAGCCAAGGAAAAATTTAAATTTAATAATATTTGAATGAAGAATGAATGTTCAACATTGTGAAACTGAATTTAATTCTTGCGTAATCTTGTCAATGCTTTGCTGGGGGACTTCCAGCAGGGCCTCTGCTTAGGACTAAATGTGCAGCGTAGAGGTCAAATGGGACTAAGATACAGCCTGCACTTCGTTTACCATCAAGCCATGTACCTGGACATGGGTCTGCCCCAGTCCAAAGAATGAGTAGATTTGCCTAATCTCCTCAAAGACATTTGATGAGCTATTGGCAGCCCAGCTTTCCTGTGTCCCGATTTTTCTCCAGGAGTCATCAGTCATCAATCGTCTTGTAAACATTGTAGGGAACATAGGGTAACTAATTTTTTCACATGACTCTACAGGTATGGGACCACATAGTAGACTTCCAGGAGGACTGGAATCTTTTTTTGAAACATTGAGAGGCAGCTTCACTTTGTGGATTAAAGGATCCTGAGGTCTGATAAATGATCCCCATAGGAATCTTAGCCTATTTAATGACTGGGGCATGACATTCCAACTTAATTTCATCTTTTTAGCTCAAGGCATGTTGAAATAAAAAACTAATTGTGACTTGTTTTGCCGTTCGAATGTTGCTTTTAGCACCCCGTGGTTATGCCACATAGCAGAGAACACTGTATAGATTTACTTGGCTGAGCTGTTTCCCCTATCATGAGCTCTCTGAAGACAGCGATCTTGTCTTATTTTTAGCAATCTCATTTTCCTCAGTACTTAATATAGTCTCTGTTACATAGTAGGCCCTCAGCAAATGTTTATTGAATAAGTGAATAAATAAACACCAATGATCCTATCCCATTTTATGTTCAGTTACTTCAGAAAAATTAATATTCTGTGTTCGTAACTTCACAAAATTCATTCTTAAGGAAGATTAAAGAAGAATTTGATTTCTGATTTTCTCATCTTGATGCTGAACTCAAATTAGTTTTGCACATCTTCAGAGCTGCAGATGTCTTATTACTTGGAATAAAAATCACTTCACAGGAAATGTTGTATGTCATCACCATCTGCTTCTCTCATTTGACTCTTTGTGTTTATTTTCCAAATGAATTTTAAGATTCTATTCTAGCAGATATTATTTTCATTGTTTTTCTTAATATTTTGGGCATTCGTTCTAGCACTAGCCATTAAAATATATCCTCCCCTTATATGGAGCAACTGTTAGCAAATGACTATTTCCAGCCGCCATTGCATCGAATTGTGGCCATGTAACCAGTTCGTACCAATAAAATGTGATCATAAATAATGTCTGCTTTTTCCAGGCAAAGGGTATAAAAGAAAGGCATGCCTCCTCCATGTTTTTTTCTCCTTTTGCCAGCCAGCAGTAGGCAATAATGAGGCCATACATAGGGTTAATTTTTTTTTTTTTAGACTGTTTTTATTTTTTATTTTAAATTTTTAATTAAGTTTATTGGGGTAACATTGGTTAATACAATTATATAATTTTCAGGTGTACATTATCATTTGACATCTGTATATTCTATTGTGTGTTTACCACTCAAAGTCCAATTTCCTTCAGCTACCATGTATTTGATTCCCTTTACCCACTTCACTCTCCCCCTGCTCCCCCTATATTTGACTCCCTTTACCCCATCTACCTCCACCCTCCACCCCCAGCCCACTAGTAACCACTGGTCTATATTCCAAGTCCATGAGTCTCTGTTTGTCCTGCTTATTTGTTGCTTTTAGGTTTATATCCCACATATAAGTGATACCATGTGATTTTCAACTTTTTCTGTCTGGCTTATTTCGCTTAGCATGATTATCTCAAGGTCCATGCATGTTATCACAAATGGCAGTATTTCATTTCTTCTTATGGCTGAGTAATGGGTTAATCTTTAATGTACCATGGCTGCTTTCGGCACACTGAAGAAATCTTTGGATCTTCTCTCAGAATGTTTTTAAATGTATACAATAAAATGCTAAAATTATAAAGGAAGCTGATTATATTGAATATAATTATTAAAGTATTTAGAAAATTATTGATATGACAATATGTGTGTACATTAATTATCTATTGCTATATAACAAATTACCCCCAAACTTAGCTTAAAACATTATCACATGGTTTCTGTGGTTCAGGAGCAGCTTAGCTGGGTGGTTCTGGCTCAGAGCCTTTCACAAGGCTAAAATAGAGGTGACATCTTGGGATACAATCATCTGAAACCTTAATTGGAGAAAGATCCACTTCCAAGTTCAGATGGCTGTTGGCAGGTTTTTTAGTTCTTTATCACATTGACCTTTCCATAGAGTTGCCTAATGTCTTGGCAGCATTACTTCCTCCAGAGCAAGTGCTCCAAGAGAGTGCACAAATCTACCAAACCTTTATAACCTCATCTCACAAATGACATAAAATCACTTCTGCCATATTCTATTCATTGGAAGAGGATTCCTCAAAGGTATGCACACCAGGAAGCTCAGATCACTGGGGGCCATCCTAAAGGCTGCCTACCATATTGTGCTTTTCTTGTTTTGTTTTGATTTTTAGTATTAAAATATAAGATCAATAGGCAGGCCTAATAACTACTGTAATTTAAAAGAGTGCCGAGAATAAATGATTTTTGGAAAGATCTGCAACTATAGCTATGATAAAAATCTGTGATTTCTATTTGCTACAAAGTCACCAGTTACTGTTAATACTTTTATGATTTCCGCCTATATTCATAATTAACATTAAATGATACAATTTCGTTCAAAGTTAACAGTGATGTAATTTTTTCTATACAAATATAGTGACAGCCCTGAATTCTATCCATGGGTTTTCTGGGGGTTGGTGGAATCCTATCCTTGGGTCCTATGAGATAGGGTATCCACGAGATAGCACAAGGCCCCGAATCACTGCTTGAGGACATGTTTACCAACCTAATAATACAGTTACCTTAAATTGTTAACAGAGAAAAGCTTCTGAGCCATTATACAGTTTAGAGTCTAATTTGTTATTGCAGCCTAGCCTATACTACTTGGTATATTTGCCAGTTAATTACTGTTTAGTTACTACTTTCTTCATTTTGTCCTTCAACATACACTTTGAATAAAATTTCAACTTACCTTTATGTTAAATTCCATATATATGTACCTGCTACTGTAGAGCATCCATCTTATTCCACTAACAGCTAATTAACTGAACTTAATATGTATCAAAGAATACGGAGACTAAATTATATTTTTATAGCAACTTTTATTTTTTTTTCCCTTTAATTTTTGGTTTTATGCACCAGATGGTTGCCAGCTGGATCCCTATGAATAAATTGTAAATGACCATTAATGATAAACGTTTGTATGGCTCTTGCTCCTGAACGATGTTTAAGAATTTTAATGAATTTGTTTTCAAACAGTGAGCATCCTGTGGTCAGGGCAAAGGATCATCTCATGTGCCATTGCCAGAACTATCTCCTTGGAATGTGTGATAGAAAATGAACATGTCTAGGCCAAGCTACTGAATGGGTTTGTGTTAGCTGATATTAACCTAGTTACAGTACAAGAGTAAGCTTCTTCTTCTTCTTCTTCTTATTTGTTACGGACATAAAAATAAATAATGGCACAAACACTAGAAAAACGGTTTGGTCTATGATTTGACAATCCTTTCTAAAACTGAATTTTAAAAAATGGTGGTGATAACTTTTAACCTAACTAGCCAGATCTCAAAATAACAAAATGAATTTTGAAAATAATTGTTTTACAAAGGGTCAAGCCATTTTTAGGCATATCTATCATGGGTGGTTGGAATTCACTAGATAGGTTCTTTCTAAATGGAAGCAAATACTTTAACAGATACTGTTTCTTCACTGAATTACAGTACTCCCCTGCACTGCTTAAGAGAAGATTCATGAAACAAAGAGGGCTGGAGGGCACACCTGGAAAAAAGAAGAAAAATAAAAACAAACTCAAAGGTTCTGTCTGGGAGCAAATATCCCTCTAACAGTACTTTGGAATTAGATTTATCAAGAATATGATTTAGTAATGGATATTTTTTTCTTCTTCGTTAAATTAGAGTTTTGACACCTGATTTATAACAACCATATGCAACAAACATCTTTGCTGCTCATCATCTTATACAATTCAAATAAAATTAAATGGCCTAAATTTTTTAAAGGTTTTTTTTAATTATAAAAGTCATGCTTATTGTAAAAATTTTAGAAAATACAGAAAAGCAAAGAAAAAATGTTTAAAAAATTAACTATAATGTGGCCATCCAAATAAAAATACAGTATCATTTTGAGTTTTATTCTTCTTATCTAATTCTATACAAATATACATATAATTTTTTAAATGAGACTTTCTATTAAGATTTTTTAAAAAGCAATCCTTACTTGGATTAACTAACAGAAAAAATAAAAGAGACAACCTCGTTTTCATAGAGTTTTCAAAGAAGCTTTGTCATTATTGTATTTTATTTCATTGCAATTTTCGCTGGGACCAAGCCTATATATATCACTTTTGCTCTGAAGTTTCGTGATTGTTTTCCTGAAAAGCTAGTAGCTGAGCAGCCATGAAACCTTTGCCTTTTAAGAGCCAAGCTCACACTACTGCTCCAGTGTTTTACATCCGGGTTTTGGATGTTGAAGAGAACTAGGGGTAAAACAAACACAATGAAAGCCCCTATCTAACAATGCACAAATACTGACCTAACCTTCAGAGGCAGGCAATTTTCAAGCAAAACAATAAGGGAGCAGGTGATCTTCAGAACAAGGGAAAAATTCAAGCCTTTTGGGTTCTACTCATTTTTCTCTTAAACTACTCAAACATAGGTACAATTGGCTGTAGTTTTCAAGAGGTTAAACTTGCCTAGTAATTTGAAAGATATCCATTTAGACTGCTTGTAATTATTCACAAAATACCTCCCAAAAGTGTTTATAAGTTTATAATCTTCCACTCTAATGTTGCAAATTCTCAACCAAAAGTAGTAGAAAGAACATAAGTTTTGATTAAACTTTGAGTTAAAACCCCGTCTCTTCGATTTATTAGCTGTGGGTAAATTTTTTAATCCTGAAAAAATGTTTCCTCATCAATAAAACGAAGATGATAATTACATTTCACTGAGGATTACTGGTGAATATTGAATAAAATTAGTCACAATATGTGGTACATAGTAGATATTTGATAGATATCATTTCCATTTACCTCCATTTCCACGCACCCATCCCCCAATTTTAATGCGAAGAATTCTATTTCCTATTTAAATTGACCTCTTTTCACTTTCCGAGAGAAGCAAATGAAAGCTAACCATTAGCATTATTTATTCAAATATTTTAAAGTAATTCCCCCCGTTGTATCTTTGGCTTAGGAGTCTCTTTTACATTTTAATAAGATCAGTTTTCTTAATTTTGTAGCTTTTTAATTTATTGTTGTTTACTTCTTAAACATTTCTAAGCTACAGAATGAGTTAGATAACTTTCTGGTTACTCTGTTTTAGGAGGGGCTTTTGTTTCTACAGTTCATGAAGTTTCTCCTTGGCTCACTTCTTTCACTCATTTTCCTCTTTAAGTAGCATTTGTTAAAGAATTACAAATTAATTAAAAGGTTCTTTATATTGTAACTTACATGAAAAATTTGTTCTAAATCAAATAAATATTAAATTGAAGTAAACTCATGATAAATTTGTTATGAGAATGCTCTGTCTACAATTGCTGTAGTTATATGAACACTAAAAATCAAACTAACTTTATGATAGAATAAAATACCATACATATTTCATTATTTTTAAAAGATGCTCATTTTTAATGATTCTGAAACTGAGATGTATCTAGTAATTGATGAACACTAATAATAGTTCATCAGTTACAAAACAAGATTTTTTTTCCTTATTGGTTCTAAATAATAGAGCATTTTACAGCTGGCTTTTTAGATTTGGTGAAATATGTTATAAACAATTCTTTTATAGAACGAAGTATAACATTTTGTTTCTGTGGCAAGTAAATATATGCTGAACATGAGACTTAAAATCATTAGAAATAAGATATAGTAGTTAAGAGAAAGCCTTGTCCTTTTCATGAGAAAAAGAAAAAATTTTGTGCTGCATTGAAATCTGTTACAGAATGATTGAGCATGTATATTTTCATTATATAATTTTTCACTAGTTTGTTGTAAGAAAAACTTCTAATGCCATTTTCTTTATGAATGGCTACAGGACGGAGAGTCAAACTATTGGGTCTTTACTAATGCTTGTAGGACAGCCAAAGTAACATTCAAGGTAAAACTATTATGACCCTGTGTAAGATCATATAACTTATACTTTAAAGACAAGCTATTTTCAAAGATGGATAGAATTTTGCTTATGCCTTAATCACATAAATGAAAAAGGAAATTTGAAATAAAAGAAAACATTAATACTTAAAATATGCAAAGTAGAATTATATTGTGCATAATTCATCTAGCAAGATTATTTAATCACTACTTGGACATGTGTCTTTGTCTGTGGGAAATAGAGACCTATTCACATAAATAAATATATATAATATATGTACACATGCTAGAATATATACCTAGAATATGACACATGGGAACTATTAACCAAATTGCATATAACAGGAACAACACTTGAGCTCAGGTGGATCTAATATTACCTCTATTTTAAGTGTTCATGTGGGTACATGCCACTGTGGAAAGAAAGTGGTATTTTTAGAGCCAGATGGATCTTTGATAAAATCTCAGTTCCTTCTGTAACAGCCACGTGACTTTTGGCAAGATACTGACTCTTCACGTTTCGATTTCTTTATTGTTAAAATTGGGACTGTATATTGAATGTTATTGTCAGTTCTATTATAATGTGTTCATAAGTATCATTGTACTATGCAAAACTGCATAATAAAAACCACAGAGCTCATGAAAAAATTAGGGTGGGATATAATACTTAAAAACTTCATTAGTTAGCCACTGGGGAAAAAATAACCTAACAAAAATGATAGCAGAAATTTACACCTGTTAAGTGGTTAAGAAATACATAAATGCTACAATAAATATAGTATTTTATCTCAAAAATACCTGAAATTTACTTGTGGAAGTGGGTGTCAGGAGGGTTGTGAGTTTGTGAGTTATTGCACAGTGGTAAAAGGTAATGTGAAATGAGACGGAAAGTTGTAACATGAGAAGTAGATGGATGTGTTCTGAAGTAGCTGGTAGATGTCTGAGGTGTTTGTATGTTTCAGTATTCTTACCAAGCTCAGTATAACTAGGTGTAGTTAATGCATTTACTTAGTGTTTCTTGCAGACAAAACTGTACATATGCATCTTCTGGATACGAACTTGAGCTAACCATATCCATGATGAACCAGAATTAGTGACTTGGCCCCTAAGCACTGAAAGCTTACAAAACCTACCTAGACATAATGCTAGATTTAAAATCCTTCTTTATTCTCAAAACTCAAAAACTGTTGATAAAACACATGACCTTCTTATAGCTAGATCCATTCATAAGGTCCCATTATCTCACGAGGGAATACACAATCTAGGATCTTACTGATAACTTGACTCTGTTTTGAACATATAAACTATTCGAGTGGAATCTTGGGTTTGTCTTTTTAACAATGTGTAACTATACTTTTGTATGATTCAGATGACTATGAGTTCATACCTCAAGGGACCTTAAAGCAACTACAGTGTTACTTCTTACAATGTCTCTCTATTGTGGGGAAATTCAGAAACTAATGCCACTCAATCCTGGGAATCAGATGTCCTTTTGCTCCCCAATACTAAAAAGTCTGAAGTATTTGGTGGAAAACCAGTAAAATCTATCTCTTAGGGAATTCCAGATCAAAAACTTGTAACAATTAAACCCATACTAATCTTTTAATCTTGACTCCAGTATACAGAAACTCAGATTTTAATCTTATGATAAATCACATGACGACTTTAATGTCTTCTGTGTTGATGACTATTTCGATCATCCAACATTTGGAGGACATGAAGTCCCTACCTCAGAAATAGGACTTAAGATTATCCTCAAAGGCTGGATTGAAGGGCCTAATTATATGCTCTCACCTGAAGGTGCGAGGTAATTCTTCTTATATAGGACCCAAATATATACCACCTTGTCAACCCCATGGCAAGGCAGATGTGATATTGTTATGTTAGTACCTAATGTCGCCAGAGACTGTCCTTCCTCTGCCGTTATTCCCTTTTTAGGCTGTTTTGTCTATGAATGCTGACCAAAATAAACAAAACTGAATTGGGATTTTGGGCATGATCTTTTTAGTCCTCTCTCCACCCCAAACCTCACAATAGATAAACGAGGCTTTGGGCATGCCTTCACTAGAGCTTTCTTTCCTTGGTGTGGAGTAGATGAATTTTAAGTCTATCAAAAATCTTTCTAGTCTTATAGTACAAATATTGAATGCTACTATAACTGCTCTTGAAGAACAAGAAATGACTGATAGTCTGAGGTAGTACTACAAAATCATAGGGTTCTAGATGTGTTAGTCATCCAGCAAGATGGTACTTGTACCCTATTGGGAAAGGAATGTTGTTTCTATGTCAACAAATCAGATAAAGTGATACAACAGCTTGAAGTTCTGAAACAAAAAATCAAAATCCTTGAATAGGCAGAACATTAATCTGTAAGTTGGGATTGGTTTTTGTAATTATACTACCTTAATTAGGTGTCTTACCAGGTGCATCAAACAATGACTAACAACAGCCACTACTAGAGTAATGGTAGCCCAATGCCTAGTGATGTTACAATGAATAAATCTGATTGAGATCATATCTACAAAAAACTTTGGATCTGAGGACTATGTGACTTAGCTCTGCTTCCGACAGGGCTCGTCGTTGCTCAAATATAGCCATAAGCTCACCTACTCTATAGTCAGGAAACTGCTCCTCCTTACTTGGGACATTACATACCCAGAATGAGCCTTCCTGGTGATGAGGCATCAATGTAGCTTTTCATGACAGACCAATGATACCTCCTAATGGTTGATCATCGATGCTTTCTAAGGAAATATCTTGAACAAAGGGGAAAATGTGAAAGAAAATCAGCAAAATGGAATTGGTATTATTGAGAGCAATTTAAAATGAAGCCAGGAGGCCTTTCAGGAAGCTCAACCAATGCAGTCCCCTCCATGTGAAACTGAACTTTTGAATTGGGCTAAACCGAATGGCTACATCCTCTTATAGTTCTTAGAACTAGCTCTGCATCACCGAACTCTATTAAAAATAAATTTTTCACCTAGCAATTATGTGTAGCATAGTGTAAGTCAGCTTGCCAGTAAAAAATCACAGCTTTCAAAAAAATTTATGTAATCCTCTTGGAAGCCCCCACTCCTCCCTCCAACATTTCCTGTCTTTATAAACCTATCCCTTTCTTTTCCTATCAGAATGCATTGGGATTTCTACCCAAATCTGTGTCTCCCGGACTTGCAATTCCTAAAATGACCCCCAAATAAAGCTCTTGTTTACCCTACAGTTCTTAGTCAAAATTCATTGACAACGCTCACTACTATTCTGTTTGAGAAACGCAAGATCTTTTCTGCTCCAGGGATTTTGCACAGGTCAATCTTTCCACCTGGAATATTTGTCCTATTTTCTCCTTATCTTTTAGGTCGTCCCCCTCACAAGAACTTTTCCTTATGATGCACCCTCTCTAGAGTTAGCCTCCCTCTTTTGTTCTTTCGCTTTATTACTATCGGACTTTGTATTATGTCTAGTTATGTGTTTTGTCTCCCTAAGTGACACCCTCCTTGAAAGCACTGTCAGTGTTAGCCTTTCGCACTACTCCATCCCAAGCACCTGGCTCAGTATCTGTACACTGCACATACTTCATGTATATCTTTTGAATGAATGAATGAAGAAGTGGTGAAATCTCACTAATTTTTTAAAAGCTAGGCCTTCTCTCTTTCACCATTGGCACTCGATCCTAGGAAGTTATCTTTTTGTTCCCTTTGTTATGGGAGTTACACCTTATCTTTGCTAGATTTTGAGTTCCAAGAGAGAAGCAGTGAAGATGTTCCACTTTGTAGTCCCACAATATATGGAATACTATAGGTACTCGATAAATCAGTGGCTCTCAGACTTGAATGTGTATGCCTACCTTTACAGATTCTGCTTCAGTAAATGCGAGCGAGAGTAAGTGTGTGTACTGATTTACTTTTAAAATAAGCAACCCAGGTTATTCTTGTGAGATAGATATATCACATTTTGAGAAAAACCAATATTAGGGCATGTCAGTATCAATGGTGACTCCTTCTCTGAGGCTTAATTTTCAGTTCAAAATAAGCAATGAAATTTTAACACCCCCCCAAAATCTGGAGAGCAAGGGTTATTGCCTCTTTTCTCTCCAGAATGTATTATTTCACCACTTTTTGGATATCATTATATTTGTTCTAGTCCTATTTTACTTTTGCAACTAAAATTCCACCATTACATCTCCATTCTTTTTAACAGAACTTTTGTTTCCTGTTGAAAATACAAATAATGTCGAAAAGAGCATAGAGGAAAAATCACGAGCTCAGTTAACAAAATCGAAAATTATCCCAAGAAGAAATATAAACAAATGACCTTAAGATAAATGCATACAAATGGAATACTGAAATATTTTACATTTAATAAATTAGTAAACTAATTTTAAGTTATAGGTCATTGAATGTGAATAAAACATGATTTAGTCAAGAAACTCCAATTTCAGAGGTTGTGTTAAATCAAGTAGCATATATCGAATGGACCTAGTTCAGGAAAAGTCTAGAAGGCTCTTTCATTTATTCAAAGATTTGTTCCAATGTGTCTCCTTCATTGTTACTACCTCAGGTTATTTAAAAACACAGTTATACTGCCTCAGAAAGGGTACTTTATTTTCAATTCATTTGCAGAACTGCAGAGAAAGGCTTAAGATACTGTCCTAGGCTGCAAAACACTCCAGTCAGATTTTGGTGTATTTTGAAAAAATGAATAAGGGCTGTTAACCCTAAGGGATACCCCTGCCCTCCAAATACATGCAGAATAGTAGAGTTGTATTGACCCATCAAGGATGTTTTTTCTTTTAATATAGCTCATCAGTTCAACAAATATTTACTGAGCACCTACTAAACGTCTGGGACTTAGCGCACCACAAAGGCTAAAGATTACTGCTTCCACATTCTGGTGGTGGTGGTTGGGTGAGGCGGCCTGTAAAATAAGAGAAAACCTAGAATTCATCCTATGAAAATGAGGTTATTTTTCCAGGTGAGCTGTTGAATTGTGAAGGGCGAGTGCCCTAAAGAGTGTTAAATTCACAACTAGGGCCAGATCCTGAATTTAACTGACAGAAGACTGGTTGCTAATTACAACTTTGAAATCCCTTCAGGTAGTTTACGTCCCTAAACCTCAAAGTTATAGGCCGTACGGAAAAAAGTGCAGCTCAGAGAAGTAGTAATAGAAAATGTGCAATGGCTCTTATTTGAAAATCCATCCAATTCGAACGTTGCTTGCCCATTTATCTTATATTTTTGGCATACCAAGCTATGGTGGTATGTTTTTCGGCCTGCACAAATGACTGTACTCAGCTAAATTTTTATGCATATGCGTGTTCCAAGGTGCCTAAGCGGTAAAGCTTCAACAACGTCGCGAGTAAAGAAGCATCCTACGGAAACCGCGAAGACAGCCTAAGTCGCTTGGGAGTACTGCGGCTGAGCTCCGTTAGGGTAGCACAAATGGTCCAACGCCACTCAGAAAAGGTGCTTAGATCGTGGCCATTTTTCTACTATCGAAGTGCGTTTGGCACATTTTATACCAAAGCGAAAGCGACACTTCCTAGTTTCCAGTTACGCGTCCAAGAAGAAACTCGGGGCTTCCTGGCGTAAAGAGACGTCTCTTTTCTCCCAGTCTTTTCCTCGGTGTGAGACTGTCTTTTTGTTTCTGGTTTGGTTTGAGTCGGCTCCACAGAAAAAATGGACCAGATGAGTAAAAATTCCAGGCAACAGATAGGTTCATAGGGTCAACTCAAAGCCATGCAGAACCCCCAGCAAATCCCTCATAGTCTAGCAAAACTCTCCACCCACTCTTACCCCATCCTGGCCGAAAAGGCCGCTAAGGACCCGAGGGCGGAGCTGCCAGATTTTCGCGCGAGACCAGCCACGCGACTTCCCAGAAAGCCTCAGGCAACATCTTAACAGCGGCCAGGGAGCCGGTTTAGGGCGGAAGGGTGGGCGGGGCTTGCCCAGACATTTAGCGGCACCAGAGTCCACGCCCCAAATCGGAAGTGACGGAAACGAGCTAGCGCGTCGAAGATACCTCTATGGTTTTCCTCTCGTTCTTGAGTCGGGAAATGGCCGCTGTGTAGTTACAACGAACATAACTCCCGGGAACCGTGCTTCGGCGTGTCAGGTAGGCCTTGCGCTGCATTCCTGTCGCTTAAGGATAGTGAATATTAAGGACGAATGAATATTGTTGAGTCTTTTGTGGTTGGTGGCGGGTTGTCGGCGACAGGAGAACTCAGGAGTCGTGTTATTTATGCGTTTCTCCGTCAGCTCATTTTCGAGGCACTACGAGCCGAAAAGGTGGGTCAGGAGTCCTGTTGTTTTGTTGTTTCTCCGTCAGCTTCTCATTTTCGAGGCACTACGAGCCGAAAAGGTGGGGGTGGGGTGGGGTGGGGTGAGCAGCGAGAACGGTACGCGCGCGCGCGCGGCTACGAACCTGGCTCGAGACCCGGAGACCTCGAGGCCTTTCCGTGCGCGTGCGCATATCTCCGTCTTCAACCCTTCCCCCATTTTCTCAGTCCAGACCCCTGCGCGCGCCCGACTGGGTGCTCTCAGTTGCGCACGCGCGCTTCTCCCTTTCTCCGTTCCCCGCCTACGGCTCCTGAGGCCGCGAGAGGTGCAACTTGGGTTCGTCTCTCATTGGCTGGCGTCGCCACCTTTCTTCCCCGTCTTTGGGGCTTTGATAATATAACTATGACCTGTAGCAAAGTGCTCAAGGTAGGTTGACCCCTTTTCGCGTCGTCTTTAAACTCCTTTTCCCCGGATTCACGCTTCCTGTCGGTTTACACCTCCTGTTCGTTATTCTCAGTGGTAGGATCCATTCTGTTGTCCCTCGTAACTGAACCCCTCATCCGCCTCGGGCCCTTGGTGTTGCAGGAAAATTTTCTCCATGGTTAATCTTTTCGGGTCCCCTTGGCAATCCACTGTATTTTGGAGGAATGTGCACTATTGACTGTAGGAGTCGGTGCCTAGTTACCGTTTCTTAGCATAGGAAGCGGGCCTTAGCTGGTAGATCAAATAGTGGTCCCTCTACTCCCGGGCCGAAAGGCAGTTCTCCAGTAGTACAGCCGAATCCACGTCCTTTTCAGCGGGTGATCCAGCGCATTATGTCGTGTCTGAAATGTTGCAGCCATGATTGGTAGTTGGTGGGTGGGAGTGGTAAGTTGAGGTTACGGACTTTGACCTCGTTTTAAATCCATAAGTTGGCTTTATTTACTTTTAAGATTTATCTAATCAAAATCAAGTAGCAGTACTGACAACTATTTTTATACATCAAACTTTTGAAAAAGCGTTTTAGAATTGAAAAAATTAAGACCAAAGTTGGCAAATATGACCAAATTTGATGTAAGGAGATTAAGTACTTCAGACATATTCTTTTGTTGTATCGCCTTTTAAATTTTTTTAGAATTAAAAAGCAAAACATTTCATATTCCTCGTGAGTTCTCATTCCAATTGAACTCTAGCTGGAATGGTTGGGCTACTGTTTAGACAATAAAGAACCATTACATAGGAAAAACAGATGTAAGTTTATTTGCGTTTTTATGCGATCCTAGGCAATTCAGGATAAATAATTTGATGGGAAGGATTGTGTGTATAAAATAACTCACAGTGAACAACGTAAAGTCTACTGATGGCTTGTAGCATCTTGTTTTAAGGATAGCATGTGTTCACTGTTACGTTGTGGTAAACTGAAATTCCTCTTAATTCAGATAATTAAAATGGTGGCACAGGAGATTTAGCTAGAGCTGATTCTTGATTTGGAAGACTAATAAGTATTTTAGGACTTGGAGACAGACATATAGTAATTTATCAGTACGCTCAATTCTAGTTGAATTTATTGACTGACTTATGTGGGCAGCTAGCTGTATGATGAGTAGACTTGTAGATATGGAGTCTTTTCATTTCTACCTAGAGCTTCGGATTGGAGTTTCCGGAAATATTCAAAATTATTAATTGGACATTCTGAATTCTGCTGTTTAATTTGCAATGACTTATTAATAAAGAAGTAGATACGGGAATAAAATAAAGTTGAATGTGTCTCTGGGTAGTGTTAAATGTTTAGGTTATGAATTTGTTCATTTTTCACATCCAGCTTCTAAAACAATGGTCATCAGTATTACCTGAGTGTCTTAAGCATTTAATATTTTATTTGACAATACCCGGACTCAAAACAAAATAAAATCCAATCTATAGACATTAAGGTAATGATAATTTTAGCCTACATTTATGTAATATTTTGGAATTTTCAAACACTTTAATTATACTTAATCCAGTATTTCTCCATTTACTGGGTGGAGGCCAAAAAGGTAAAACACTTGTTTACGGCCACATGAATTAGGGAGTGGCACAGCCTAGTCTAGAATCAGGTATTCTTTTTCTGTTCTGTGCCCTTTTTTTTTTTTTTAAGCAGGGTAGCAAGCTGGACGAAGAACTAAAAATTTGTGACTAACTTATCTTTTAAAAAGCTTTCAATTATGGAAAATTTTAAGTTTGATAGAATAGTGAACTCTCATGTTATCTAGATTTAATAATTATCAGCACTTACTAATTTTATTTAGTTATTTGCTTTTTTAAGTAAGAGTTTTAAAGCAAAATTCCAGTTATTAAGCATTTTTTGAAAGACGATAATTGTGATAAATGCTATATCAAAAGTATTCGAGTAACCTTAAAACAAGTGTTATTTGAAGCAAAGTTAATAACCTGCAGGAAAGACTGTCACAAACCAGCTTTATCAGTAATGATGGCAAATGTTTGAGTGCGTACAAACCATGTGCCAACATTAAGCTATTTACATTATTAATTCAGTTCACTTAACCTTATGAGTAAGTACCATTATTAGCCTTATTTTATACTTGTGGAAATTGAAACCGAAAGAAATTAAGGTAACTTGTCCAGTGTTGGGCAGCTAGTTAGTAATGGTCAAGGCAAGGTTTGAAACCTAATCTATTAGAGTAATAGTCATGAGATTTTATTTTCAGGATTTTTAAAGGTGTGAATAGCAATTAATTTGTTTGCAAAAATCTGAATCTGTTAGATGAGAATCTTCTAAAATGAGAAGACTTGGCTCAAGTATGCTTGATAGGGTACCTTAAAGAATCCATTTTGGGGGCCTTCATCTTTAGAATTTACTTAAGCCCAGTTGTCTTCTCTCTCAATTGCTTGTGTTCTACATGATCATTCTGTATTAGTCCATAAAATATAGATTTTTTAAAAGATGTATAAGAACTTTATTTTAAAAAGTAAATAAAGGCTGATTTATTCTGTGCTCCTCATTGGTTGGTGAATCAATTGGATAAAGATGGGTAAAGCAATTTATTCCTTATCTCTTACATCTCTTTTTATTCTTTTAGTAAGTGATCTTGGTTCTAATAAAGGGAAGATTGATTTGGTATTTTGAATTCTGTATGTGGGTTATGGTAACATTAGGCACCTCTTAGGGTATTGGAGAAAGCACAAGAGTTGGGATCAGGAGAAGATTAAATTCTGGATTAACCATTTATACTCTGACCAAGGGCAGACTAAAATGGGAAAACAAATATCTTGTTTTCTCCCCTGAACTTGCACTTATCCTGGATGCTTGAGTCCAAAACTTAAAATTTAGGGGCATCATTGATTTTTCTTTTTTTTTCACCATACCACCAAAAACCTATGAGCAAGTACTGTTGACTGTACTTCCAAACCAGATTCTGGATTTGCTTTTTTATTTCCCATCTTTATTTCCATAACCTTATCTAGGCAAACCATTATATTGAACTTCGGCCTTCTAATTTGTCTCTCTGTTCTCTCCATACGGTCTGTGCTCTACACAGCAGCCATTTAGAAATGTAGATTAGATGGTGTGACCTCCCTCATTAAATCTTCCAGTACCTTCCCTTTACAGTTAGAATAAAATCTAGACTCCTTACTCTGGCCTACTTAATAGGTGCTATTTGATCTGGTTTATTCCTGTGTCTTCTACCTGATCTCATACCCTCTTCTTGAGCATAGTGCCTTAACTTTCTTATTGGTCTTTCTGTCTTAAATTTGCAAAATTTGTGTCCTTTACCTAGAATGCTATTCTTTCCATGGATCTTTGCAGTGTTCCTTGTCTTTAGTTTAAATGTTACCTCAAGAGGGGCAAAGGACCCACTTTAGTAGTCCTACTTTCTACCTGATCTTAACACATCCTTTTGTGTTTTTTTGTTTTCTCTCTTCAGCTCCCTTGAATTTAATGTCTCACTTAAAATTCTCTATTTCTAGCACTAGAATATTAGTGCCTGGCATGTAATAGGTACCTTGTAAATTCAAAAGAATTCTGAAAGCTTCGCTTTGTTGTCATTTGAAAGGTGGGATTTTTATGTAGCTTGTGAAATTATGAGGATTAAATAAGGTGATTTTATATAAAGTCATATAGCACAGTTCTTGGCACATGGTTGGTATTTAGATATTTAGTTCGATATGATTTATTTCTTCACTAGTTGGTTTATGGAGGGCAGGGATCTCTTACATAGATAGTCATGTCTCCATAATAACTAGCACAGTGCTTTGTATGTAGACTTTCATTTAAAATATTAGCTGAGTTGATTATAATCTTTGTGCTGACTATATTAGATATTACTATAAAATGTTAAATACTTACATTTTATATTAAGTATGTACAAATGTTAAATATATTGTGCGTCATTTTACATATGATCATTGAGTTCTTAGTATGGATACTGAATACATTTATAGATTGTGAACAAGAATATCTACTAATCTTAACAGCGTACAGTCCCTTTCACGTTGCTATTTCTAGTGTTTATTTTCTTGGAACTTCAAAAAATCATGACTTGTAGTAAAGAGAGATTTGGCAGTTGGTTCTTATCTGGATATATAGAAATTAAAATTAGCCTTTTAGACTTGTTTAGGGGAAGTGTTAGTTAAAATGAACCTTGTATCACTTCCAGCAGTGTGTTGGTAGTATTGGACTTCTAGGTCAGAGTAAAGTTCCTTAACAATACAATCAGTTTAGAAGATAAGTTTTTCTTTGTGTGCCTGTGGGATTTGATATTTTTAAAACCATAAACATGCATGCACTTTAGAAATCCTTTGTTTCTGATCCATGGCCTTTGTTTTTGCTACTTTTTATTTTAGTATATTTAACTTAATTACTAGGTTCCTATTCCTCTTTTTCTAGATTGAACCGCAATTCTCTTAATCTCCCTGGCAGCAGGGCTGTTGATACTTAGGGGACATTGTTCTTGATTTACCAGTTTGATCTTGTAATTTATTCTACTTTGTATTTCTAGTTTTAATTGCATTATTTAATTGGATCGCTTACTTGGTAAGATTCACAGATTTTCATATTAATGTGTATTTTTTTTTCATTTAGGCTAGTTTATGAATTCCTCGAGTGTAGGCATGTATCAATTTTGTAGTCTTTAGTATTTGCTTTCTTAGTGTTTTTTGACTACCCTTTGCACATAATCGATAATCACTGAATATTATTCACAAGGCCAACCTTTTCAGTATTGATAATTGCTTAATATTTTGTGCAAAATTTAAATTTATTTGAATAATAGTAAATTAAGCGTATTGGCTTCCAATAGATATTTAATTTACTGACTTCTTTTATTGAAATGTCTACTGTACATATATCAAAAATGCTTTTAGGCACAACGCTTAGAGTTACTGTGATAGCTGTTGTACGAATTGTAAAAAATCAGTTTCAGATGAATCAATAGCGTGGAAGGAAGTGGCCAATAGATCATAATAGCAAAGCATTAAAATAACTTCATATTTTAGATGGGTTATAAATTATAGTATTACGAATACTAACTAGCGATACATGACATGTTTTAATATACCTAGATGGCATTGTTAGCCACTTTGGAATTTGCTGAGAGGATGACAGCATAGCTTATGTTTTGTAAAGCTCATGTTGCTAAAATTAGAATTCAAATATTTAAATTAAAAAGTAAAGGTGCTCTCAGTTTCATGATGCACTGTTGCATTCTGAATTGCATTAACTTTAAAACAAAACAGTTAAGTTCTTTAAGCTTTTATGGTTAAAAGTTTATTTCTTAATCAGTTTCCCCTTTCCTGAAATCATTAGTGCTTTTATTAAGAGTTTATTGCAGTGCTGAGTGTGAGACATTGTAAACAGTGAGAATTTTAATTTATTATAAATCAAACTTATTTTTTATTTTTGCCAGGAATTTGAATTTAGAGTTTAATATCTCAGAACATTCTCTCCAGAAAGAATTTTACGTTATCTGAAAAAAGACTTCACTTGACTGCTTAATCGCACATAAAACCCAAGGTAAATAACATTCATTTTTCTAGTTTTCATTGTTGGCTTATTTGAGAAAATGTGACTACTAAACTCATGATTCAGACTAAATGATTTAAAGTGATGTAGTCTGAAGCTTTTTTTGTTTTTGTTTTGGTGGCTTGTATGAAGTAAGATTTTAAAAGTTTTAGGAAACAGACTTTATTCTCTTGCTTCTATGTTGTGTCTGCTTCCACTTCTATAAACACATCTATTTAAAGACACGACACACAAAGTGATTTAAAATAAAACAAGACAGTAATACTGTTTGCTTGACTTATCTTTTCTTATGCTTACAAGAGGAGTTCCATAACTTCCCTCTTCCCCCCTTACATTGGTGTTAAGGTAATTAAAGATTGCTTATTATGTGCTGAACCTTGTAGTAAGTATATTACTTGTGTTGTAGTCTTCACTACAACAACTCTGAAGAACATGCTGTCTTTATGAAGTTCTTACTTGAAATTAAGAGTGAGAAAAGACAAAGCCGATATTTATCTATTTGAGGATCGTTATTTTATTTTGAAATAAATGTTTATCTGAAACCACTAGAATGTCATTAATATTTTTTGTGAGAAAGTAAGCAGACATTTTCATTACCTCTTCTATAATTCATCTCATCTTAGTACTTTTAAAGACTATTTCATAATACTAAGCAAAGTCAAAGTAGGTAAAATTAAGTACCTTCAAAAATATTTGGTTGTAGAAGAGGTTTAAATATATGGCAATTTCAGGCTATTAGAAGTTTAGTGAATCATTTTTATAGAAACAATTACTAATTTTGAGTAATAAGTGGAAATTTGTAAATAACCATAGCAGAAATAAGCAGGAGATTTATATATATGTATATGTATGTAAATTTTTTGTGAAGAGTAGATTTTATGAATGAATTAGTACTGTTAGTGATTTCTGTACTCAACGAGGTCTAATTATTACCTTAGATACTAAGTAGTGTTTAGAAAAGTTAGAATGCTGGTGCCCAATTCTTTTTCTTGTAGTTCCAATATCTCTTTCTTGCAGAAATCTCTCCAGTTTATCTTTTATCCTTTTTTTTTATCTTCTTCTCAGAAAGCTACAGAGTGGATTAGGCATTGTCACTTAAGTCCATTTTTATTCTGCAGTCGAGACTATTGAGAGCAGAGCCTTGACTCCCGTTGTTAGTGACTTTTATTCTACTAGGAGACTGTCCACCATTCCAGGCAGTATTGTATCTGTGGAGTGGTCAATTTAGTCCTATTTCATGGCCATAAAGCATTTGTACAAGATGACAGTATGGTAGGTTTATTTTTCTTTAGTCTTATGCCATGTGTATTTTCTTTATTCCTTATCTGTAATACTCTGATATTATTTATTTTTTTCACAGGAGAGGTAGGCATTTGTATTGGGCATGGAATAACATCTAACATACTGCTGCAGTCTGATATTGTTCTTTCTGGCTTCTGCAGCTGCTGCCTTTTTGGATTGAGACACATAGATAGGTAGGGCATTCCGTAGAGATCTTGTCGTATCTTTAATATATGCAGTGTGTTTCATACAGGTGAAAATACAGTTTTAGTTAGGAATAATTGACCGACTTAGTACTCTTTCGTAAAGAATGGTGATGAGTAACATCCTTTGAGAAACTTATGTCTTGGAAAATTCAGTTTGTATGAAAATAAATTAATAATGTGAAATTTTTAAAATTGTGATTTTAACGTTTTTTGCTCTTTCATTTGATTAGGAAAAAAGAAATGGGTCGCTCCAATTCTAGATCCCATTCTTCAAGATCGAAGTCTAGATCACAGTCTAGTTCTCGATCAAGATCAAGGTCACACTCTAGAAAGAAGAGATACAGGTGAATTATTTTGCTTTTAATTATTTTATTAATGACAATCATATCAACTAGTATTTATGGAGTGCTTATATATACAACACAGTGCTAAATTCATTAACATATTCTTGAAGAACCTTGTCAAATGGATCTATTGTTTTCATATTTTAGAGTTGGAGAAGTTGAGACTTGTTCAAGTTGTAAGCTAAATAAATGGCAGAGCTTAGATTAGAATCAAGCCAGTCTGACTCTAGAGCTCAGATTCTTACTAACCTGTACACATGGTAGATTTCTCATATTTATCATGTTGAGATGAATTGGATAAGGTAAGAGTTATTTGGCAGTATACAATCTTCATATATTATTTCTTAATTTCTTATTATTTGACTGTAAGGTCTCCATAAGTTTTTTCTTTTGTTAAAAATGATTAACTGTTTTTTTTTGTTTTTTGTTTTTCAAATAGTAATACATACTTAGCATAGAAAGTAGAAGTGACCGTAATCTCATTAAGAATTAATACTAGTTTATGATTTTTCTTCTGCATTATTTTTCCAGGCCTAACTGTATTATGTATGCATTTGGCCAATGATATTTCACAGATGAGTATTCTGTGCCATTGAAAATTCTTTTACACTATCACTTAAAGTGCTTTCATAAATGTACTATAATTTGTTAGTATGTCCTGTTGGATATGTTTGTTTTGTTTTGTTTTCTGTGCCTTAATTCCTAAGGCCTTTAATTTATTCTCTCAATATTTACCTTAGAAATGAGACTTTCTTCATTGAAAACAGTAAACTTTACTTTGGTATACATGAAAGTTTTTTTTAAATGTATATTTTCAACTTTGATAATTGATTTACATGTTATTTTCAACCAGAAGTAATTTAGAATGGTAGGATGGAATAGTTTATTTTTATTGCATTGATATTTATTTCATTTTTAGTTCTAGGTCTCGTTCCAGGACGTATTCAAGATCTCGTAGTAGAGATCGTATTTATTCTAGAGATTATCGGCGAGATTACAGAAATAATAGAGGAATGAGACGACCTTATGGGTACAGAGGAAGGGGTAGAGGGTATTATCAAGGTGGAGGAGGTAGATATCATCGAGGTGGCTATAGACCTGTCTGGAATAGAAGACACTCTAGGAGTCCTAGACGAGGTCGTTCACGTTCCAGGAGTCCAAAAAGAAGATCCGTTTCTTCTCAAAGATCCCGAAGCAGATCTCGCCGGTCATATAGATCCTCTAGGTCTCCACGGTCATCCTCTTCTCGTTCTTCATCCCCATATAGCAAATCTCCTGTCTCTAAAAGACGAGGGTCTCAGGAAAAACAAGCCAAAAAATCGGAAGGGGAACCCCAAGAAGAGAGTCCTTTGAAAAATAAATCCCAGGAGGAACCAAAAGATACATTTGAACATGACCCGTCTGAATCTATTGATGAGTTTAATAAGTCAGCTACATCTGGTGATATTTGGCCTGGCCTTTCAGCTTATGATAATAGTCCCAGATCACCCCATAGTCCTTCACCGATTGCTACACCACCGAGTCAGAGTTCATCTTGCTCTGATGCCCCTATGCTCAGTACAGTCCACTCTGCAAAAAACACCCCCTCTCAGCATTCACATTCCATTCAGCATAGTCCTGAAAGGTCTGGGTCTGGTTCTGTTGGAAATGGATCTAGTCGATATAGTCCTTCTCAGAATAGTCCAATTCATCACATCCCTTCACGAAGAAGCCCTGCAAAGACAATCACACCACAGAATGCTCCAAGAGATGAGGCTAGGGGACGTTCTTCATTTTATCCTGATGGTGGAGATCAGGAAACTGCAAAGACAGGAAAATTCTTAAAAAGGTGAGAACCAAAGTAAAGAATTAGATAATAATAATTAGATAGTGTTAATACTTTTGTTCTCTGAATTGTTTGGATTTATAAGACAATTACATGGCGATGTGTACTTAGCTATTTTTACTCTTTTTCTTCTTTGAAAGTTAATTTCAAATTGTTTTTACTAATATCTTGTTAGCTTTGGACATTAAGGGTTTTAGTAGAAACTAATTTATGTTCCTCTTTTATCCATTTCGGTCAGTTCAGAGTTAAGAACGTAAGGGGACATTAGTAGCATACAACATAGCTAATGGCTAATTTTTGTGTTAGGGCATTGAAAGCTTATTTTGTTCTCGTGACCATTTTAATGTGACCTCCATAAATAACGCAGTTTTATTTCATGTTCTTAACTTGAGTGGTATTATAAATGGTTCAGCTGCCAATATTTAACAAATCAGCCTGACCATAGAAGAGATAATGATGTTTTTTACTGACTCTAGTGACATTTTAAACAGATACTTTGTTTAAATTCTACCTTCAAGTGTTGCTAAAATTAAAAACTGGTTGCTAATGTAGTGTGATCAACTTAAAAGTGAGGAAATAGAACAAGCACGCTATTTATGGTACAGTTCTGTACAATCGAGTTAATTTTCTTATTGAACTGATAAAGTGTTTCTACTTAATATTGCCAGAAATCATTTTCTGCAGAAAAGTATATATGAACTATTTTGTGATTCAGATAGAATATTAATATTATCAGCTACGTTAAAGTCCACTTTTGTGAACTCTTGGATAAGTAGATGAAATAGTCTGAAAGTTTGCATATAATCATAAGGAGAATTCTAAGATAAGTATATTGTTTACTAATGATTCTTAGCTTCAAAAGTTAAACTTAAGCTGTATTGTATGTTATAGAAGCTCTGGAAATTTGGATTTGTTAGTATAGAATTGTGGGCTGTGACTAAAGAGAACAAGTTTTTGAGAATGCTTTACTTTTAAAACTTTAGAAAGTCTAATAAATTTATTTAAAAACAACATAAGTGCTGTATGAATGCCTTTAGTATTTTTTAAAAGTGGACGCTGAACACTTCAGTAGGGTTTTTTTCCTCATTACTTACTGGTCCTGTAGTATTGAGCAACACATTTAAGTATGCAAGTTACTCAAGATGAATGCAATCTGACGTTAACATCCTCTTCTTTGCTTATTCACAGGTTCACAGATGAAGAGTCTAGAGTATTCCTGCTTGATAGGGGTAATACCAGGGATAAAGAGGCTCCAAAGGAGAAAGGATCAGAGAAAGGGAGGACAGAGGGAGAATGGGAAGATCAGGAAGCTCTAGATTACTTCAGTGATAAAGAGTCTGGAAAACAAAAGTTTAATGATTCAGAAGGGGATGACACAGAAGAGACAGAGGATTATAGACAGTTCAGGAAATCAGTCCTTGCAGATCAGGGTAAAAATTTTGCCACTACATCTCACCGGAATACTGAGGAGGAAGGACCCAAGTACAAGTCCAAAGTTTCACTGAAAGGCAATAGAGAAAGTGATGGATTTAGAGAAGAAAAGAATTATAAACTTAAAGAGACTGGATACGTAGTGGAAAGGCCTAGCACTACAAAAGATAAGCACAAGGAAGACGACAAAAATTCTGAGAGAATAACAGTAAAGAAAGAAACTCAGTCACCTGAGCAGGTAAAGTCTGAAAAGCTCAAAGACCTCTTTGATTACAGTCCCCCTCTACACAAGAATCTGGATGCACGAGAAAAGTCTACCTTCAGAGAAGAGAGCCCACTTAGGATCAAAATGATAGCCAGTGATTCTCATCGTCCTGAAGTCAAACTCAAAATGGCACCCGTTCCTCTTGATGATTCTAACAGGTAATTCCGCATTAATGCCCAGTAAATCTGTGATTGGTTGGTTAATATTCCATTTAATTGTCTTGTTTTCTGAACATATTTCCCATTTTCATATTCAAACCGATGGTATATTTTGTTTATATGTGTTTGTACCGATATGTTCCAGACCTGCTTCCTTGACTAAAGACAGGCTACTTGCTAGTACACTTGTCCATTCTGTCAAGAAAGAGCAAGAATTCCGGTCCATCTTTGACCACATTAAGTTGCCACAGGCCAGCAAAAGCACTTCAGAGTCATTTATTCAACACATTGTGTCCTTGGTTCATCATGTTAAAGGTATGTTAAGTATTGTGAGTTAAATTTCACTTGCAAATTAAAGGAAACGAACAACTGTGCTTAATAAGTAATGTACCCCAGTGCTAGCAAATATACATAGACACCATTAAGAATTTGGAAAAACGAGTTTCTTGAAAGAGTCTTGCTATCATTGAGTCTTGCTAGCAATGAAAATAGTTAATAAAAAGTAATTAAAATGTTAGAGTTAAATATATCATGGTAAAACATGATGTAGATTTATTTAATGCTAAGTCTTTTTGAAATGCGTCATTATGCTGTATTTGAAATGCAGAATGTTTACAGTTTGTCTTTCATTGCATGCATTTGTATGATTTACGATAATTGATCTTGGCATAGATTAATAAAGTGAAGCGCCAGTATCATTACTAAGTATTATGTATTAAGAATTTCTTTTCAACTTTTAAAGAAACCTGAAGCCAGTGGAAAAAGAGTACTAATTTCCTGTATTTTTGTGTTACTTAATTTACACATTTACAGTGTTACAACCTTTAGCGTTTCTACATGATAAATAAACCAGAAAAAATTATTACAATTTTTAAAGGGAAAAGAAATTCAAGAATTTAAAGTATATTAGATTAGTAGTGATTACATGACTAGCCCCTGGTTAGGAGAATAATGATGAAATTTCTTTAGGTCCTAAAGATGATAAGGGCATTCATTTCAACTAAAGTAATGGTGTTCAGTTTTTATCAGTATGTGATTCTAACTTCAAAGTTACTATTTTCAAAGAGTTAGAGTATGACTTTTTGGGCAATTGGGTTAAGTTTTGTTTTTGTTTCTTTTGTGTGCGTGTTTAAAAAGGCAGCTTACTATGAAATATGTTCTTACCCAGGAATCTCCATGGCTATTTGTCTGTAAAAGCCATTAAAAAAAAAAAAAAGTTTGTCATTTGACATGAGAACAACTCATAATAGCTGATACATGTCATTAGCAGTTCTTATGCACTCGATACTTCAAACCAGTGAATAGTTACTGAATTTCCTTTTTGACTATAATTATTTAAACATGGTAACAAAAAAGTTTTGTTATTTGGCTCTACCTAGGTCTGTGAACCAGTTTATGACCATATTACTGTGGTACATAAAATATGAAACATTAACCTTTTTTTTCATCTTTTTTTGACCTGTCTCCACATTTAAAAATTTATTGTTGACTTTTGAGATCAGGTTTTGATAAAATTTTTCCTTTTTCATTTTCTTTTTTTTTTTAAGAACTGTAGTTATGTTTCATTATTGGTATTGTGCAACCGATCTGAACAGCTCTTACTTAATTTAGAGCTGAAAATGCCCAGTGATGTTTTCTTTTTCATTGTAACTAGGTCCTGGAGTATGTTTTGAAATGGCAAAATCCATGTTTCAAAGTAAAATAGCTGTTGAAAGATACAGGCAAAGTTGAATCTTCTGTCTTCCTGGCAAAAATGGCATAAAAACTGAGTTGCTAGCTCAAATTCCTGGGTTTCATGGAATTATGATTGAGGCACTACCCTTGTAGTGGCCGTTTCAAGTTTTAATGATTGGTTATGAGACATGTGCTGGATATTGGGCGGTAAGTTGACACAGATGTATGTTGACCTGTTAAGCAGATAGCTTGCTTCATAATGTAACATTTCAATGACTTTATAGGTTTTTCTATTTTACATTTACAGCATATCTTGACCTGGTTTAAAAATTAATCAGTATCAATATAACTAATTTTAAAATTGTTAAAAAGACAAGGCAGTAATATCAAATGTGCTGTCCGGTTTGCCAAGATGCCAGATTTTTGGAGTAATTAGTGAATGTTAATTGAAAAAATATTTTTCCGATTGAAATAGAGTTCAGTTTTTCCTTAATTCCAATTTTTGTTGTCAGTATAGTACTTGATAAAGTAATTTTATTAGTTTACCAGAAGCAACTGTGTAGTTATTTCAGTATTTGTTTTCTGCAAATGATTACTTGAAGTAACTATTAGTTTATATTGGCAAAGTATAAGGATATTCACATATTACTGTTTTTGTTTTCTTTGAGGAAGTAGCGCATCTTTGAAATGGAATTAGAGACTCTAAATTTAATCTATTTATTGTTGGATTATATGTAGTATTGACAGGGACCTGTGAAGAACTTTGTATCAGTTATCTGTTGAGGTACAAGAAATTAAAAAGGGACAGGATAGGAGCTCTTTGTAACACTTAATTCTCTTCTGCTAGGTTTTTTGATTATTTTTATTTTCTTTTCACCTGCTACATGCCCTTCTGTCACAAATGAAAACCCCTCTTAAAGTAAAGAAAACTAATTGGGCAGTATTTCTCCTAAATCAACAGAGCAATACTTCAAATCAGCTGCAGTGACCCTAAACGAGAGGTTCACTTCGTATCAGAAAGCTACTGAAGAACATAGTGCCCGGCAAAAGAGCCCTGAGATACACAGGTATGTGCACTATTGAATGGGCATATAAAAATGCTGTTTTGATAGGAAGATGCTGTTTAAACAAGACTATATTGGAACTATGTATGCTATCATGATACAAACAAATTTTGGTTTTATTCTTGATTTCTACCTTGCATAAATATATTTCCAGTCTTAAAAATTTTGTAATTTATTCTTAATTTTCAATTTATCTGGTTTAAACGGGTTGTTAAAATTAAAAATACTCTTCTCTCTCTGCAGTGTGGAATTCAGTAATTATTATGTTTGTTTTTTGGGAGGGGGTGGGATGACTAGAGTAACCTCTGAATTTAATTTACTTCCAGTAAGTTTGTAAAATAAAAAAATGGGGAGAGGTAGAACTGTTCTTCATGAAAAGTCCGTGAACCTTGAAGTCAGACAAGGATATTTAAATTCTGGCTCTGTCACTTCATTGCATTGTGATGAACAAGTTATTTAATCTCTGAACATTAATTTTTTTCTTCATCTACAAAATAAAGACAACAATGCCTAGTTTTGCAGGGGGGTGGTGACTTCGTATTACTGGTTATAAATTATCTAAATGCTTATTACATAGTAGGTGTGGTTTTGGTGGTGACTGCTGAAGAATCACTGGGAAGTTGGAACGGACACTAGCTTAAAATGGCAAGGAAAGGCACAGAATAAAACTGAAGATCTACTGAATATTTAAAAATATTGGAGACACTTAGGAATAAGTAATCCCCTTCGTGTTTTCATTGAGGCTCTTAACGTATTGTATGATGATTGACACTTAAAATGATAATATTCAATTTAAAACAGGTTTTTCCTTTTCCAATGATTAAAATAAGTTTGATGATTTAAAAGGTCAGGCTTCATTTATATGTAAAATTTGGTCAAAGACTTTCATTTCATTTTTAATGGAAATTAATTTTTAGTTGCCTATTCGTAATTAGATTAGTAATCTTACTATGCTAAATTAGTTGATTGGGGGAGAAATAACTGTCTAGCATTTCTATTACAAAAATGGACAACTCTGAGGATTTTTTGGAATCATTAAGTAAATGTGACTACAAATAGTCTTTTTTTTACATTAAGGAGAATTGACATCTCGCCAAGTGCCCTGAGGAAGCATACCCGTTTAGCAGGGGAAGAGAGGGTTTTTAAAGAAGAAAATCAAAAGGTATGTTTTGAATGGACAATTTTTTTTATGTTAAGTTTAGCTTAGTTAATAATACTGTACAAAGTATGGTTTGTCTAGGCAAAATGTTTACAAATATCTTGTATTTTTAACTTGTAAATACACTATATATACTTATGGTAGTGTACATAGTGTTCCTTCCTAGAAGAAATTAAGCTGACAGTCTACCATGTATCTAAGTTAAACCAAGAGTAGTGTTTTTGTTTTGTTTTGTTTTTTGAGAATTTTTAGAAGGGTTTATTTGTGTCAAACTGAAGACATGTGCTGGAGAGCAAGATATCAGATACTCTCCAAACCAAGAGTACTTTTTAAAAATGCTAATGAAAGGAAGAAATTAGTTCTAAGAAAAGGGTAAAGAATCAGTAGGTAGACAAAGAACAATTATAAAACAATGATTCAGATTACATTAGGGTTTCTATAAAGTTTTGAGTTGAAATGAATGAACCAGAATTAATATTCCTTGATTTGTGTACCTACATTAATACCTCTGGCTTCCTCACAGAACAATAAGTAATCCCCATGCTACTGGGCATTTTTGATCTGGCCTAAGAAATAAGCATTCTAAGAACTGATTTACAAATGAACATTTGGAACAAAAACTATGTCACTGTTACAGTATTTGTACATTTTGGGGACGAATGTTTTTAAACTTTAGAGAGGGACCTGTGAATGACTGGCTTTGTTGGGAGAGCTCTGTGGGAATAGAATTCAGTTATTAAGGGGACTGATATACTCTGATAATTCAAAATTTACATTTTCTAGGTAGGCCAGTCAGGTGACAGGCCATAAGTCTAGTAGAAGTGTAAGCAAAGGTAGAAAGAAAGCAACCATTGTAATGAAAAGGTTAGATGACTTGGAAGTATTGCTTTGTTCCCAGTTCTGGCCGTCACCAAATACTATCTCTGATATTTGGGAAACATTTAGCTTTTTGGATGTTGGTTTTCCAATCAGAAAAATGAAAATGCATCTATTTTGCTGAGTTGTTGAATGATGGGGCTATTAAGAAACTTTTATTAATAGTTGTAGTATATATAGTTTTTTTAGCGGGCATTATTAGATGTAGAATTTAGAGCTTTGAAAGAAAATGGTTCTTTCGCATGGGGCTTATTGATCTTGGAAAAGTAGATTCTGAGAAGTGAATACTATTTTGGCTTTTACTATCAATACTTTGGATTCAGTGTTGGTTTTGTTTTGCCAACAACTTAGGCTGTCCTTGTGCTCTGACACTGAGTATTTTGCTTTTCTCATTACGTAGACCAGCTTATGATCTGGAGGAGAAAAAATAGTGATTACTGATGGATGGACAAAAGATATGACATTGCTTTTTATCCTTCATCTTATCTGAATGAATAATTAACGTGTGTTAATGAGTAGTGTGTGTGTGTGTATATATATATATAGGAGTTTATAAACTGTTTTCACTTATATTAGCTTTTTACTTGTGGGCTTGGTAATACAAGGTGAATAGGAAGGTTTTTTGCTCTTGATTAGATTTTCTTTGTTACCCTGAGAACAAATAGGTGAGTAGTTGCCATTATTTGGAGATGTATGTATACTTTCAGGTGTATGAATGCTTTTGAATATTATAGCTAGACTTCCCAGAGTAAGTACTTCTTAATTGTTGAATACTAGCAAGGATGTCCACATTATTAGCATCTTACTGATGTGTAATTTTTCTTCATTCCTAGATTCCTCTTTCCATCTTCCTAAATTATATAGTATTTGAAAAAGCAATGGAACAAGAAGGAGGTGAATTGTGACCCAGTTAAACTAATGTCCGTTGCAAAACCTGAATTGAGAAAGGGCAGTATATGGCCCAAGATACTGAGTACAGAATTGGAAATAATGTTTCTGGCTTTGTTTTTATCCTTGTTCAACTTCAATTGGTTTCATTAATCATATTCCACTTGCATGTTATGAAAATTACAGAATTCTTTAAGTGGTTTTTATTGGGTTGGTCAATTTATTTGGAAAGAGCTTGATGATAATGAGGCTTAAGAAATGAGAACCATTACTTTAGGATCCCTTAACTTTATAGGCAGATGGCTATACTACAGCTATAGATTATAATATCTGTCATTGTTAAACTATTTTTTTTAAATACTATTTGGAAGGATAAGGGATGATAATGAGGCTTACTGAGTGGAAAAATAATTATATCATTTTACTGATTAAATCCAAAATTTTTTATGGATTGCTTCGAACAACAACTTAGGACATTTTCAAGATAATTAGCTTTTAATAACTTCATCAGTCTCACTGCACTTAAATGTTTACATAAATCTTTAGTAAAAACGAGTATATTTTTAAACAAAACCTTAAGTATGGAAGTAGTTTGTTATGATCCATTTTTTTCTGATACTAAAATGTCAGTCTAGAAACTGGCATAAAATTGCGTGTGTGTGTGCGTGTGTGTGCGTGTGTGTGTGTGTGTGTGTATTCTGTAACTCCCGTTTTATCTGTATTTTACATCTGTCTTTTGTAGGGAGATAAAAAATTAAGGTGTGATTCTGCTGATCTTCGGCATGACATTGATCGTCGGAGAAAAGAAAGAAGTAAAGAACGGGGGGATTCCAAGGGCTCCAGGGAATCCAGTGGGTCAAGAAAGCAGGAAAAAACTCCAAAAGATTACAAGGAATACAAATCATACAAAGATGACAGGTAATTGTTAAAACTGTCTGAATTAGGTTTTAGCTTCTAATTAGCCTTTAATAATTGTCAGCTTAATTGCTTTCAATTTTGACTGTGTAATCGAATGTTTAAATTTAAACAATTAAAATTATTTGTTTTACAGCAAAAATGTATTTGTCTTTTACACGGCTTATGGTGGATGAGGACAAAAACTTTGGAATAGCAAGCTAACACTGAAAAAAAAAATGACAAATTAATGTGTCCTATTATCCAGGCTACATCAGGAGGTTGGACTTCAATGCAGTGCATTTCTAGAAAGTTTGTGTAAGAACTTTGGTTCGTTATGCTTGATTCCGCACTTTTTCAACTCATAACACCCAGAGTACAAGAATTTTAAACTGATATCTAGTGGTTTAACATGGGAGAGATGGGGGGGAGGAAGAACTAGTTTTTATGAAGTAGCGATGTGTATTAGTCTTTCAAAGTAATGTTTCCATGGATACTATTAGCAGTGGTAAGAGTTATTGCAGGTATGATAACTGATATCGGGTGTTGCATTAGAATCATGTAAAATTGATCATCATAGAGTCAAATAACTAATAGGAATACTAAGTATCGTAGATAATTGTTTTTCTTGATATTCATTAGGTAAATGGTGGATTTTACTTGTGTTTTTTAATTTATGACTGGTATTTATAATGTTACATTCTTTTTATTTCTATAATGGAGTTATGGCCCAAATCATACCAACTGTTTGCACCCAGGGTATACAAACTGCAGTCATTTTGAAACTTGGCCTTAAGAACATTCTTTCTTTTTCTTACTCTTCTTTTTCTTTCCTTAAAATAAAAAAATAAGTTAAAAATATTGAAGAACTGAACTTTATTCTCGAAGTTTCCAGACTGCTAGTTTCTAACTGGCAGGCATAGCATGTTTTTCAGTAATGATGTAAAATAAATATTGAAGGAGAATGGAAATAGACTGTCAAAGTTTAACACCCAATCATTTTAGTTATGTAATAATTTTAATAGGGGATAGTTTTTTGACTTGAAAAATATCTCTCATTATAAGATTCAACAGGGTCTTCATCTTTTTAAAAATAGCACATGTTTTTTTTTTTGTTTTCTTTATTTATCTTGCAGTAAACATAAAGGTAGAGAGCAGGATCATTCTCGATCTTCATCCTCTTCTGCATCACCTTCTTCTCCCAGTTCTCGAGAAGAAAAGGAGAGTAAGAAGGAAAGAGAAGAAGAATTTAAAACTCATCATGAACTGAAAGAATACTCGGGCTTTGGAGGAGTTAGCCGACCACGAGGAACCTTTGTAAGTAATAAAATGATCTTTAATCATTTGATAGGACTTTACCTTAGAGTACTGTACATAAGGTAAATAAAATATATGTTTTAGACTTTGTTATTTGAGTCATTACTTGTACAGTTAGAAGTAGTTTTGAGAAATGAATTGTTATTTGAAGTATCATCTTCATTAAATGCATTTTGTGGGAGGGAAGAGGAACAAAGCTGGAACGATGCTTTATATGCAGTAAAAAATGTTTTTGCCTAAGTAAAAGTAAATGCCATTTTATATAAACTGGATACATTTCTTAACTTTGGAATCAATAATTGTACATAGAGCTTAAAGACCAAAGAGTCAAGGAAGGTTATTGAGACCCATTTCTTTAATCACTTAGTTTTGAAAAGATACCTAAAAAACAGTTTTAAAAATCCTTATGTTCATCTCTGTATTGTAACTGTTTTCATCTTTGCTTTCTTTAAGTCCCTGTTTATATGTTTATTAATCATAGAAATCACAGAACTTTTTATTCTACATAGCATACATACTACCTTCGTGTTTTAATAAATTTGTTTTAATTATTTAATGACTTCATAGTATTGCATCTTTTAGACTCTTTAATTTCTAGATTCAGATTTCCTTGACCTAGTATCCAGTTGGTTATTATAGGGTTTCTTAATTAGATCATTTAGGAAAGAAAAACTTTGCTTATATGGTTATAGGTGAGTTGAACACTTGGGGCTCCTATAATAATTCAAAGGAATTAGACAACTCTTTTGGCTAGTAAAAGGGAAAAGAACCACTTTGATTATTTTAAAATATTCAAGCCATGAAAGTGTAGTATTCTAACACTTAAGTTTGTGCATTTCTTAACTTAATTTTCAGTAGGCAGAATTTTTTGCCTGTGATATAGAATAGTCAGCCTCAGTGGCTATGAAATCAAGATTTAGGAAGGAAATTGGGGAACATGTTTTTTGTTACTGCAGTAAAATTAAGAGTTTGCATGTAACTAAGTACCTTTGATTGCGTTACTAAACAACTCTGTTAATGTTAATCAGTTCCGAATTAGAGGCAGAGGAAGAGCCAGAGGAGTTTTTGCTGGGACAAATACTGGTCCAAACAACTCAAATACTACTTTTCAAAAGAGACCGAAGGAAGAGGAATGGGATCCAGAATATACCCCAAAGAGCAAGAAGTACTTCTTGGTGGGTGTTAGAAATCTGTGTTTATTTGGTTTGCATTAATTTTCAAAGCATACTGGGTGAATACATTTGAGTACAGATATCCACTAATGTGAGAACATTTCACCATAATGAGGAAAACCTTTTTAAAAATTCATTGCCCAGATGATTTGAAGTTTTGAAAATATGGGTCCCTTTAGTTCTGTTTATATTTTATTGACATCATCTGTGGGCTGATCTGGATAAACTAAAAATATACCTGATTCGATAGCCACGGTCAGAGAAGAACAAGAACATTAATACATATGTAAGACAGTAACAGTTGTAGAAACTTCTCATTAAGATTTACCTTCCATCATCACAGACAGTTGTTTAAATGAAATGCAAGGAGAATTCTTTCAGAGTACATGTAATTAAGGGTCTCAGGGAGGCTGTTCACTTTCATTGGAGTAAAAGGAAGATGAAAAAGTATAGTATGGAAAAGTTGCTAGGTACACTGATGCTTTTCTCTCTGAAGTAGTTTTCTAAGGGATGAGACTAGAGGAGGTGGGTACTGAAAGATTGTCTATGTAACCATGGAAATTTTTTACAGTTTGGAATGGAAGAAAAAGATACATCCTGCATTATAGACACGACTTAACATACCAAAACTATTATGGGAAATACTCATTTTTGTTACAGCTCCTCAGGGAAGTCAGGTTTCAGAGACTAGTTTTGAAGACCTAGTTGTTTTGTTGAAGCAAGTAGGAAAATAGTACTGGATTTACAGAATTGCGTCTGTTACTTGGCTTTGCTGAATATAATTGACCTGAATGTGCATGGCACATCTGCTAAGTTAGAGGATAGAGCTGTATTGTGAAGTAGAATAGTTTGGAGAATGGGCAGTATAATTATTTGAGAAATTAGTTTCCATTTGCCTTTTTTGGGGGATGGTACTTTAATCATCAAGAGTTCAAAAAAGTTAAATTTTTACAGCATGCATTATCTGTAATGTTTGCTTGGTATATGCTCTTCTGAGGAGTAATTTATGCTTGTTCGAGTTGAGTTGATAATCTGGAAAGTTATAGAAAAGTTTGAGAATTTATGTGTATTAACAGACTGCTGTTTATGCTAGGTGTCTGAAGGATGAGACAACAAATACATTGATTCCAGTTCTTGGTTTAGAGAACAGTAATGGAGACACAAACATTCTAAATATGTATTATGGATTTCCTCCAAAGGAGGAACTGGTGGATTATTACAAGGAGAGAGTGATTAGCAAAGAGGAACATGGCTTGAATCTTGAGCTTAAAAGATGGGGAGTTGTACTGCAGGTAGCAGCAGTAGTGAAATGTCTTGATACAGGGAACTGCAGTACTCAGATGGCTTAGATAATTGTTATAAAATTGGGGAAATTAAGAAAAAGCAGGAGCCAAGTTGTGGAAGGCAATAATACTTTTATAAATTTGGATTGTAAGCAGTTTTAGAAGAATCGTGATAGTGAGAGCAAACATCTCGGCAATATTGCATGTCTGAAATAAAGGGCTGGATTGGAAAAAAGTTAAAGTAACATTTATGAGGACTTATTCTGGGACCCACTAGTTGAATGTTGGTAGTGAGAAGAAGAAATTCTCTTAAGATGTAGAGAGGGGCTTGCAGGGAAAAGAAGCCCATTTGAGGAGATAAAGTTCTGTTTTTGAATTGCCTGGAAGGGATCAAGTAGAGATGTGCAATAGATAATTGCTAATGCAGATCTAGAGAGAGAAGAAAATCGAGGAACCATCATTTTACAAGTCAATGGGTAAAAGCCATTATAAGATCACCTGGTCAGAAGAGAAGAGATTAAAAGGCCAACTTTGAGAGATATGAGGGGTGAGGAATGAGAGATAGTAAAAATGCCAGACAGTGTAGATCAAATGCGAAAGGTCAAAAAGTTAAGAGGGAAATGAGAGGTGAACTAATGAAGAATAAGTAACTTTTTAGCACTTTCAACATTTCACAAATATTTGATTAATGGCAGACCTTCATTTTTTATGGTATTATTTTGTAATCTGGTTATCATAGTAGCTACTTTAATTGGGACATAATTATTTTATGTTGGCCTGTAATTAGGTAGTAGGTATACTAGAAGATTGTTATTTTAAGAATTTATGAGTAGTAGTAACTTATGAATAGTGGTAACATTTTAAATGTTTTTATTTAAAATATTTCTGGGTTATATTTAAAATACTTCATGTCTATGTTAAACATACACATGCTTTTGGCACAGACCGATGTTTACTAGAAATAAAATTAAGACTAATAAATTTTTTTCTTAAAAATCAATTCCCAATGTTTATTTGGGTTCTTAATGAACTATTGAAATAACGATTATGGTTTTTGCATGGATAATTAAATTTAAAAATTTTTGCATTATTTGTAAAGATACTTGACTTTTCAAACAGCTAATGAGAATAGAAATGTAAACAAAAATATAATTCAGAATTGATGAGGTTGAGGTTGAAAACTATAGGCATTCACCTAGGTTCTTTCAGAATAATTTCCCAGCATGGAAGTTTTGTCCATATTAATGAAACATTCTAATACTTAGTAATAATGATGATAGATAACATTTGTTGAAAATATATACTATGCTAGGCAGTATTTTGTGTTTTACATGTATGTATTTATTTCATGCTTATAAAATCCTTTTGAAGTACAGCCATTATTTCACTTTTACTATGAAAAATACTGAGGTACAGAGATTGAGCAACTTGACCAAAGTTAAAGTTACATGGCTAGTAGGTGTGGGATCAGAATTTGAACCCATGTTTGGGATCCAGAGCCTGGGTTCTGCAAACACCAGTATTATTATTATTCCAGGACTGAGTAATAATAATACTTGTTGGATCCTCTTCTGACATTTCCCATCTCAAAACTTGGATTTATGCAAGATGTTTTCCATAATAAGTACTTCAGGAGAGATACTAGTCTTAGACCCTGAAATTCAGTGGAGGGGCGAGTATATGAAGAGTTGGGGCAAGTGGAAAATTGCTGAAATGGGCAAGTTCTCAGTGGTGAGTTGATGTTGTCTTCTGAGGAAGAGAAAACTCGTGGTGGGGAAGGGAGTTTGGGATTGGAGTTTGATTAAATTAATCCTTTGAAAGTTTATCATTCTGTGGAGAAGAGATGAGGATTCAGAAGGTCTTGGTTCTAATGTGGCCTCCTTTTGTAACATGTTTTTGGCTGTGTATTATACATATCTTCTGGCACTTTATAATCAAGTTAATTTTTAAAAGTTGTAACAAGAATAAAATCTTAATGTAAGAATTTGAGGATTAAGAATTATCTAATGGCACTCAGGTAGCCGCCAGGATAACCTTTGAAATACACAGCATAGTCTTCTAGCTATTTTTTTTTTTTAACCCAGTTTCAGAATATTGTATATTTAAGAGTATTGGTTAGTTTAACTTGCATGTCCAGCTTTGCCACTGCTTTTTCTATTTCTACTCTTGGCTGCCTCCTATGGTAACCATTTACTGCTAACAGGATTCCTGAGAAATGTATTCTGTGAGTGATGGGCATAAGGGATAGTGGAAAGGAGGACACCTCTGTGGCCTTGGGCAAGTTACTCAATTTCTCTGTGTCTCAGTTTTTTCATATCGAAAGTGGGATTAGTAACAGTATTTTACAGAGTTGTTGTGAGGATTAGGTGAGTAATAACATGGAAAGTGCTTAGAACAGTACCTTACCCTTAGCACTATATAAAATTATTATTACCAAATTTATTGAGTGCTTGCTTGTCACACTGTGGGCTGGGCAATTTTTACAGATCATCTGTGTTTCCTCAAGGCTGTCTCTTAAAATGAGGAAATAAAGCCACACAGTTTCTTTTAAGATATAAATCCATGCCTCTGACTCTAAAACCTGTTTGTCATGGAATATAGTGTAAATACCACAAACTCTAGAGTTGGGTGTGCTCATACCAGAAGGGAGCCTGAAATTATGTAATTCTGCATCGTTTTCAGTGGCAGAGTGTTTTAAAATAGTTTATTTCCAGTTTACAATTAAACTTTCTGACATTGAAATTTATAGTTCCTAAACTTGATAGTTCCTAAACTTGTTCCTTATGGAGTCATGCACACCTCAAGCTAGTGTTCTTTCATTGCTTTGGTAAAGATAAATTATTAGAAATTGGTAACTGTTCTTATGTAGTCTGTTGATTACATGTGTAACTGAGCTTTTCAAGTCATGCAGGAGGGGGAGGGTGATCTGCGTTAACATGGATATATAAGAGTGCATTCTGTTTTGAACAACGCTCATCACATAATATTTGAAAAAGTTTTGGCGACTTTTTCGGACAGTCAATCAGTACTAGTACTCCATCGGTTATACAACATTTTTTGCATTTATGCCTGTTGTCTCATATAGGGAGGGGCATCATTTTGCCTTATTTCCCATTTGCGTTGGTGACAAACTTATGAGGTGGGCAGCAGTTAAATCACCTTACAAGAGAACTTAGGCTTTTTGTTTTATATTTTGGGGTGTAATAGTCATCCACAAAGTCAAGTACTTTTCAATTTTGCAGATTCTTTGGATTAATGGAATAAATTGTAAATGGGGACCATCTCTATTTGGATACAGTTAATGAAAAATTAAGTTTGGAATGTAATAGCTACAGTACTTCAGGTTGGTGAAGAAGAAATAAGTTGAGGTATTTCTCTAGGGACCATGCCATCATGATTTAGGATGTGAGATTACCTGGCTCAGAAGATTGATGTGTAATAATACATTGATTTAGATTTAAATCTCAGTAGGATTTGAAAATCTGTTCATGTATGTAAGGTATTGTTCATACCATCTATTTTGTAAATGTTTATATTGTAATGATGTTTTTATGATTTCGTCACATCTTTATGACTAAGGTAAATATTTTGGGAAAAAATATTGGTTATTTTATTGACATGCTGTATAATTAATGACAAGTGAACTTAGGTTGAAATAAATTGGGAAGAAAAAAAGTAAAAAGTTTCAAAATTGGCAGTAATTTAGCAGTTGAGATTGTCCAACAAATTGTCTTGGACAACTCTCAATGCTTGGATTACTAAGCACTAAAATGTAATTATTCGCTTTGACAATAGAACATATTTTTGTTGAAAAGTTAAGTTTTATTGGTTTTGTTTCATCATGTTTTAGAACATTACCAATCTCATATACACAATCTTCAGAAGATTTATACCATGACTTATGAGTGGGGGTACAGTTATCTTCCTTACAAGAAAAACATTTCATTGATTATTATTTTTAACCTTTCTATAGCATGATGACAGAGATGATGGTGTGGACTATTGGGCCAAAAGAGGAAGAGGTCGTGGTACTTTCCAACGTGGCAGAGGGCGCTTTAACTTCAAAAAATCAGGTAGCAGTCCAAAATGGACTCATGACAAATACCAAGGGGATGGGATCGTTGAAGATGAAGAAGAGACCATGGAAAATAATGAAGAAAAGAAGGATAGACGCAAAGAAGAAAAGGTAGAAAATTTCAAGTTGTTAGTGATTCTAACAGATTTTCTTCTATGTAGTTTTGGTGGGCTAATTAATTATTTAAATTTTTAGAAACTGATACAGTGATTATTATGGATCATTTTCACACTCTGCATCTTTGCTAATCCTTATTTTCTCTCTTTTTTTTTAGGAATAGTAAATCTGAAGTGAGATTGAAGCAGAGAGCAGAACTTGCACCCACCATTTTTTACCTGATTTTTGTTTTCAAATAAGAATGTAATAAGCATTTTACTTAAATTTTACTGTTTGCAAGTAGTCTATAGAAATTTTGTTTTAAGTCTTTAAATATCTTGAAAAATAGTAGACTGTATGTTGAAAATTGTATTGAAATAAAGTAGAAAATTGTTACGTACCATATTTGTAACTATCAACTTTTAAAAAGAATACTTTTACTGTTTTTGTTACATGCATTGTAATTCTGCTTTGTCTATAAGATATGGTCAAGTACAACTCTGTGAAAGTTCTGATTCTCTTCCCTCCCTGTTTGTTAATGTTTATTCTGAAGTAAACGTTAGCTCTGCATACAAATCCCTGAACAGAAGTTGTTTATAGAGATCGCACTAATTAATTATTTTCACTCTATAGATCTGTTTAACATTTTCCTTAATTCAAACACACTACATTGTAGGGTGACTAATTTTTGAAGTGTACCACAGAAAAAATTACTTTGGTAAACTAAGCTAGTTTAACACTTCAGCAAATGTTTAAAAAGAAAAAAAGCTTTTCCAAGAGCTAAGAAATGCAAGTTATTAAAAGTTAGATTGAAAGTATGCCAATTTTTCTTTTCTTTCTTTTTTTTTACTGAAAGCAAGCAGTGGCCTATAAAAACTATTCTTAGGAGCCTTTACAATTTGGGTTCAAAATTCAGTGTTCTCATTCTGTTCTTATTTGAAAGTTTGAGTCATGGTCTTAGATAGCAGCTTTTCTTTTGAGAGAGGAAACTAGTTTGTAATAATACTGCAAATAAAAACCCCATTCCTACTGAACGTCTTATTTTTAAAAACAAAACAGAACAAAGCCTGTAATCCTGGTGATGGTGTGGAAGAGGAGTATCCTGCAGAATAACGTGATACATTAAAAAGATGTACCTGATTTCATATCTTACATATTTATTTGAGCTTTTGGACAGCTGAAATAATAGTTTATATAGTCTAACCATAAGGAAAAATAGGGAAACAGAACATACTGTTTGTTAGTGGTATTTTAAGTAACTCATTTTTCAAATGTCACCAATAAAAAGTTTTTGACAGGAAGTTTGTTGCAGCATTGATCTAACTTAGTTTTCATTATTTTTCCCCTAATTCAGTTGCAGTTTGTAAAATGGCCTTTTCTGTTTATTCACAAGGGGTCTGATTTTTAGGTATAAAATCTTTAAAATGTGAATTACCTTTAGGTTATGTTGCTAGCTCTTAAAGGAATGAAAATCTGAAGTAGTAAATTTCAGTGTTAAGTCTGCTTTATGAGCATATATAACAGGAGTCAAATTTCATGTTAATTCAGCAATTGAATTAGTTGTATATGTTTGCATTAAAATGAGATAAAGCTCTTATTTTGTTAGTGTAAACTTCCAAAGATCTTAACTGTATGGCCCTTTCATCCTCGGTGATTTGCAATCCTAGCACCTTGATTGCATCCAGGGGCATTTGCTAAGAGCTGTTGGGGAAACAAATTGGAAAAAATCTCCCACAAAAACAACCCTCAATACATGTGATGTTTATGGCCCTGAGATCCTTAGTATTGCATGATTTCTTCTGTTAATTTTATCTTTCTGAAATTGTTACAGCAGAGGAAATACTGTCAAAGCACGTATGTATTGGAATAATCAGGGCATAAATATTCTCCCACTTAGAATAATTACATGCTAAAGCAACATGGATTTGATCTCCAGTACAGGAGAATTTCATGACCATTTTTTATTTTATACAAATAAATTTAGTTTTTAATAGTTACTTGGTTAAACAATGAATCTGTATGCATGACTATAAATGTGCAGCTTGGCTTTTCCACTTAAGACAATAGGAAAAAAGGAATTTGTTGAGAAATTAGTTAATAGGGAGTGGGAATAAAGCTACCTAAGTCCTATCAACAGATTATATTTTAAGTAGGTGCATTGCTTTAACCCAAATATATACAGGATTTGGTTACTTTTATTATCTTAACATTGAGGAAAGAGTATCATACCAGAATATAGTGGGAAGGGTGATTATGGATATTTTTCAGAGCCAAGCATATAAAAAGTAGCCTGTGTGTATTTTTTTAGACCACGGTTTAGTTCCACACTTCATGACATGTTATAGAAGTTGAAAGGTTTCTCTTGGTAAGGTATTATAAGTGCCAGAAAATACTAACTCTTTGATACCTACATTAAGGGATTTCCTTTTGTCTAGAGAAGGAAAACAAAAATGAACCAAAGGGTATTTCCGGAACAGATAGCTGTTTAAGAAGGCCATGACTCAGTCTTAGGTGTGTATACCTTTAAACATCCTAGAATTTTAATAGAAAAAAATGGTTTTTCAATTACAGCCTACTTTAAAGAATTATTATTGTTCCCTTTTGTCACAGTTAAAATCAAGTGTTGGGAATTACAATTTGAGAAGAAAAAGTTAAACCCAATAAGAATGAATGTAGATGGCTCAACAAATCTTACTCAGTGTGATGTATAATGCAACAGGGACCCTTGTAAATTGTCATAATGCCAATAAAATGTCATAAGTGGTAATAGCTGTTGTTGCTTACCTGATTTTGAGACTATTTCTTTGCTTTATACAACTGATTTCTATGGCCTATTTCTAGATTTTAGAATAACCAGTTCATCTGTTAGGAAAATTAAATGGTGTGTGGGCTTTTGTGGGGTTTGGTAAGTACTTTATAAAACTTCTCAAATCCCTAACTACTGTTCTTGTTTCCTCTGGGAAAATGGGAAATTTTACAGTGGATAATTCCAGGTCATTATTAGAGAATACAGAAATTCTGGATTTCTAGCCTAGCCTTCCTGTTCTGTTTAATACAGGAACTTATTGGCCACAGTATTAGGGAAAATCAGCATTCTCTTTCTAAAAATACTGTAGTTAATAAGAGGTTTTTAAAAAGTATATTAGAGTAAGATCTGGTGTAATTCTTACAATTCTTACAAATTATTTGAAATGGGCCATTCTGTCAACTTGAAACAAGCATTTTCACAGAAAATTGTGTGCTAAGACATAGATTTTGACTAAATTATCCCTTTAAAATTGTTAAATTTCTGGGTAATTTATGTTATATGCCAATTTCCTATATAAAAACATGCGCTCTCAGGGATGTTTTCTAATTTTTAAAAAAAATTTACGTAGTTTATTTTTTTTGGGGTTTCAGCTGGAATCCCTGTGGGATATACTGTTTCCATATGTAACAGTATATTTCACATTCAGAAGTACAGAGGCCTGTCTCAATTCATGAAGTCGCTAAATAGGGAAGGCAAATGGAAAAAGAAACTTTATTGTCATGGGATTGTATTTGGCTAGATTTTGTCTCTGGGTGGTAGATCTTGATCTAACCCTTAAAAACTTAGAGTATTATCTGTTAAATCTAGGGTTCTCAAATAGTTGAAACATTTTTAAATCTGAATGTCAAGGGTCTAATTCAGTTTATAGAGGTAGATGTTAAAAATGAATCTGTTAGTGAAGTTTTAAGTGAACAAGGTTGGTTATCAGTTTCTTCGAATCTAGCAGCATAGGGAAATTAGTTGTATTGCATTGACTCAGAAGCCTTGGCTATTATGTGGATTTATGAGCCGGCTTCCTTATTTTTCACAAACATTCAGTAATGACTAGTGTGCATCAGTTGTGAGAATGAAACCAAAGTTGTACATTCATATAAGTATGTAATTAATGTCATCATAATGGTACGTACATAAGAAAAATATTTTTCCGATGGACATTTTAGGTGTTAACAACAGTGAGCTGATTTACAGAACTCTTAAAATGCAGAGGATAGTTTTGATTCTGGTAAGTAGAAAAGGGTTGGGCAAATGGGTTTTTATGCTATTCCGTAAGAACTGGAATCAGATTTCGCTTAATCTCATGGGGTTGCCCAACTTCCTGATTCAGTAATAATGAGCCCTCCGTTTAATAAAAGTAGATGATAGTAAGCACACCACAAAATTAGATGACGTGAAAGGGTTTACATGAAATATTTGGCAATAACTTCTTGTTAGTATGATAGTAATTGCAAATTTCATGGAATGTAAAGGGCCACAGAAAAATAAATACCACTCACCCACCATAATAATGGTTTACTTGCTGTCTTACCTAGTCTTTGACTATAGAAGGTCCTAATTTTTCTGTCTTGTTTGTACTAGAAAGGGAAGTAAACTTTATTAAGCTTCCAGGGTATTTCTAAGGTTGCCATGACGGGAATGTTAAATACAATTTGAATTTTGAAAAGTTGAATATTACCACCAATGTATGCATAAAAAGCTATAAAATAGACTTTATTTAATGCCAGTATATAATTATGCATACATTTTGTGATAGCTTTCAAAATTTAAAGTTTCCTCTTTTTCACACCCCATGTTACTATGATAAAGATGCTTATCACTTGCCCTAGCTGCTGCAGTAGTCTCTTAATTTGAACTTTATGACCCTGCAATTTTATCCTTTGTCATCTGTGGGATGTTTTTCCATTACAAAGTTAATGTCATTTTTAAGCTAAAATCCCCTCGATGTCATCCTGCTGCCTAAACTTTATATTCAAGATGAACTATAGGAATTCTTTGAGCTGTTTTTTGTCTTGCATTATCCAACTCCTTGTTCATTCATCTTTTTAAACATTGCTCATCAACTTCTGTGTGTGGTTTTGGAGTACCACGTTTTTAAGAGAAAAGAAATTCAAAGTTAAGGGCATACCAGACAAGCTGCAGGTCTGAAATAGTGTCATGTGAGTAGTTGGAAAATGTGTGTTTACTGTAGAAAAATGATGGCTAAGATAGGTCCTTGATTCTAGTTTAAGTACTTAAAGGGCTTTTCCTTAGAAGAGAAAACAAAAGTCAAATCATATAGAACCAAAATAACATTTTGTCTAACATGTTCCATGTTTAGAGGCCATTAGATAAAAAATCATAAGTACACAGACATAACGCAGTCAGCTAATATTTGACGACTAGGTATTTAAAAAGAGTAGGCAGCTTGTGAATAGCAAGTTTTCTGCTTAGAGAAGTATGGAGAATCTGGATATTTGTCCTTCTCTGGAATGCTGTGCTACCTGAAGCTAGTTCTCTGGATTACATATTTAGGATTAAGAGCTATAGTTTAAGGTCCTTGCGTTATTAAATTAGATGTTACCATCTGAGATCAGTGATTTTTTAAAAAATTAATTTCATTTATATAACATTGAAAAAAATATAGCAGTGCAGCATTTCTGTTTTAAGATTTATGCCCACATGCCAAATCTTTGGATGACAATTTGCTATTGGAAGACAAAATAACTTATTTGGAATTTTTATGAAGTGGAACTTTTTTATTCGTTACTAAGACCATGGCAATATTGACATGTATGAGTTATTGCCAAAAATGAAAATGACTAAATGGAAGCATTTGTAGTACTGATGTACTATCTGGATGATACAGAAGACTGGCAGGATATTCTTTAATTATTTTTCCTGTATTCTAGGTTTTAACCAACTCTTTTTAAGTAATTGACAAGAATCAAAGCATACCTAGTTGTGAACCTGTGATTGTATAAGAAAACATAATAGACTATCAAGTCACAAATCTAAAAATAATGGAACCAGAAAATCAAGCAACAGTTAACCTTTATGCTTATAGTTCTGGCATGTATTTTTGTTTAAAAAGTTATATAATACCTTTGGATTCAACTACTAAGCATAACCTAGGCTTTATATAAATTATTTAAAAGTTCAAATTCTGATTGTAGACTAAACATTTAACTTAGATTTTCTAATATTAATATTACATCCCTATAAGTAAATAGTTTATAGATATTTAGGTCATAGGGCTCCACTCTTTTCCATTACTTAATCATTTTTATTGTGCATAGAAAAAAGGAAAATTTCAGGAGAATTTGATTTAAAACATTTTAATGCCAAAGAAAGTCTTGGTCTGAATTAATCTCTCCAATTTTTGAATAAATGTAAAGTTATAATGAACCTTTGAGCGGTGTGTAACCTTTTAAATAGCAGTAGTCTGTTTAAGTGTACTGTGTGGTACCCTTAGAGGCTTCAAGCACAGGCGGAACAAGGAAAAAGGCCCTAAGTATTTTTCTTTTTGAAATATAAAACTTAACTTTCTGGGCATGTACATCCCAATCTGAAGATCACTCATGGTTAAGGTTGGAGAGGCTATTGCGTATTTTGATAGCGTGTTATATTGTATTCTGCCCCATTAAGATAATTAACAGTAATTTGAGTTCACCTAATTACCTAAAACAGGCTTACGTCAGTCACAAGGCTAATGGAGTTGTCTAGGCAGTTGGCAAGATTAAGTATATATCTTTCTAGCCTTTTTCCAAGCCAGCACTCATCCTCTCTCCATTAATTCACTGAAAAAGAATGCTTGGCATTCTTCATCTTGGGAATCTAGAACATAGTATAATGATAATAATGTATTAGTGGTTCTGGAAAAATAACAAAAGCAAATATCTGCACAGCATTAGCATTTGCAATTAAACTAGGTAATAAGCTTTTCTCATGAACCCCAAATAGTGGATGGTAGCAAACCACCAACCTGCCTGGTACTGAATGTTGAATGTTGAGCTGTATGAAAAGTGCAGCCTGAAGGAGCCTTTAGTACTGGTTCCCATTATATTCTCAAGGGATGCTTTTGTTCTAGCCCTGTCTACTATGTGCTGTTTGATATCAGACTGGAAAGAGAGAAGGGTATAAGATTATTTACTTGTGAGGGAAAAAGAGAAGGAAAAGGAATTTGAGAATGTTATGATTTACTAATTTCATGTAGGGTTGCTGATTCATTTGCTTTCTACTTTGACATTGCCCAACACCCCTCTCCTGCCTCTACTTTCATCCTAATCTAGTTGAGGCTATTTGGTCCTGTCACTGTAATCACTGCCAGTTGCCGAGTTCCAAGTCATTCCTGGTGTGTTTTCTCTCATCCCATTATTATATCCAATTATTTTATTCAGCAGCAGTATTGATTAAATGCCTGTTATATGCCGGGCACTCTTCTAAAGCACTGGTGATACAGCATGAGTCCAAACAATTCCTGTTCTGGAGTTTACAGTAGAGTTTGACAGTAGGGGGCAGTATAAATATACATGGTGATAACTGCTATAAAGAAAAATAAGGAGAGTAAGGATAGATACTGTGGTGCTCAGAGCAAACCTCTTTGAGGTCTTCACAATGGAATCTCCAGGAGGGCAAGGGCTTACCTGCCTTGCTCATTATTGCTTCCCCCTGTGCTTAGAATGGTGCCTGGCACACAGCAGACATACAGTGTTAGTTGAATGTATAAATGTTATGGGCCATAGAGAAATTGGTTAAAAAGTAACCACTTTTTTTTTATTATGTAGGTCAGCAGCAGGCACAGTTGATCTTAAATTGTCATGTCACTCTAATTCATCCGTCACTTAAATATGAGAGGAAACGGCTTTTATGAAGCCAGTAACCTCAAATCAGAATTGAAAATTGGAATATCACCTGTCATGACTTAGTCATCACTTTGCCATCCGCGGCTCGGCCAGGTCAGTGTCTAGCCCATATTTGGTAGCCTGGATAACCAGGAGCGTTTCGTGATGTAACATTCTAAGTACTGCAAAGCTGCAGATCCCTCGAGGACAGTGTTTAGCTTCTGCTAGTACCAGAAGCACATATTAGATGTTTGCTCATTGAACGATGATCAAAAAAATCGCGACTCCTCGCGGCAAACGGACTTAGGAGAGCAGCCCCGCTTTGGGTCTGGGTAGAGGGGGCGACATACTTTTCCTTCTAAGATTTGTGTGGGGCACGAACTCCGGATCGCGGCCTAGTGAAGGGCCCGTAATAGCTCCATAACGCCCGGCTGAAGACACCCATTTTTGAGAGAAAGGGAAAACCTATATCTTGTCTCGCGCGTGCGTCCCAGTCCTTGCGCGATCTGCCCCGCCCAGCAGCTGCCTATTGGTTTCTATTGGCTGCCTCACAGAAGGCCCGCCCTCTCAAAGGAGATGGAAAATCCCAGTAGTCAGTCTAAATAACCGTAACTAACCTTACGTCGTCCAGCAACCAATCACAAACAGCGGTCTTCAGCGTTGTCCAATGAGATTGGGCACGACTCACGGCCCGCGGAGTTTGAGTTTCGTCTAGGGACGCGGAAGTAGCGTGCCAGTCCTGGAGGAGAACCGCAGGTTGTGTGGAATACGGGAGGAGGCGGCCGCGCCTCCACTGGAGTTACCCCGGCTGAGCTAGGTGCTCCAGGGCGCAGCCCCTGGGCAGTGGGGGCGTCGTTACAGCCTGTGGCCTGCAAGCCGAGGAGCGCGGGCTGACACAGGTCCGAGCGTTCCTTCACTAGGACTAGCATACGCCCGTTTCGTCGACTGAGGATTCCGAGGCAGGGTTCTTTAAAGACCGCATCTTGATGTTCAGGTGTTTGCCAAAAGGCTCGGCTTCGGAGGAAGGTGAGCGAGGCGATTATGCTGGGTTATGAAGAGCCCCCGAGGAAGCTTGCGGCCAAAGCGGACAAGACCCGACGCTAGGCTCGGCCAGTTACATACTAGTTGGGTAACTAAGTTAAGTCACCTATCTGGGGTTCCTTTTCTTTAACTTTAAAATGAACGAAGAGGGATGGGTAATCCCGGTCTATTAGGCTCAATCATCCTATGAACTTTTAATGCAATTTAATTGATAAATTGAAGTTTCCTTTACCAGGCCTTCCCACTCCCCATTCCTCCTTTTGACTTCCTTCAAGGTAATGCTGGCCAAAAGAGATTAGTTGATGGTGTGATGTGTAATGAAAGGACTCTTCCAGTTTATTTAATACAATTTATGTGATATTTATTTGCAAGATTAATATTTTTAAAATTTTTTTTCCTGAAGGTATCAAGAAACTGATAATGTTTTCTTGAATTTGCTTCTGTATTTACTTCATCAATGTCTCTCATACTGAATATCTTACGAGAGATATTGGAATATTTTGGTGTTCCCATGGACCAGGTAAATGTTTTTTAAAGGATTTGAATGAACCTGTTGCATTTGTTCTTGGGTCTCATTTTGAAAATTATTTATATATAAACACTTAAGGCAAAATTGTTATTTCTCTTTAGGTGTAACAATGAATTTGCAGTGGTATAGCTTTGATAGTTTGAATTAAACATAATTAAGATTATTAGGAAACTACCTGATGGGTAAAATGCCAATGAAAGATACAAACAAGCAAAATATAGACATGACTTCATTGGATTACATTTATTGTATAGGTAAATTATATTTTTAACTAGTGGTTTTATTAAAGGTAACTTTAATATTTGGATATAGAATGACAAGTTATAGCTCAAACAATTCAGAATAAATCTTGAGAAAAGATGACTTAAGTCTGAGAATTATAAGCAAATCCAATTTTGTCTACTTATTGAGAATCTACTACATCTAAAACGAAATGCTTTGTTCTGCAGATGATGTAGAGTAGTAATACATAGTTCTTTTATTAATGATGCTTAAAATATAATATGAGGAATAGGGAACACATAATACAAGTATAATACAAGACCGAATATAAGACAAAGTAGTGGGGGGGAGTTTATGGAATAGACATCACTATATGGTGTAGTGAATTAGAAGAGAGTAGTAGTCAAGGATAATTCCAAGATTTTAAACAAAAGTAAGTAAGAATGATGGTACCTTTCTTATAAAATAGGCAACTCAATATGAAGAATTAGTTAAGAGAGAAAAGGTGAACCAGATGTGCTGTTAGAATATATAAATACAGATATTCTGCAGATAATGGGATAAATGATTCTAGAATGTAGGAATGAAAAGATTTGATTCAGATTAGGCGTTATTTGCATTGTTTTAGTATTTGAACCCATGGACTTTGATGAATAATGAAAGATGTCATTGGATGTTATTGAAGCATTTTGAATTTGATAAATAGTGAGATTGAAGATAATGCAGACTGAGTGTTAGTTGAAGATTTGCTTATCATTATATTTTGATGGCTTTAGGGATTTCCATAGGTGGAGAGTGGCAGCTGTATTATAGTAGTTTGAAGAATGACTGAGGAAGGGAAGTGGCATTAGTAACCTTCTTTTGAAAAGTTTGTGAGAAGAAATCAAGAGAGGCCATCAACTTGAAGGGGTGGCAAGAACGAAGTTTTTTTTCTTTTCAAAACTTCATCACGTTTGCAAGCACTAGTGACGAACCTCATAGATAGGAAAATATTTAAGACACAAATGAGAGTGATTGAGCAATGCCCTGGAGAAGGTAGTTGGGAAGGGGATATAAATAAACAAGCCTTGAAAAGAAGACAGACCGTCAAGAGAAAAATAAAAGAGAGAGATGGTGGGGAGATTTTGAATGGAGAGAAATGAAAATTGAAGTATTTCAAATTGTAGTCTTCAGTTTTCTCAGTAAGAGCAGAGACAAGGCCACCTGCAGGTGATGGAAGTGGTGGTGTTGGAGATTTCAGAGATTGGCAATCACTTTGGGTGACACAGTATAGAACGTAACATGTTATGAAGGGGTTGCAGAATACCTGTGCAGAATACCCAGCTGAAGTCAGCATGGATTTATAGTCTTTCTAAATATTATTTTGTAATTCTTTTCTCTAGCTGAGAGTAGTTGGGTAGTTTAGCCTTTAGTAATATGAGAACACATGACATCAAAAGGATGAACCATTTTTTGTGTGGCAATGAGCATATCACTGAAACAATTAACTTGAAAATCCCTGCTTGGTAGGAAAGTCGGTAAAGTCCAAATGAAGGTCCTGGACCAGGAATAGAAGGACGTGAAACTGTAAGAATGGTGAAGATGGTCAATGGCAGTAAAAGAATGAGAGAGTTCAAAGGATAGGAGTTTGTCAGGATGGAAATTGCAGAGCAAGAAAATGAAGGTACCATTCAAGTTAACCAAGAGTAGGGTAACTATGTATAATACGGAGCCTTCACTGTAGCAAAGCCTCCAGGCCTGTGTTTCTTAGCAAGAGTGCACATATGAATGATAATCAGGCTGGCAAAGATTCTAGTGTTAATTGGTCTGGGATCTGTATCTTCTGTGCTGCACTGTTTAATATGGTAGCCACTGGCCAGACGTCGCCTTTAATTACTTGAAATGTCTGAATTGAGATCTGCTATAGGTATAAAATAGATTTTGAAGACAGTATGAAAGAAAGGAATGTAAAATAATCTCATTAATTTTTAAAATATCGCTTACATGTTGAAATGATAATATTTACATATTGAGTTAAATAAAATATATTAAGGAAATTAATTTCATCTGTCTCTACTTTTTCAAATGTGGCTATTGGAAAATTTAATTTACATATGTGGTTTGTATTTTATTTCTTTTGGAGCGCACCTTCTGGGGTGATTCTGCTATACCTACAGTGACAAACTACTGCCCTGTAGGATTCAAAAGGAATATGAACATGTCTGCCTGCAAAGAGTTCCCAGTCTTAAAGGGGGCGGGAGAGAGAAAACTGCAAATAAGAGTAACATGTAATTTTGTGTCCTAATGTATTTTAGTTCCTTAAACCAGAACTAGTTTAGGAATTCAGAGCTAGGAAGTTCATAAGAGCAGAAATAATCAAATTTGTAGAGGAATGTGAATCTGACATTAAAAGACAGATGAAAACTGAACTCATGCTAGGGCTGGGCTTAGATCAGGGCCCTGTGAGCACATGGGTGAATGTTTGGCAGTTAGGATAATATTAGCTTAGTTTTTGAGACAATGAGGAAAACATGTGTTCTTGTTAATGGATAGTGGGAAATTAAGTTGGTTAGAGTAGGGCCAAGTGGCAAAAGACCTTTAAAGATGATTGCAGAATGAACACAGAATGCATGGAGTATGTTAGGGAGCTGGCAGAATCGTGAGGCTGGCACACAGTTGTTTGGATGTGATGAGATCAATTCATATCCCTAACCATTTAAAACTAGAGCAATAGCATGATTTTGTGTAGAAGGATTCTATGGGAGGATGACTTCCAAATCTTTCTCTCTAGCCCCATGTTTTTCTCAACTAGTCCTATGGCTTCAGTTTTTAGCTTATTTTATATATTCTGTGTGACGATGATTCCCAAATCCATCTTTCTAATCCCAGTTTTTCTCCTCTGAGTTCTGAAACTGTGGGTCCATCTGCTTAATGGCTATATACACGAGGATGCTAATAGGATGCTACCTAGATCTTTTGCTCATAATAAACTCTGTCCTTGTTACAGGATCTTAGGAAAAATGAAAAGTCCAATTTTTATCACGTTTTAAACAGAAAATGCTTTAAGATCTCTGCCAAAAGAATAAATATATGTCATATTTTGGGGGCGGTTCCTATGGGAATAATTTACACCTATATGGGAAGCCCAAGCCAAAGAACAAAATATCTGAGTAGCACATTTCATTTCTGTTATTGTTCCAAGAACTGACTTTCAGCAGGTATATTCCACTCTAAGATCTCTTAAATTGTTCAGGACTTGATTCATTCATTCCCCTCTTTATCTTTCCTTTAAAGGAAATTACATGAGAATTACTTCATTGCTCAAGAGATTAAAATTGTCAATTTTTGACTGAGCCAAAAGATGGCATTTTTAGCTGGGAGGAGGGGAAGCAGTTTTTCTGAACAAAGTTCCCCACGGTATTATCAGAAATAGAACAAAATGCATTTGTGGTGCTTTCTTAAAAGGTCTCTTCCTGGAATGTATATCTGTTCATCTTGTTTTCTTTAAAGACAAATGTTAATAAAGTTTAATTCTTTGAAGAAAATGCTTTCAGTACACAATTTTATATTTTCTTTTTAAAAATAAATTTAATTACATCTTTTACATTTTTTTCATAGATATATAAATATGCATAATAGAATAATTTAGAACAATGCATTATGTTAAACAGGTTTTGCAGATTTGGAAAAATAAAGACTATGGATCAACTCGGAGTATTGTTCGTATTATTGGGAAAATTCTTCCTTTAGACCCTTGTCCCAGGCCTAATTTTGAGGTAAGCCAGTTGATGTGCATTGTTTAACCACTATGTATAAAATAATCATAGGTAATTCTTGGGATATTGGGTATAACAAAGGAAGAAATATTTCCTGCAAGCCAAAAACCTTTTGTTTATTTCCAGAAATCAGTAATTTGATGTGTTTTTGTGTTTATTTCTTTAAATAATTGCATTCAAAGATGGGCAGGTAGAAAACACATGAGTAGTTTTTTTTTATTCTTGTAGTTTGTGCTTTATGATACATAAAGTTAAGTAGGAGAGAGAATGTTGCTACATGTTTAGACTTTAGAATAATATTTTCCTCAGTATTTTTTCTTGCTAATAGGTGCATGTTTATTTCTATTGAGTATCCTTTTCCTTTTCTCTCTTGGGTTTTTAACTTATTTAATATCCATGGGCATGTATGTATCTTCCCCCAACTCCCTTCAGAGCTCTGACTTTTCCCTCCTTTTTTTCCTTTAGTTGATCCCACTCTTGAACTCTGTAGACTCTGGTAACTGTGGATATGTAGTTCCATCTTTCGCTGATATTTTGTGTGTGGCAAATGATGAAGAAGCCAGTTATCTCAGATTTCGGTAATTTTATACACTTATCTTGGAAAGTGGGGTATGGGCCGTAATCTGAATTCTTGGACATGTGTAAGTTTGTTCAGACAATTTGAGCCTTTGCGTTTTGTCTCTCTACTGTGCTGTGTCCTACTCATATTTTCCTAATAAGGATGAATGGTGGTTTCTCATTTTTAGCCAGTTTTTCTTAATGAACATTTAAACCTAACACCAGGCCTAGGAAAGAATGATATCAAAAGGATATCAAAATCACTATGTTTATTTTATGAGCTGTTTCCTATACTAGATACTAGATTTATTTTATATATTTAGCCAAAATTTATATAATCCTTACAGGCATATTTCAAAATTTGGATGTGTTTCTCCTAGGGAGTGCTAAATTATGTGTTAGTCTATTCAGAAACAGGCTATAAGCACAATAAGGGTCAATTATTCAAATATTATAGCTAAATTTATTATGTATCAAATTGGTTTATCAATTTTCAAGAAATGAGAATACCATAAATTTACCCTTAACATTACACTGAATATAAGGCCTTTCAGTACAGTGTATTAAAAATAGGTAGATGTTCTAAATAAATCAACTTTATTTCTAAACGAATAAACTTGTACTGTGTTTAAAGAGAATAGGAAGAACAGTTAGTTACAGGATAATTATTTTTATTTAACAATCTTAAAGCAAAGTTTGTTCCTTCATTCACTGACTGACTGCTTATTGGTTTCCTATTAAAGGCTACATTGTGTTCTGTGTAGAGACTACAAAGTTACATAAGATGTGTTTGTCCTCAGTGAGTCTAGAGACCAGGGGATAAAGAGAGCTATTCTGATTTTGTTTTGGTGTGTTTATTTCTCTTTGACTGAAATAATCTTTTCCTCTTGGAAAATTTTCCTCGTTCCCTTCCCTCCTCCATCCCTCTCTTCTCCCCCTCTCTCTCTCCATTTCTTCCTTCCTTCCACCCACAGAAATGGAATATGGAAAAATGAAGAAGAGGAAAAAAGTGAATTTTTTAATCCTTTGCAACTAGTTTGGGATCCATTGTCACCCGCTGTAAAACATAACAAACCACTGAAAAATGATCCACCTGTAAGTGAAGCTGCAATTAAAAAAATAGCTGCCCTTGAAGATGAACTAACTTTTCTTCGCTCTCAAATTGCTGCAATTGTGAAAATGCAGGAACTAAAAAATAGTATCAATTCGGGTAAGCAACATATTAGATTTTTGTTTCAGGTAGATGATACTTGTCTAATATTTAAGTCAGTACAGTCCTGAATAAGAATGCTTGTCGTTCATGTATCTTGTGAATGACATTAAATAAAAAAGGATGTTGGACATAAAAAATTGTCTGTTTAGTATAAATTAAGACACATTGATATTGAGGGAGGTGGCTTTGTTTTAAAGAAGAGCTAGCTGTACTGCAGAAGATTGTACTTTTGTATTCAAAAGCCTGTTTTCTAAGTAAACTTTTCTAACTTTTTGGAAGAGCATGGGAAATTTAAGAGGAAGAATACACTAATTTGAAAGAAGAGTGTAGGTTTGAAGCTTCATGTGTTTGTAGTTTGAATTTACTACTGCTATTCTTCCACCAAGTTAGGTGAATAATGTTTTTCAGATGATCCTTTTCTAAATTTTTAGAGACATAACTTGCTTTAATCTGTACACATACACGTTATATATATATACACACACACATATATATATACATACACATATGTATACACATCTATATACGCATATATAATTTATATATAACAATATTGACACGTAAATTATGTTATAAATATATAACATAAAAATACATAATTAATATATAACTATTATATAATGTGCAATAACAGTAAAAATGAGATAGAAATGCATTTTTTTTTTTTTTTTTTAAGCATTCATGTGACACACAGCCTTTTAGGAGCAAATCTGTTGTGACCGAGGGGGGATATGTTCTAAGTCCCCCAGTGGAACATATCCTAAAACCATGGATAGTGCTGAACCCTATATGTACTGTGCTTTTTCCTGTACATACACACCTCTTCACTTAAAGGAAGGGTGTCGTGGCTTCTTGACATATCTAAATTGCCAGCATCACTACTGTTATGCTTTGAGGCCATTATTAAGTAAAGTAAGGGTTATTGAACACAAGCCCTGTGACACCAGGACAGCTGATGTGATAACCTAGATGGCTACTAAGTGGCTAATGAGTGGGGAGCGAGTGTATAGTGTGGAGACACTGGACAAAGCGGGGATTCCTCCCCACCCCGGGTGGAACAGAGCGGGACAGTGGGAGATTTCATCATACTGCTCAGAATGGCATACAGTTTAACACATGCATTGTTCATTTCTGGAATTTCTATTTGAGATTTTTAGACTGAAGTTAGCTGTGGGTAACAAACCATGGAAAATGAAACTGCAGATAAGTGAGGACTACTATGTACTCATCTGAGGCTCTTGGCTAGAAAATATATACTTGGGTGTTTCTACAATGTCATCATAGAGCGAATATACCATTCTGACTGTTCCTCACTACAAGTTGTTGATCAAGTTTTAGGTTTTAAAATAGAGGTTGAAATTCAGATTATATGTGAATTATTGAAAAGTACTTTTTATTTTCTTTTTGGAATACATCTTCCCTTTCCCACTTTTTAAGGACCTACACAGAGAATCATAATTGGATTATAAGTACATTTACTATTTGGCTTGACTCTTACAGAAGTTATGAAGCAGATGGGATTGCTTCCCAGCTATATCGTTATTTTAGTAGCATTGCAGAAATTGTTCCTGTTTTGGTTTAAATTAGTGCAATGTGTTATGTTAAAGAGGATTTTCACATGGTTTTTCAACACTACTTTGTTTTTAGCCTCCTTTGACTTGAATAATGAGCCTAGTGGTTTGGGACCAATGCCATCATCAGGGACTGCTCAACTGAGTGTCGAACAAGATCCATTTTCAAGTTCAGTGCTTCCCTGTCCTCCTCCACCACCACCACTGCCCCCTCAGGTGTCTTCTCTACAGCCTCCGTGTTCTCCTCTTATACAACCAGGATCAAATAATATTTGTGACTCAGATAATTCAGCAACTGAAATGAGAAAACAGCACCCAGGGGCTAGTAAGGCCAATTATAGTCGTCATTCAAAAAACCAGAAAAACAAAGATGTTCCAAACATGTTGGATGTTCTAAAGGACATGAATAAGATTAAACTTCGTGCTGTTGAAAGGTATGTTGTCATAATTTGAGAAATTAACCAAAATTTCATCATTGATGTTTTTAAAGATTTTATTTATCAAAGTAAACATTACATGTATCTTCTTTTAGTCTTCTTTACCCCAAAATTCCTTCCTAGAGAGAATCATTTCTAATTTTTTTACTCTTCCTTTTAGTGTATTATCTCCATATTTTTGAAACAACATACTTCTTTTGCTATTTCTTGATATGTTTATTTATATTTGCTTCCCATTGTTTAAGATTAGGAATATATTCTTAGACATTCTACCCTTACACACACACATGTACACATATACTTTATAACAGTGAACATTTATAGGTAAGCCATTTTATATACTATGATTACGTTTTATTTGTCGAATGATTTTATTTTTTATTGGAGTTAATAATTGCCTTTATGGGTTTCGTTTCTTTTTCTTTTTCTTTTTTTAATTCTCCTCCTGGAGCCCTCTGTCCTGCTCCAGTTTCACTTGTTGCTGTCTAAGCCTGCCGCATTGTCTTTCGAAGCATTTCCTTCACGGGCATTCTTTTTACCCATTCTCCGGTGTGGCATTACCCACTTCCTGGGTGTCATATGTTCCTAAAGCTTCTTGAGAAAGACCGCATATGAAGTAGATTATTTTAAGACCTTGCCTATCTGAAAATGTTATTATTTTATTCTCACACTTAATTGCTAGTTTGGCTGGGAGTGTAATAGGCAGAAAAAAAATTTCTCAAAAATTTGAAGACATTGTTCCATTGATTCCTAGCTTCCAGTGTTCCTCTTGAGAAGTTGATGTCATTCTAAATGCTGGTATGAAACCCGCTTCTTTATTCTTGAAGCATTTAAGACCTCTTTAGTCTAGATATTCTGAAATTTTATGACAATGTATGTGCCCGAGAGAGTTCTTTTTTTTATTACGCTGGACACTTGTGGACTCAGTCAGTCTAGAGTTTTAGGTCCTTTGTTTTTGAAAATCTCTTATAAACATTTATCTGATAATTTTCTCCCATTCTTTTCCTCTGTTTTCTTGGAACTCCTTTAGAATTTTGAATGACAGAATTATTCCACTTCATCTTCATATCTTTCCTTTTACTATTTTCTTTCTCTTTGCTTTTTTATTATACTTTCTAAGAAAATTCTTTAATTTACTGTAATTTCAACTCTGATTGCATTTTTACTTGCCATATTTTTAATTTGCAAGAGCCATTTTTTCTCTGAATGCTCCTTTTCTTGTACCTTCTTACTTTTGTTTGTCGTATTCCACTGAAGGTATTAATTATAGTTTTAAGTTTTCTTTTGCTCTTGAATTACTGTATTTTTCCTGCATTCCTTTTTCTTCTTGTTGATTTTGGTTTCTAGCTGTAGTTTTGGAGCCTTAAGTATCTAGTGATTCTTGGCTATACATTTGTATTTAAAAGTGAAGCAATGAAAATCTGATTGAAGGTCCTTTGTGTGAGGTGGACTATCAACTGGTGGGCTTTACAATTTAGTGATTGAGTAGATAACCTGACCATTTTGTTGGCCAGATCCCATAGTTCAGTAGCTGTATGTATTTTCTTTGTGGCTACAGTTTTCCTAGAAAGTTCTTCAGTCACCGTCTTGGTCAGGAGAGATGAGAATTGGAAGGGGGTGCAAACCATGTAGTTTGAGGGTTGAGTAGGGAAGGAGAACAAGGAAGGAATGTATCATTCGGAATGTAGACTTTTTCTTAATCTCTCTTTTCAGGAAGGCAGATCCCCCCCCCCCCACCCCCTTCATTTTCATCAGCATTTTTAGCTGTCAACATTTTATTTCAGTTTGTATATACTCTTTCCTCTTGTAATCTTTGTGGGTATATATCTTTTTTATTTTTTTACTCTCCTTTTAGTAGGATTTCACAGAGATCTGCCATGTTCACCTGGAAATCCCATGGTGAGGTTTCTGGTGAGAAAATAAATACATTTTCTGTATCATAGTGTTAGCAAAGACAGGTCATTTCATTAATAATGAGGTTGTGATTTAATCTTTGTATGAGGCAGCTAGGATAGAGAAAAATTTTAAGGCTATATGTACACACTTGATCCCAGCTAGCTTGCTTACTGGTATCACTGGGCGCAGACAATGTGAAGTGGGGACTCTGCCAGTTACCATCACGGGAGACACAACTCAGAGGCCAGCAGAATACCTTCCCTGTTTCTGCGATTAACCTTGCATTATACATTACTGCGAAATCGGATGAGATCTCTCACATTTTTACACCTGCAGATTTACTACCCATGTTCTCTGCCTTCCTTCTTGTTACAGTGAGTAGAGAAGTGTTGTCCTTGTTTGTGTCCAGGTCTCCCAATGGTCGCTGGTTCCCTTTCTCTCTTCTCAAGATTTCACTTAAAGTTATTTCTTCCGTCTTCTGCATCATCCAATTTTCCTTTTTTATCTTTCTCCTCACATCTGAGTATCTATCTTCAAAACATGTATACCCCCAGCTATTATTAATTCTCTGTTCCCCTTTCTGATAGAAATTCCAGATGTCATCTATAGTTTGTTTCAGTTTCTCACTGCCTTCTACCCACTGCAGTACGGTGTCTGTCCCCATCACTCTAGTGAAAACTGCTCTTGTCAAGGTCACCAGTGGCTCCATGTTGTCAAATGTCATTGCTCCTCTTGACCTCTTGGTAGTATTTGCTATAGTTCGTGGTTCCTTCTTGTTGGTACATTTTCTTCACTTGGTTTCAAGGAAGTCAGAGTTGGTTTTCCTCTTCCCTCATTGTCCACTTCTTCCTACTCTTTTGCTTCTTCCTCCTCTGGGCCTGGTCTCTAAATGTTGGCATGTCCAAGGCTCAGATCTCTGTCCTCTTTTCTTCTCCATCCACATTGTTTCCTTTGTTGATCTCATCCAGTCCTATGGCTTTACCAGCTGTATGATAATGACTCCTATATTTATTTTTCTATCCCTGACCTCTCCTCTGAGCCCCATGCTTACCTGACAAAATTCCTACTTGACATCTTCAGTTTACTGTCTCACATATCTTAGGCTTCACGTCTCCAAAACAACTCTTCCTCCTTACCTGTTCCCTTCTTCCACCTTGAAAGCCTGTTCTTACCCAAACCTTTTGCATATCAGTAAATGGCAACACTATCACCTAGTTGCTCAGTCCAAACATCCAGGAATCCTGTTTTTTCTTTTCCTTTCTGTCCCATATTCTTTCCGTCAGCATATAGCTCAAATTTGTATACCCTCATGAACCAACTGCCATCTCACCCTCTCATCTGGCTTGGATCCCTGCGGTAGCCTCCTAACTGGTCTCTCTCTTTTCATTCTTGACTCCTTGTCTTTTCTCCACGGAGTAACCAGAGTAATCCTTTAAAAATTGAAGTCAGATCATGCCATTCCCTGCTTAAAACCTCTGGTGATTTTCCATGTGCTTAGAATAGAATACAGACACCTTGCCGTGTGGCCTGTAACTCCCTCCAGGATCCAGCCCTTGCTTTTCTCTCTGACTTCATGCCCTACGTCCCATGGTACTCACTGCATTCCAGCTGTACCTGGTTTTTTTTTTTTGTCTTTTCTCACACATGCCAAGCTCCTTTCTGATGCACCCACCGGGTATTTACGTTAAAATGGACTCCTGGCATTTCCTTAAAGAGGATGTCATCTCTTTAATGACACTTTTCCCGATCATCTCACCTAAAGTTCTTTCGTCCTCGTTGCTGTCATGTCACCTGTTTTTATTCGCAGCACTTATCTCTATCCACAGTGATCTTGTTTCTTGTTTACTGAGGATCTGCCACCAGAGTGTTCCACAGGAGCAGCGTACTGCTGTACCCTCGAAGTACAAAGTGGAGCCTGGTATATTAGTAGGCATTAAGTGAAGATCGAATGAACAATTAGGCTAATGGTTTCCTTTTCATGAACTCTGTAGTCTTCTTAAAAGTTCTTAAGTGTTTCTTTTAAGTTTTCCATTGAAAAATTAGATAATTCAAAATAAAGATCTTCAGCATAGAGGTATTTGATAAATCCTAGGTCATAACAAGGTTGTGTTAGGGCCCCACTTGGTTCTTGGTTTTCTGATTCTTATTACATTCATTCATGGTAAAAAAATTTCAATCTCCTGAAGACTAATTAGATTGTAATACATTATGCTTGTATTTCTGCTATGTTCGTTGTCAAGGACCTTAAATTACACAAAATTTTAATTTATTTAATATTTTTAAAAAACAGATCACCTGGAGGCAGACCCATTCGTAAGAGGAAAAGACAGAATTCAAATTGGGATCCAGTGTCTTTAATATCCCAGGCACTTAAGCAGAAATTCGCATTCCAAGAAGATGATTCCTTTGAGAGAGAAAATAGGTCTTGGGAGTCTTCTCCATTTTCCAGTCCAGAAAATTCAAAGGTGAGCTCTAATAATGTACAGTTAATTTTTCAGTTTTTCTAAAGTGTATTGTTCCTGATATATCTTGGCCTTCAGGCTCTCTTGAAGTTATTATGCGGAATTGGCTATACAGTTATTTGTTGATGCTGCTAATGTTTCTATTGTTTTGTTAACTTTTACATGCTCATTTTAGCTTTTATCCTTCTATGAAGTTTTTTGAAATAAAATACTTGATTTGAAAAATATTTTGTATAAGTTTATTATAATGGTTCATCCTGGACAGGTGCTCACTTGATGTTGTGTCTACAGTATGAACTGAGTGCCTGAAGCTTTGAGGGGAGCAGAGAAAAATGGTTTGATAGATTCTACCTAACCATAGTTACATGTGAATACTCCAGTATTTTTCTCAAATGGGACCCTAATTGTCTTCAAAGCAATGCTTTTTGGTTGCTCAGTATTTCACACATTGTATTTCAAACACTTGACCTTTAAGCTTGTGTCTCGAATTCTCTTTTCTTTAATTCAGTCATAATTCATATTTTGGGGGTGGTTTTCCCATTTCATAACTTGGTTGAGGTGGTACATAAGAATAAGCCTTGGTGACGAGAGGACCGTGAAAGAGGGACAGTGTCTACGGGCACGTGAATAGCCTTGAGGAGTGGTAGCCATTGGCAGAGGAGGAGATGGAGCTAAGAAGCAGGTAGCAACTCAGAGAGCATGGCAGCGGGGGAAAATGATCGTCTTCATGTTCTTTCATGTGTGGTCTCTGAGTTCTTTGTGTGTGTACAATATCCGATATAATGTTCACTCAGATAATTATATTCTTAACTCTACGAAGACAAAAAAGTATATAGTTTAGAACTAGTATAGTAAAAATGCAAATTGTCTAAAAATAGATGCTTAATATTTGTATAGAAATTTATAACTTGCCAAGTACTTTTTTACTCATCCCATTTAATCTTTACAACAATATCTTAAAAAAAAAAAACAAAACGAAAAGCCCTGGAGCTAATATTACCTGTTTTACGCACAAGGAAAGTAATCTCCTTAAGTAATCTCCCCTAACCCCACAGAGCAGTGACCAGAACTTGGCTTATTAAAATTCTAGGGTGTTTGAAAACCTGCAGTCACCGAAGAAATTCACTTGGGCAGAACGTACCATTTCCCAGTGTTAGTGGACCATGAAGTTTTACAGGGTCATCCATCTTACACTGTTCGCTGTTCTTAGCATTTTCCCTCCAACCAACTAAAGCATCTTAGAGAAAGAACATCTCTTTTTGTATAGTTTCAGGCACAGTACCTGATACATAGCCCAAATAACTATTTATTGTTGAATGAATTAAACCTTTAGAGGTCAACTGGTGCTCGTGATGCCATTTTTTTTTTTTAACATTAATTAAGTTTTACATAATTTATGTGTTAAATATTTGCTTTATTTCAGTTTGGACATCACATTTCACAGTCAGAAGGACAGTGAAATAAAGGAAGGACTGGCAAACAAAGGGTACGACCAAGGTGTGAACGACGTGAGCGGTGTCTACAGTTAAAAGGAAAGATTGCAGAAATACGCCAGCATGTCTCTTACTACGTGTTAATCTTCTGTTAATGAAGTTAAATGAGGTCTGTGCACTGGGATATATGAGTGCAGAGGTCTGAAGAGTCTTGACTCTTAAGAATACCTTTCTCTGATTTTAGAAGATCCAGCAGTTAATTGGTTACTGATGATAGTTAGGTATATTAATTTTTTTCATGTATGTTAATGTTATTAAAAGCTGAATACACACTTTGAATGATTTTCCTAAGAGCTCATGTTTCTCATTAGAGAACAGCAGGGTCTCACTGTAACAGAAACCATTTTAATGGATTAAGAAATTAATGTAAGCTGAGTCTGTATTGTACTACCTAGCAAACGACAGCTGGTATGTTTGAGGTTTTCAAAGCAATTTCTTAAAGCAATTATGGCTTCCTAATTTAAGAACCTTTGAGTCTTAAAAACTGATATTGATCTGGTTTATTGGGCTTCCAGGACCTTAGAGGTTTTCAAAGAATGTAATTTTTTAAATTAAGATATTTTAATTATATAGGTTGAGCCTCCTAAAAATTTTTGAGGTGATAAAGAGTTATTCTTAGAAACTGATTTGATGAATATTAGTATTTAAAGAATCTTCTTCCTATGTTTTGCCTATACTTGCTGTGTAAATATGTATATCTATGATTTTTATTTTCTTTGTTCCTTATTATAGTTACATTCTGTTGCTTTGTAAATAGAATGTAAAATAAATGTGCGTTTTTAACTTGGTTGTGTTTTGTAGCAATTCAAATTCATTTATTTCATTTTACTACTTTGTTCATAAAGTCTGAACTTCTTTTGAAAGAGAGTTCTCTAGGTAGAGTTTCTTGGGTAATACAAATGAAACACAGCTTGGAGTAGCTATTTTGTCCCATATACTAATGCAATATGGGAATTTACATGTTTCTCTAGACCCTTCAGCCTGTGCAGCAGCTGGTGAGGTGGGAGCAGTTAGGTTCCATCTGGATGCTGAGGACTCAGCATCCACCCTTTTGCTAGGCTCTCCTTTCAGAGAAGCCCAGTTTGCCCAGTTTTCTCATTACTGTGGTAGAAAGTTGGTTGCCTGGCTCCCTCCATTTCCAGCGCTTCTCACTGGCCACCTTCCAGTGAGCTATCTTATGCAGCTGTCTTATGACCAGGAAGGATAGACTTCAGATCTCAGAAATGTGAACCCTGACATAGCTGAACTGTTGAACCAACACCAGCAAAAGCTGTCTCCAGACTTTTTGTTACATGAGAAGGATGGGCCTTGTGGGTTCTCTGTTAGTTGCAGCCGAAAGCATCGATGATGCATACAGCAGCGCAGCAGTGTAGCTTCGATGCCTGCTATTCCTTCTATGCAGTTTTGTGATGGTTTATCCTTGCTGTCGTTTCTGCCCCTCCCACACATTTCCTCACTCGGCCTTTTCTCCTCTCTCATTGTCCTTGTCATTAGAGTTTTTTTCCTCCCTGAAATAACTGTTCTTTTATCTCCCAAGGTAGCCTTGCATTTTCAGTTTTCTTATTCAAAAGTGCATAATGAATAACCTGTCCCGAGCAGCCAGATACCTTTGGAAGATGCCATCCTCTGCTAAGTGAAGTGTATTTCTTCAGACATCTTGATTTGTTTTTGGCGGGGGCTGGGGGCTTGTCTGTTCTACTTGAGAATGAATTTCCTGCCTGTGCAAAGCACGTTTCAGCACCATGAAGCACCGGGATTGAGTTGACCCTGGGCTCACCTCCGCTGAGAAATATGACTTCTGGTGTCCTGGGAGACGTAAGCGCATGCCTGAAATTTCCCTTCAGTGGCTCTGGAATGGTCTGATCTTGATCTTGGTTCCTGGTGACTGTTGTGTTTTCTGTAGAGTTCCTCAGGGTTAGGGATTCAGGGTAGGCCTTCATCATGGCTCTAAACATGAATTATCTAATACTTCGATGTTATTTTTAAAATCATACTTGACTGCATTTTAAACTTACCAAACATACTGTGAATGTTTCCACAGATGCTTTAAACCAGGTTGCATTCTCCTTCCCAAATGGTTGTTAGTTAATCCATATAAACGGATTAAGGTATTTGAACAACAGCATTTAATAAAGCATTCTAATACTATTTTATGTTTGGAAAATGAAAAAAAATTGGTTTATGAAATAGCCTGCTGGAAATTAATGCTTTTCAAAATCTTGACTGGCTGAGGCATACAGATGATGACAGCAGTGGTTGTCAAGGCAGCGAAGAAGAGAGACTTTCTAGGCCTGTGTAATAGAATCTGTAGCATCCCGAACTGAAAACAGTGGCATGAGACTGTTATGGGAAAGGGATATCAAAAGGCCTTGCTTTTACAGTGAGAATATATTTATGCTTTCATTATGAATTTTAAATAGAAATCAGGTTGGGGAAGCAGCAGCCATTTATACAGTAGCAATGGGGAAAAGATTTTAAATAGTTTTTGCTGGATATTAAGCACAGACTTGCCTTAGGTTGGAGGGGTTAAGTATGCAATTGGATTTGTTTTAAATTGAAAAAAGAAAAGCACCGTTACCAAAAAACGGGTCAAGAGGAATGAAATGTGGGGGTTTTATGAGAAAAGGGCTAGCACAGGTGGGCTCTGGGAAGCGGCCTCTGAGGGATTAATGTTCAGGAAGTCCACTTGGGTGTGTTCTCAGGATAATTTCCTGCAAGGGAAGGAAGCAGGACTGAATGAGGGAGAAGCTGGGCTGTGATGCGGTCTGGTCTCAACAAGGGCCCTGGCTGATCCCCTAAATCAGCAGTCCCCAACTTTATGGCACTAGGGACCAGTGCTCCCATGAGAATCTAATACCTGATGATCTGAGATGGAGCTGTCCATGATGCTAGCACTGGGGAGCTGCTGCAAATATAGGTGAAGCTTTGCTCACTTGTCCACCGTTCACCTCCTGCTGTGCGGCCCGGACTGTGGCCTAGGGCCTGGGGACCCCTGCACTAGGGACCTCTGAAGCTGGAATTAGCCCTTCAGAGTTGTCCGCCATTGTTCTGACGGTGCTGGGTCTTTATTCCTTCTCATTGACCACATGTTGGGAAGGGGACATGGCCTTGAGTAAAGTAGCCAAGGACAGTTTCCACAGAGGTTTGTCAGTTCTAAAGATGGATCACAGTGATGTGTCACAGTCCATTACAGAGGACATGGGTACCCAAAATGTTGCAGAGCCAGTCCGCCTTACATCAGAATTCCCAGTACTGGCTGCTCTGTCACTGATCAGATCAGTCCTTGTACTTATTTTCTCGAAAATATTTGCATTTTAAACATTGGGGGCGGGGAAGGGTAGGGAAGCTTTTCTGTCTCCAAAGATCTGTCTCCCTCCAGACCGCTCCTAGGTTTCTGTGTGGATAATCTATGGTTGGTCAATCACAGCTTTGTCCTTTTCTCTTCATGGAAATGACATCTATTTATAAGGACTTGGAAGCATTAAGCAGTTATCACATCGTGTGGCTTTGGGGACCAGTGGAAAAAGTTCTGGAAATGTGCCGGGAGAACCGAGTTACCCCTCTGAGCCCAGAGGAAGAGGCCAGGTGGAGTGCACCCCGAGATCCCACGTATAGCATTAATATTCTGTGACTTACGTACTTGGGGGGAAAGCGACATAATCATAACTCAATTTGGTTGCCATTTCAGTTTCTGTGCTCTGTGCCAAATGTTCTCTCTGAGGAGCTGTGGTCTTGGGCAATGGTCTGTGGGTCCCTGAGAGCTCCTGTTTCTCCGTACTTGGGAATGGGCTGTAACTTACCTTCTAGCTCTCATTTTTAATGGCACTTATTATATGTCAGCTCCTGTTCTTAATGCTTTCCATATACCGACTCTTTTAATCTTCATAATAACACTAAGTACTACTATTATCCTTATTTTATGGATGAAGAACTAGGTATAGAGAACCTAAGTAAGCTTCCCAGTTTTTCACAGCTGGTAAGTGGCAGCTGGGATTTGAATCCAGGCAGATGGATTTTCAAACACTTATTTTTAACCTTAGGTAACACTGCTCATCTTATAAATATGTTTACTTATTTGTTTAGTATTTTAAGTAGAGAGTATTTAAGGCAGTATACAAGAATATGTAAAGCACTGAAAAATAAGAAACTGCAAGGAAAAAAAACTTCAGGCTGCAGTTTTCCATATTCGCCACAAGAGGGAAGTATAGCATCAGAGAGCACCTAGACAGATGTTAAAACGCCTAACCTGTTACCTCATTTGGATATCACATTTTTAGAAGTTATAGAGGTTAGATTTAGTCTTATTTACAAAAGTAGCTTATTTTAAACAACAATTATGGATTATAACTGGCCATGTCTTTAATAAATGTGAGATTACTCATATCGGGCTAATTCAACTCTTTTCCCAACAAATACTAAATATTCTATAAAATTCAGTGATAAAGGCAAGGAATGGTATTGCATAATAGCTAAACTTAAAGACTGCAGTGAGGTTCTCATAATTTTTTCAGTTTGAAAAATAGTATTAGAATACTTTGAGTACAGCAGTTTACTTCACTGCTAGGGAAAAGTACAGGCTTACTGTGAATAATAGGATTATAGTTTTTGCTTTTATCTCAGTAAAGACTGGTATATTTAAGTGGGGAAATTTTTATTAGGTATACCATAACATATACATGCAAATATATGTTTCCAAAGATATTGTAATTGTTTAAAAGATCATTTTCCCTTTATTTTTTCTCCCTTTTGGGTTAGCCCAGCATCTTCCTGCATGCTCTTGAAATTCAGCAAAGGATATTAGCTATTTCAGACCCATCTGCTCGGGCATGGAATTCTGGAGTGGCACAGGAGGGTCCCCTGAGTGGGCAGCACTCTCAGTCCTGTGAGATTCCAGCTTTCGACTTGGTTTCTTTCTGGTCACCCTCACTAAGGACCCTTCAGTTCACCTTCACGGTCAGGTTCTTAGCCTTGTCTTTAACAGCTGGTAGCTAAGTGGCCTGTGCCTTGTCTTACCAACCCTCTTCCCCAGAAACCAGACCATGTTTTCTCCACAGTCTTGCTGCCTACCGTTAATGATGATAATAATTGGTCATAATAGCTAAATTCATTGAGTATTTAATTTGTGCTAGCCACTACTGCACTGGGAACTTTACAAACATTAGTTTAAGTCTTATACCCTTTTTCCAGATGAGGAGACCGAGGAAGAGAGGTTAAAGACCTAAGCCAGGATTCGAACTCTGGGATCCAGAGTCTGAGTTCTTGACTGATAAGCCAGCCCCCCCCAGAGGATACCACCACCACTTCCTCTGACTTCCAAAAGCTGAAGCAACTTCTCATCCCCGAAGTGCCGTGCTGGAATAGCTCTGTACCTCGCCATGCGCTTTTCCACCACATGGGAATT
>NW_006438088.1:9986629-9991920 GCF_000325575.1 Pteropus alecto
ACAACTCGAGGATATAAATTGGGTCTTATTTCATTTCTTCTATTTGTTAAGAATGATGCTTAGTAGCCCGTTTTATCCATAGAGGATATATATTCGAAGACCCAGTGGATGCCTGGAACCCTACGTATGCTATGTGTTTTCCTACATACCCATGATGAAGTTTAATTTATGAATTAGGCGTGGTAAGATATTAAGAATAATAACTAATAATAAAATAGAACAATTATAATAATATACTATACTAAAATGTGAATATGGTCTTCCTCTCTCTCAAAATATCTTACTGTATTGTATTTATCTTTTATGATGATGTGAGATGATAAATGCCTTATTAGGTCAAGAACTTTTACCTTTTCACTTAAAGGAAGAAGTTTACAGCTTCTCCTTGGCATATCAGAATGGCATGCAACTTAAAACTTAAGAATTGTTTTTCTGGAATTTTCCATTTAATATTTTTGGACCATGGTTGACTGCAGGTATGCTTATAGATCACTTCATTCATGTGAACTTAGTATAGTGCTTGGTACATGGCAAATTCAAGTTTGGCTTTTAGGAATTTTCTGGGATTTTTTCCTAAATATTTTCGATCTGTGGTTGGTTAAATTCGAGGATTTGAAATCTGTGGATAGGCAGAGCTGACTGTACAGGTTATCTCATTTAATAACAACCATTTAAGAGAGATGTTTTTATCTCAATTTCATAGGTGAAGAAAACAGACCTCATAGAACTCCTGTAGCTTGTGTAAGATCAGTTACTACTAAGTGACACAGCTGGGATCAAACCCACTTTCATCTGACTTTAGATCACGCACATGTAACTAATAGATTTTGCATCCTCTGTTGATAAACGTGATAGAAAATAGACTTTATATAAACTTACTTAGTTAAAACGGCATTTATTATTTAGTAACAGATTTTATCCAAAAACATAAACAACAATGCAAGTTAATTGCTTAAATTCTTATAGCTAGAAGGATTCAGAGCTGGGATTTAAACCAGGGCTGCTGAGGCCAGGGCCATTGCTCTCAGCCTTTGTGACCCAGGTTTGGAGGGAAAGATCTCCCAAAGGCCAGTCCTCCTTGCCTAGATCCCTCAGGCTGGGCCATGGCTACCTGAACCACCCATGGGATGGTGAGGCACTACCAGAACCACCAACTTTGGGGCCTGGTTAGGCCCCTGGGTCACACCATGGACACCAGTGAGTAGGTCTCTGCCTGGTCCAGATTTTTCCTGCTTTCTGCTAGCTCTGGGTCCCAGCATGTGTCACAGAGGAGCCTGCCCAAGAATTGCCTCAGAGTCTTTGGAAAATGACTTCGAGAGTAACTATTCCTCCTTTGAGGATGAATTTGATTTCTAGAAATAGCCAAGTAAGTGCCAAATCTGATGAATGAGTGGGTGATCAAGCCAGATGATATCACGATTGGTCACAAATAAAGTGTGACTTGCAAGTAATTCAAGTGATTTCCCTGTAAGAATCATAATCTGGCTCTGAAGGTATTTCTGGTTCCAAAAATATTTTGAACAATGGCTACACTGGGTGTGTTACCCAGGATGACTTTTGGAAGGACAGTATTTATTTTAAATATAGAATTTCTGGTAGAAGTACCAGTAAATCAATCATAGGACTTCAAGTCATAAGTATGTTTTGTGATTGATATTGCCTAGATGGGTATTTATATCCAAGATTTAAAAAGTTAGTTTTAACAGATGATAGAGTAAAATTTTGGATGAAGATAAAAACATTCTTGTCTATTTAGTCAAAAGTGGTTAGTTCTGACAATGTGACTAAAGTATTGTATCATAAATACATATGTTTTCCTATATTTCTTTAAGATATAGATAAGACTTTCATACCTATCTGTTATTTTCTACTCAAACTATTATGACCAAATTTAGTCATTAAAAAAGTAGATGGAAGGTAAAATATCACAGGTGTTAATTTCTTTCTTTTTAATTCCTAATCTCATAAATTGTTGATGCTGGGAATTATCAGTTTGAAGTGAATGAAAATTTTGTTGAATTCTCCCTCTCTGAGCAGTTTACCTACTATATGCTGTGTTGAGTATTGGCTTCATAATTTTGAGGGCAAGCTTTATTTTGTAGGAATTCCAGCTTTAACTTCTTTCAGCCCGATTTCATATCTAGAGTTTTCGGAAGGCATCTTAAAATGAGTTCCTGTACATTGTTGTAATAGCTCATGTCCTTTTCCTCCTTCCAGAGTGACAGGGAAGTTGTGCTAACTAGAAAGAGCATAAGCTGGGCATTGCGAGGCTGGCGAGCTGGTCACTAATTAATTGCATAATATTAGCCAAGTCATTTAGCATCTTTGAGCATCAATTTCCCTCTCTATAAAATGAAGATTAGGGATAAAAAACCTATGACTAAATATTTAGAGTCTAAAATGCATATTTTTATAGACCATATCACTTACCTATTATTGTAGCAGAACAAATGGCTAAATTAAGTGTGTTGACCCTATTTTGTTAAGAAGACAAGTCCAAGATGACATTTCCATTCTTTTATTTTATCTGAAAGCCTGAAACATTTTCTCCTGCTCAATTAATTTACAGCATATCAGCAATTAGTTAAGGGCAATGAATCATGAAACATTTCTATTTTCTAGTCACGTCTATAAGATCATAATTACACTGATTTATTCTTTTGGGTAGGGAGTAGGGGGCATGAAGTTCTGTATTTTTGCTTTTATTAATTCTTTGATCCATACTACCACCACGCACTTACTTATAAGTGTGTGTGAGGATGTAAGCTATATGAAGGTAGGAGATCGTGTCTGCTTTATTCACAGGTGTTTCCCTGGCATCCACAACAGAGTATGATCCTCAAATACCTACCATGTTCCAGATACCATGCTAGGTATTTGAGATAGAATAAAAGACTTTAAAGTTCACCCCAATTGCAACTCCTGCCACACTTAACTTGTAATTATTGAAAGTTTCGTTAAAACAGTAATTTAAGATATATCCAGTTGGTACAGGACCCAGGCAATCTACCTCCAAGATGCTTAACTAATATATTTTAAAGACCGAAAATCATTCTAGCTTTGACTGCATAGCATTTTTCAGAGGTTTCCTGCTCTTTGTAGAGATTGTAGTTTACTTTTGGAAAGTACTTCATAGTTAGATACATGTAGTCCTTTTCTCTTTGACCTAGAGGAATATTAAGGCTGCCTAATTTAAATAAAAATATTAAGATGTTTTCTGAAAAATTTAAAGGCAAATTAATTCATGTCATCTTAAAAATTCCAACTCTAAGGGTACATACCTGGAAAGAGATGAAGATTCCTAAACAAATACTTCCCTTCAAAATAAACAAACAAACACTAACATATATGCAAATTTAAGTTACAAATAATAGAAATAATATCTGCTCATAAGAGGAATTCCATTGTCCACTGAACAGTTAGAGGATGCTTGGAATAGCATATCCGCTGGAGAACCTTGTCAACCTACAGTCCATCTGGAGAAGTGTGGCCAGGACGGTGAGGCAGTCAAGACGTCCTATTTAATGAGGAGATCATACAATCGGACATATTTAATTCAGAAGAGGAGACTGATGGAGTACATGGTAGTCCTCTTCATGCGGAGAGAGACCGATTTTATGTGTTGCTTCGGGTGGAAGCACCAAGCCCATGGGTGGGAGTTAAAGGAAAGCAAATGGAGATTCAGGGTCAGGAAGGGCCTTCTCACCCCCAGAGCTGCTCCCCCTGGAGTCAGACACACTGCGAGGCTGTGAGTGCCCTGCTTGCCTGTCCCTTACAGGCTGCGACCTGATGGCTCTGTGACCTGGTTTTGACATTAAGTTCCATTTCCTTCAGAGTACTCGCTTTCAATTGATTAACATGTTTATTTTTAGTAATAATGGTAATGATAAAGATGCAGCTGTTTATCATTTAATATCATGAATGCACTTGTATTCAATACAATGAAAAAGAAAGGAGACCTTAGAATATTTTTATCTAGAAGTATCAATTAAAGAGCAAGAGGAAATATTCCGATTAAAGAGTGTGGAATTGTTAGGGGTTGTCAAAATGTGTTGCCGCATTTTGAGAGGTGACTAGAAGAAAGTGACATTACCTCCTCTCCAGACAACTGTACTTTCAAAGGTCTTTTTATTTATTCAGGCTCCTTAAAAAGGTTAAAAAGTAAGCCAGATTCTATTTATAAATACACATGGAAATAAAATAAAAACGAGGAGGCAATATATAGTTTTAAGTTTACTGACAACATATAAATTGCTAATGCTATAGAATTATGTAAGATCCAAACATTATATCCTAGTCATTTATATTAGTTGGGGGAAACTGTTCTATACTTTCTGAACCAGCATAGGTCTTGGTCACTTTAGATAATATAGTGTTACAGAGCACTTTAAAATGATGAGGGGGCTTTTCACATCTATCATCTCATTTAATGCTCGAAATAACTTTGAAGGGTATTCATTGTTATCATTCTCCTTTTATAGATAGTGGTGCTGAGGCTTAGAGGCTGAAGCAATATGGGAAGTCACGATATGTTCAAGAAGCAGGATTGGGGCTTTATTGTTGGCCACAAATCCCATGTTCTGTGGTCCGAACAGAATACCAGAGATAAGCACATTAAAAATATGGTTTATATTATCATCTCAAAGTTATCCACCTACTTAGATGTCAAATGTGACCACACATTGTGTTTTCTGGGGCAACCAACCTCATGACTGTCTAGTTATATACTCTGTGGAACAGATATATTCCAGAAATTCTGTTGATTTTGCTTGCTCACACGTGCTCTCACGGGTGCTCTCTCTCTCTCTCTCTCTCTCTCCTCCTCTACCCCCGCCGCCCCCTCTTTCTCTCCCTCTCCCTCTCTGTTACGTGAAGTTGAGTGGGCTCCAAGTGTCCTGCCCACAGTGTCCTGCAGATTCCTGCCTATGGCTTCTTTTATGGAGTGAATCCGTCTCATATTTGGTCTTCCTCTTTTCCTGCTGCCTTCTCTTTGCCTCAGCATTATTGTCATTTCCAAAGAACCCTGCCTTCTCACTGGTCTACCTGAAGTAGGACAGCTTCTGTTTTGTCATTTTTCCTCCAGTGATGTTTCAGGCTTAATTTGCTCTAGGACCCACTTGTCTTTCTGATGGTTTTCCCTGTACTAAGCCTTATTTTCTCTATCAGCCTGATTATCTGAATTGCATTCCTTGGGTAAGATATTTTTAAAAATGTAGAGAAAATATCGGTTGTTTCTGCCCCTAAGGTGCTCCTTGCCTATCCTGCTCCCCAACCTCCCCTTCTCCCCCCCC
>NW_006438088.1:9992650-10059374 GCF_000325575.1 Pteropus alecto
GTCATTTTTCTCTTTTCCTGCTTCCTTCTTTTTTTTTTTTTTTTTCTTCAGCATTATTGTATTTTCCAAAGAATCCTTTCTTCTCATGATGCTGGTCTACCTGAAGTAGGACAGCTTCTGTTTTGTCATTTTTCCTCCAGTGATGTTTCAGGCTTAATTTGCTCTAGGACCCACTTGTCTTTCTGATGGTTTTCCCTGTACTAAGCCTTATTTTCTCTATCAGCCTGATTATCTGACTTGCATTCCTTGGGTAAGATATTTTTAAAAATGTAGAGAAAATATCGGTTGTTTCTGCCCCTAAGGTGCTCCTTGCCTATCCTGCTCCCCAACCTCCCCTTCTCCCCCACCCCCACACAGCTCAGACTCCCCTCTGAACACGAGGGCAGAAAGAACCTAAAACCCTGAGGATCTGAGAAAGATGGAGGTTTCATCGCTAAGCCTTCCTACTAATCTCTTCTATAGGACTTCCAGCTGCCTTTTACAGCACAGTTGCTTCTCATTGCTCTAAATACAGACATCTAAACATTTAAAAAAGTATAGAGGTAATAAAACCACATTGCCCAAATTAAAAAGTAAGAGAATTTTGGGAACTCCTTGCTAATATGACTGCTTAGCAATTTGCTGTAGTTTATTTCAGCCCTTCTTTTCTTCCTTGTACTTTGAAGGGTAATCTAAGGTTGGCTGCCTTCGTGGTAAAAAGAATCCATTCACTTTAAGTGTCATTAGGGAGCAAAGTAGATATCACTGACACTTTCCCTGGGGATTTGGAGGAGAAACTTGCAGGGCTCAGCTTCTGCTCCAAAAGGCTTATTGAACCATCTTTCCAACAAAGGTAGGTCCCCATCACTGCCTTTAGGAGAAATGCTCATTCTGGCTTCTGAGAGAAGACCATTTTCTTCACATTATTGTGATTGTAATTACACTGTCCATACACTATGGGATTTTGCTCTTATATTAACATCATCTAAACATTTTGGCTCTTTGCTAAATAGCTTTTACGTCCCCAACTTTTAATAATTGTACATTATTTCACTAAAGATGTGTCCTCATATATATACTTATCTATTCTCTAAATTGTTGGACATTAAGTTTTTTCTCATCTGTTTGTGATTGTTCAATAATGAATATTTTATTTATTTTATTTTATTTAAACTTTTTAAAATTAAAAAACAAAAAAATTTTAAGGTATGCTTGGTTCACACATACATGTAAAAATGCTAACCCCAAAACGGCCCAAAGACTTACAAGTAAAAAGCGCATTCCTCCACCCTCGCCAATTGGCTAGACCCAGAAGTGGGTGTAGTCATCAGGTCCTGTGTGCCCCCCAGCAGTGGTGGAGGCGCATGCTATGTGTGGACATGTGTGGACGTGTGTGGACGTATGCGTGCTTCTTTTTTCCGCTGCTGTGTGGTAATTCATTGCGGACTCTATGGCCACCACACACTGTATGGTGTGTGCCAGCGTCCTACACTGGGGCTGCTTCCACCTAGAGGAAGGGGCGTGGTTTACTTCCCACCTAGAGGAAGGGGCGTGGTTTACTTCCCCGCAAAGTGCTGCCCACTCGCTGAACCCTGAGCCTGCAGGCCGGATGGGACAGAGCAGAGGCGCCAGCGCTCTGGACTAGCTCCCGGGTTGGCTGTCCCATAATATATTTAACTAGTTATCTCCCGATGGAAATTTGGGTTATTTTCTGTACAAACTACAACCAGGCACCAATAAATAACTGTCTACATGTGCATTTGTGTATTAAATTCCTGGAGTGCAATTGCTGATAAAAAGGGCACATGCAATGGTATATATTGTCACCGATGAATCTAACAACCAGAGCTGGCGATGTTAAGAGTTGCCTGCTTTGGAGGTATTCGGGCAGAAAGGACTCGTCAGGGAGCATTTAAAGGGCTGTCCAACATTGTCAGGCTCTGGAGCCAGCTGGCCTGGTTTCACTGACCCCCGGACAATAATTTAACTCTTTGGTTCTCAATTATCTAATACAGAGACTGAAGGAAATCGTAGGTCTCACTTCACAGAGTCGTTGAGAGTTAATTCATACAAAGTTCTTAAAACCAAGCCTGGATAAGTGCTTAATAAATATGAGCTGTTATCACCATCATCATCACCACCATCATCATCATCATCATCATATTGCTAGACTTCTGGGAGGATCTCTGAGAACCTCAGTGGTACCTGAGAAACTTTCAAATATTAGGTACTTTTGATCTGGGTCACTGGATTTCAGCTAGGACTGACATTTGTGATGAGTTCTCACTCTACTTCCTGTTATAATTAGCTGCCAAAATTTGAGATTTTCTTGGGCTTACGCTGTCTCCACCCTCTGGGTGGGAGTTCTCTGCCTCTTAGTAAGATCCCAACGGTGGGAATAGTTCCAGATGTGTGTGTGTTCGTGGTCGTGTGTGTGCACATGTACACATGTGCAGTCGGGTTAATTGCAGCTGTCTGCCTCATTCTCCGCACTGTCCATTGCTGAGGTCCAGTTGCAGCGAGTGTGCCAGGGTACTGCCACTGGCAAACAAGTGGCGGGAAGGGAGGAGCAGGTGTCCCCACTAACCGACTAATTGGCCTGGCTCTAGACCCCGTTTTCCATGTTCTGAAAGGGCCTTGGCAGCAGGTATGACTCCCAAAGTTAGTTGAATGCTGCCTGTGTTAAGCCGTTTGCTGCTCTGTCAGGACTGGAGAAAAATTCCTTTTCCTAAAGGAGATAACAATTTTCATCATTATAAAGGAAATAAAGGCTTTATTTACAAATTAGCACATAGTATTGAGTCCTGTAAATACACTTCAAATAGCAGAGACCACCTGCCGGAATATGGTCTGTCCTCTTTCCATATGGATACTGTGTCTGTGCTAGTTTTATTCTTATTATGGTGTGGCTGGCGATGCCACTCTCTTCGAGTCTGGGGCTTCTGTTTGTAATTTTTGTTTATGTTGTTTTTGCAAAGTCAGTGTGGGTGTTTGAAGCAGTTAGATTTTCTAGAAGCTGCATACTTGTTATAGATATCATGCGAATGTTCCGTGAAGTCAGAGAAGGTTCACAGAGCTGCCTTTGCCCAAAGGGGCTTATTTCAATAGCTCTAAATCACTTTCCCTGTCTAAGCTCACGTCTGGCCCAGAAGACAGATCGTGTCCTTTCTGTAGAGCTTTCATTTCTTACACCTTCCTTTTCCTTTTTCTTTTAAGGAACAGAGCTCTGTCTCCTTTGTATTTCTGGGTGACACAAAGTTATTATGGTCTCCAGCAACCAGAGGCCTCATTTCTCCATATTTCCCAATGACCAAAGCAGGGCCATTTCTGTGGTTTGTTTCTGGTTTCATGAGTCTTTTAATGAATGTATTTATTTATTTCCATGGTATAATACCCTCTAGGTCTTTTCATGTTGTTGCAGATGGCAAGATTTCATTCCTTTTTTTTATGGCTGAGTAATGTTCCATTGTGTATATATGTACCACTTTTTTTTTTTTTTTTAATCCAAATGCAATTTAGAAATGCGTTCTTGTCTTAAGAGCAAATCAGACGTCAGAACTCTTTGGTTTTGTTGGTTTGCTCTCCGATTATTTGGTAAACATCAGAATGACCATTAATCATGGATGGGAAAAAATTTTACATGAGGAAATTTAAGAGAGTAGTAATTTTCTTGGAAGTTTTAAAAATATTCCAAAACAAGGGTGCCTCACTGAGTGAGGACTTTTGTCACTTTAAGCCGTGTCCATTTAGCTATTGGCAATAAAGGGTCATTTTATAATAATAATAATAATAATAATTATAATTATAAACTATTGTTTACCACATATTCTCATAGACGCAATCTTACTAATTGCACTATGATGTATTAGGTAGAATCATAATAATATGTGGCCTTTTTTGACCCTCCCCCCAAAAAAGGCAATTTCAAAAGGCTCAACTGCATAGCAGAGGCAGATACTAATGATCCCTCCATTTCCACACTGCAACTCAGAGAGTAAAGTGAGGCACCAAGGCCACGCAGGCTGTTAAGGGACAGATCCCAGTCTGAACCCCAGGCCTTTCTGATGTTTGAGCTTCTGCTCTAGCAAGGGCTACCAGCCACCTAGGTTTGCCTGAGACTGGGAGGTTCCCAGGACAAGGCGCTTTCCATTTTAAAATGAGGACAGACCTGGGCAAACCAGGGTGAGTTGATTGCTCTGCCATTCCCTGTTCCCCCAAGGGACACGTGGTGACTGAGGCTGCCGATCTTCTTCTAAGACACGGCCCTTCCTGACTCCATCTTCTCATGTGGGGCACTGAGCTCCAGCGAGGAAGTCGTTCGTTCTGTCCAGAGAGCTCAGCTCTACATCTGTGCTGCTACAGTATCAAAGTCCCCATTTGTGACTACCCGGCAGTTTCTGGGGTTTCTATAACCTCATTATTACTAACTGGGTCTAGTTTTCTTGATTAGATGATAATGCGTTATCTCTTTTACAAGAAAGTGTTCATTAATATGGTTCCTCATGGAGAATTTAAATTTCTTCTGCTTGGGTAGTCCCTCTGCAGCCTCTGGCATGCTGGTCTGTTCTAAATTCTCCGGTTCATAGTCTGGCTGTATCACATCCTGTGTCTGAGACTTCCCAGTCAATGAGGGCTCCTGGAAAATTAGTGTTCTGATTTCCCCGTTAATTCTTACATTACTACGGTAACAAAAATATCTTAATTTCTGTCTGTTTTCTTCATTTTTCAGTAGGTTTGGGGGCCAGTTACTTAATCGACACCATTTCCTTCATCACCTGACAACTCCCATGGGACCTTTGTCCTTTGACCACCACTGGACATTTGAGGTGTAGCATATTGAGTCCGTTGTGGCATTTTGGCTGGCCCTATAGTCCTCCTCATTCTTATTTTTAGCTTCATTTGGCTGATGCCTTCATCAGCAGATGAATGTGATGGCAAATTTGGCCCTTACTAAGTGGTAAGGCCATTTTCCGCACTTTGGTTTATATTTCTTCTGTCAGTGTCATTTAGATTCTCCCTCAAAGTCAGTTCCCAGGTCCTCATTCTCGGTGAAGTCTTTTCTGACCCAGACCAAGGCAAGAAGTCTCTTTTCTGTGAGACCTTTATTGAATGCCATCTTGCATGTGTTGCGTTTGTGTGTCTTGTCTCCCAAAGAAATGGTTGGTGACCTGGAGGGCAAGGATTACGTCTTATTCTTCTTGTCTACAGAACATTTCCTGCTTGTGTGCTCAGTTCCTCAGCTGATATAGGGTCAAAGACAGTCCTACAATGATTGCTTTATTGCTTTACTTATTTATTGAACAGGTTTTTGTGAAGTATCATTATCTGAATTGGAATCGACAACGCATTTATAAATTTATAGATATTTTAAACTAAGTACCTTCACAAAACTTTCTCATCAGTGGGAACCTTGCTTTCATTCTCACTGCCCTGGCAACTTCTCTAGCTTCTAAAATGTCGGAAAATGTGGAATCATCAACTATAAAAAATAAAGGTCATTTATAGCCATCCCATCTGGTTTCCAGGCATTAAACCATTTGCTTATTTATTCATTTTTTAATTTAAGAAGCCTTTAGTGATCACTGTTGTATTAATTGTTGGATTTACAAGAGCAAATAACATGAATTATATTCTCAAGTTGATTAAAACATACACATAACCAATGATAAGAATACTGAATAATATATGCCATGCTAAAGGATGCTATGGTTGTCCAATGGGGACAGCCAAGTCAGACAGAAGTATCATTATCTGAATTGGAAAAGTCCAGAGTATTGGAAATGAGCGTTTCTAATGGAGGGAAGGGCAGTGGGGAAGGCTCATAGGTGAGAAATAGTGTGTTGGCTACTGAGACCTGCAGGTGTTTGGAAGGATTGGACCCAAGCCTGGAGATGGAATAGTTGGTGAGAGAAGGCTACAGAGGTCTGCAGGGGTCAGATTATGAAGATCTTAGTGTCTAAACTAAAGGATTGAATTTTACTCTGAAAAGCTACAGAATGAACCATTAAATGATTGAAAAAAGATTAATTAGATTAGCATTTTAGAAAGCCTACAAGATTGGCAAGGGTGAATTATAATATTTCAGGTGGGGAATTATGAAGACTGAATAAAAGCTGTGTATGAGAAATGGAGACGGGGTTGGGGAGTTCGGATGAATATCTAGAAGGTAGACTCAATAAGGGTGAGAGAGAAGGAGGAATTATGAAAGACTTTGAGATTTGTTTTGGTTTGGCAGGTGATGGACATTGTTGGTTATTTACCAAGACAGAAAGTAAGAAGCTAGTTTTGTAGAGATGTTTTCTGTTTTGATTCATTAAGCTATACAGGTAGTTTGGGTTTGGAGAAGATACGGATTTGATAATTATCATACAAATATATCAATGGCTTTTAAAGTCTTGAGTTGAATGAGGTCACCAAGAAGACTTTATAGGGTGAAAGGATCAGAGGGCTAAAGTTGAGCCTCTGGGACACTGATATTTAGTAGTGTGTGGGAGACACAAAACCTTCAAAGAAAACTTAAGACTCGAGCCACCAACCATTCCAGTGTGCCCTGGAGTGAGGGGTTTCTCAGGACCTGGCACTTTTAGTGCTGAAACTGGGAAAGTTCCAGACAAATCGGGGTGGTCGCCTACAGAGGAATGCCTAGAAGATGTAGGGAGAAAAGTCAGGAGAGTACGATGTGAATAAGTGTGCAAAGGAAAAAAATAGTGGCCAAAAATGGCAAAAGTCACAGAGACCATGTCACATAAGCATAGAAATGTCATCTGAATAATGAAAGATGAGAAATTTCCGGGACACTTTTAAGATGGGAGTCAGACTGCAGTCAGGAGTTCATGAGAAGTGCATATAGAGATATAGAATCTTTTGGGGAGGTTTTTATATGATGAGATTCTAGTATTTTTTTGCAGCCTCGATTAATCTGTGCCAACTATCATATCATATTTTCTCTCTTTGTGAGAAAATATCTTGGGGGAAGGTAAATTTTCTGCTGTTGCTATGCCCAAATTATTTCTGGTTATGTTTTGTTAAGATATTATGATTCCCTAACATTTTAATTATTTGATCTAAGGCTGTAGACATCTGGGCCTTGAGTCCCCTTGAGTCTGCTTTACGAGACAATTCTTTCTCATTCTCCCTTTCATAAATCGTGCAAGCCTCTGATGATTATTCTTCCTCTCCATGTTTTTTATGTGATCGGAAAAGGAATAATTGCAGTATTGAGATGTCAGAGTTCTCGAGATGAAAAAAATGGGCATTTTAATCATCTTAGGAAATGGAGGAAACATCGGAGAAGAGCATGAGGTGAGAACTGGAGAAGCCAAGCAGGAGAAGAGATGAGGGAATTGGACTCAGAACTTTAAGAGGAATAAGTAAGCCACCGGAAGCAGAGAGTCTTCGTTAAGACAGGGAGGGCTCAGTTTTCCTTTGCCGTCGGTGTCTTGTTTGGGACTCTTCCAAATGTTGTGCTTTTGCCCCCTTCTCACCAAGACACTGGAAGTTTGCCTTCTTTATTCCTAGGAACTTTTATTGCTCTGTTCTAAGCAGCTTAGATATTGACATGTTTTACCAGTGTGGACAAATTGTGATGGAAGGAACACGATCAAGCAGGAGATACTTGAAAGAGGTGATGGAGTTACATTCCTACTCCCAGGTATTGGTTTACTGGCCACTCTGTCCGTATCATGGTCTGCCACTCCTGGATATCCTGGATAGTCCCATTCTTTGTACTGTCTCCTTTTGATAGCTTTAGCGTAAGGCTTCTATAACTATTTTTCTGAGGTTACATTAAGTTGATAGTTTTTGGAGGCCCTTTTGTCTGTTGGACATTGTGATTTATTCTGGGCTTGAAGAGATGAATCAGATGGTCCCTGAGAAAATGGTATCTTGGGAGCATCAACTCCAAAACTATGTCAGTAACCTTGCAACACTTCCCATGGGAGCAAAAGCATTTTTTTTTTAAAACATCTTCCTCTGATATTTACTTATAAGGTGAGGATGCACAAGAACAAGCTTTTCATTTGTAATTAGACTGTTTAAAGTTGACAAAAGGGTGGGTGAGATCAAAATTGAGTTAAGTTAAAAAAATACTTTGGTACAAACATACAGTAGAATACTATGCAACAATGAAAAAGGATGCAGTATATCTACATGCTCTGGTGTAAAAAGACCTCTATTCCATTCTTGAAGTAACACAGCTCATCCTCCTTCTCTCCTCCCATCTAGTGAGTCATAGAATCCTTTGTACTTCAAGATCTGACATCTATATTCTAACCTACAGCACAGAACTCCATGTTGAAGTGCTACAGCCAGTTTCTAGTTTCTCCCTGCTTGGCTGCTCCAGGGTGAGTCCTCCTAAGATGTGACTTTACATACATAATGTCCTTGGCCCACATTTTTCAGGAGCTTGCAGTTCATAATTTTAGCTGAGTACTCAAGACTTCAGAATTTCACCTCTGTCTAAACTGGGAATTTTAACATGATCTCCCATATCTACTTAAGTTGTTTCCTAGCCAAACTCAATAAGTTTGTTCCAAACACTTCACTCTTATTCTCAGAATTCGAGAGACCTTGTGGTCTCCTTCTGCATTGACTGCTGTAATGGAGGGCATTAACCCTGAATCAGAGCACCTGGCCTCTGTCTCCACTGCGCCCACCACTAGCAGTGATGCTGGCTGGAGAATCCGTCTCCTTGGATTCTGCTGTTTCACATGTGAGATAGAGAGATGATGTCTGTCTGCCTTGCCAACCTCTCCAGGTAGCTATGAGGAGCAAATGATCTGTCTGTGGAGGTATTGGACGATACAATTGTAAGATTTAATAACTATAAGAATATAGACCAGGTGAGACCTCTTCAAAGAAAACTTTCCCAGCTTTTAATAATCACCTACTTATTGACATTGCTCCTTTATTTAGCTGCCTCATGGTGTGTTTCTTTTTTGTAAATATCTTCTTTCCTCACCTAAAATTTAGCCTTGTATGGAAGAAACTCCATTTTTGGCCTCTATATCCCCAACATGTAATGCAGTCCTTGTATGTAAGGAGTGCTCAATCAATAGGGTATTGTCCCCCACATAACTGTGAACAGCCTCCCCTTTCACTCCCAGTTTGGATGGTACATTTTCTGGTCCTCTTATGAATCGATTACTGTGAATGGTACTGACAGTGGAGAAGCAACCCTTACCTCTGCAATTTGCGTGGCTTCTTTCCTCACTCTCCTTCCCTTCCTCAATGTTCCAGCCAGCTTTTTGATGTTTGTGTCTGTTGAATGTGTGGGTTTTGTAATAATCCACTTCATGTTTAAGCTGTGTGACCTTGGACAAGTTACATAACTTCTTCAAATCTCAGTTTCCTTATTTGTAAAATGGCAATCATAGCTCCTAGATAGCCATGAACTAGTCCAGCGACCTGAGCCAGAGGGGGCTCAGCATGAGGCCAAGGGGGTTGGGGCAGTAGCATCTGGGACCCAGAGCCACCTGGAGCCCCCAGTGTCCCTGCCTGTCAGGTCCTGCTCAGCAAAAATATTTCTAAGCACACATGGGCCATACTGAAATACATACCGAAAATATTATGTACAGTGACCCTCTTTCCTTGAGCTCTAAGCAAGGTGAAAGGTAAAGAAAGGATGTTTTTATGTTCATCTCACCATTTAAAAATTTAAAAATTTATCAAGCTGTTAGTATGTGACTGGCACTGTTCTAACTTATTTGATCCTCAGAACAACCCCATGAGAGGTACCATTATTACTCCATTGATGTAACAGAGGCACAAAGAGATTAAGAAACCAGCCAAGGGATAAAGAGCTAGTAAGTGGTTGAGCCAGAATTCCAAGTCCGGCGATCTGCCTGTAACCACTCCTCTATTCTGCTTTTCTATCGACTCCAACTGGAAGTCACTGGCTTGGTAGGGAGCTGCTGGTTAACTGTATTAGTATTGGGAGTGGGGGTGGGGAGGGTGGAGAGTAACATCTCAAATATTGAATTCTTTTGGTAAAAATCATTGAGAAGTTTTAGTAACCATCCAAACCAAGACATTCTCTATTTTACTTCAAATCGTTCTTGGACCAGTCCAATGCACTAGTATAACAATACACATGTGTTTCAGTATGTTGACTGCCAATTTGAGTCTCAGTTTGAAAATTACATTCTGGTTGAAATTGCTGCTTGTCTTTTAGTAGTAAGATTACTATGTAACCCTTTTATTTCATGAGACTAGTGGATTACATATCCTGCGATTCTAGAAGGAAGAAGGCCTCTGCATATAGTGTCAGAGAAGTTGTGGTTGCATTTGAAAATCTTTACTGATCTCTCTGGAATTCTAAATAAAAATTCCAGGAAAGCTTGGAGGCTTCTGGACAGCAAGGTCACTTTCAGGAAAAAAAATATTTTCTATTAAGTTCTTAAATTCTAAGAGCCATTTCTTCTTTTTTTAAAAAAATAATTTTATATATTTTCAATTACAGTTGGCAGCTGAAGGAAACAGGACTTTGGGTGGTGAACACACAATAGAATATACAGATGTCAAATGATAATGTACACCTGAAAATTATATGATTGTATTAACAAATGTTACCCCAATAAACTTAATTAAAAAAAAAAAAAGAGAGGATTCTTCCCTAGAGCATTCAGAGGGAGCTTGGCTCTGCTGACACCTTGATTTCAGACTCTGGCTTCCAGAATTGTGAGAGAATAAATTTCAGTTGTTGTAAGCCACCCAGTTTGAGGTACTTTGTTACAGCAGCCCTCGGAAACTAATACACAAGGGGGTAGCAATTTTGTTTTATCTTGGTTATTCTTCCTCAAATGCTTATTTTCCTTGCATGTTAATGAAAGTCATTACTCCCTGTTATTTCTCCTCCTTGCCTCTTATCTCCACTGACAGTCTCATTTGAGTTAGAAGAACTGAATAATCTCGTGCAGCAAATGGAACATTGCACCACCACTGCTCTCAGTGGAGAAAAACAACTGTTTACTAAGTGTCAATAATATGCAAATATTGTAGAGCACTCCACATACATAGGATAATCCTCATGACTAATTTGTAAAATAGGCTATATTATTTCTGTTTCTGAAATAAAATTATTTCAGAATAATTTCAGCAATCACGTTTTACAAGCGATTTGATTTGTATGGATGGTTTGATGACATGGTTGACATCTAGTCAGAGCCTTTACCAACCGCGTATAAAAAAAATTTGTGTCCCTCAAACGTTTAGCTCTGAATATGACAAAGAAGAAACAATCTTGTAATTATTTGCTGCGTGATTTGTTTGCTAGCCTCAATAAAACTTTATTAACATGCAGTAGACATTTTAGATATTCAATTCAGTTTTCCTCCCCTCCTCTCTCAATCCCTCAGCACTTTTCCATGGCACTCATATATATCTAAACTCTCAGAAGAGTGAGACCCTGGCACAAGGCCCTTGTTCGGTGGTCTGCCTGCTATATTGGAGGTCCTTCTCATTTTATCCTGCTCAGAGGTTGGCTCTGTTGCCCCAGACTTCACTTTCTGGGCAGTGATTGACTGAACAAGCCAGTCAGGTTAACCTTTGAAAATTTGTCTGTAGTTATAGAATATACTTCCCATTTTTGCTACATGACTCTATCGATATTTCGTTTTCATTTATAAATTATTTTTCATCATATGTGGATGAAAGTCCTTTGAAAGTGTCAAAGTCCAATGACATATAAAGTCTGACTCTCCTGTTAGAAAGGTCCAAACAAAAATATAACAGCAGGAAGCAGGAAGAAATAAATAACCGCTAAAACTGACCCTACATTTTGGTCCTTTAGGCTTATTTTGCTGACAACTTTAAAAAGCACATGTAATTGCTTCCTGGGAAAAAGAGCAGGAGTTGGCGACATGTGATCTTAAGCACTTGCAAACGAAGATAAAATAGGAGAATCATCAGCTAGTCCCATGTTCCTTTTTAAAGATGAGGATTAGAATTTGTCTCTGTCTTTTCTAGGATTGTGGTGCATTAACACAAAGGACTTTTATTTGCCCTGTAAAGGAAGACATTTAGTGGTCTTTCCATAGGCTTCGTTAGCAGTTGGATGGGAAAAAACTTAGAGGTCTTAGGACATCCGTTCCTTCAGAGGAATTATGTTTGTTCTCATCGCTCAGAAGACTAGGCTCATAAACTGGGAGAAAACCTATTATTGTCCTAAATCATGTTCCTAGAAACAATGTCTACCAGATAGAAATGGGCTTACATAATAAACAACACTTGCATTGCAATCATTGGGACATTTATTGTTAGTTTTTTGTATTTAAATGTTACCTATTATTCTGATATGATTTTCAATTTATCAATCAAAAGTATATTATTTCATTTAAGAAGTATTTAGTACCTTCTGTACTACACTGTGGAGATTATATTTTAAAAAGATAGTTATTCTAGTTATCAGGGAGCTTACAGATCAGGTGCGAGAGGGCGATGCGGGGCAAGGGAGAAGAAGATGGTTTTTGCCAACATTTATGGAGTGTCTTTTTTGTGCCAGGCATCATCCAAAATGCTTTACATGCACAAACTCTTTTAATCTTCAGGAACTCTATAAAATAGGTGATATTTTTTATTATCATTTTACTAATAAATAAGCTGAGGCACAAAACGTTTAGAAACTTGCCCAAGGTAAGATACCTGGTAAGTAGTAAAATCAAGCCACAGACTCAGGCAAATTAGTTACAATGTGATATTACATCTGAAGTTGGGCAGAGCACTAACACATATGTCAATAATAACAAATAACTAATAATCATTAACAATACTAAGGCAAAAGCTAAATGGGGAGATAAAATAATAAATGATAAATGGGGATATCATTCTGGGTTGGTGCAGTCGAAGAAGGCTTCATAATATGACACCAAAATTAGATCCAAACAAATGATATTATTCACACCATCTTGTTGAAACTGTCCATCAGCATATGGGAGGCTCTCAGAAGCACGCAGGAGAGAAATCTCTGTGTTTAATCCATTGTTTTTCAAACTTCTTGGGCAATGGAATACTTAACAAACATCTTTTGGCGTGCCCATTTTTAAGCAAGTTTGAAAGTGTTAATTTAGGAGAATGAAATCTATTTTAGGGTCATCCATTTACAGAGACTACCTTGCAAGTCTCTGCCCCTGCTGTGGGTGGCCAGAAAGAATCTGAAATTATAAGGGGAAGGCGACTGGGACCTTCTATGGATAGGATTTGTAGGATATGAGTGGAATTTATGAAAACTTGACAGGTCAGCAAATTTTATTTATTAACTAAAGCTTCTCTCTAGCCAGGATTGTATTATCATGAACTCTAAGGAAAGGCTTAGATTAAATGGGTTGGTTCGCTCTGGTTGGGTTGAGGAATATTTACTTTAAAATCCGAAAGGCAGTTCTTCATTTTCCCTGTTCTTATCCACGTGTTTTTAGTTCCCCAGGAACACTGTCTTCTTCTATAATAAATTTTTATAATATTTTGTCCATACTGTAAGGATTATTTTGTGGTCAGGCTGGTCATCTGTAGATATGATCATGCTCAATGTGTATTAATGAGTCTCGAGCATCCTTTTGCACAAAAATTGTACAACTTAGAGAAAACAAAAGATGTATCCCAACTCCCACTTTGTACATTTTTCTTTGAATTATGTAAGAATTTACATTTGTCGAGTGCCCCTTTTCTGCTAGAAACCTATATGTTTCATGTGTGTGCTATATGTTTAATATATGTTCTTGAATGTTGACCTCACAACCACTCTGGGAGGTAGGTGTCACTCTCATTTTATATATGAGGAAATGGAAGTTCAGAAAGATTAAATTAACTACCTAGGGTTAAACAGCAACTGATAATAAGGGATTTGAATTCTGCTCCTTTTGACTTTTAAAACTTTACTACATTGCTTCCTTAAAAGGGAAACAATTACTAAAGAAAAAAACCAGCTCTTGCAATACTAGAATTTAAAGCATTTCAGGCAATCGAATCAAAGATACATCATTGCTTATATGACAAAGACAAGATGATCACGCATCTCTAAAACATATCAGCTAAAACTTAAAACTTTCCCAATAATCTCTCTGGCTTAATTGGGGGATGGGGGTGGGGAAAGCAAGCTCATCATGGACTGTTTTGTACATAAAAGCTCCTTGTTTAGTCATTACTCAAATATTTGTCTATTATATGCCCACGGAGGCAGGACTGAGTCTTTTCCCTTCTCTGACAGGATGTTAAGAAGTGCCTCTGTTTTCTGTACTGCCCTAGGACAGACAGTAAGCAGTAGCTGAGAACATGTGTGGAAATGTGTGTGTGGTGTGAGCCACATGCATCCTAGAGGCACCAACCTAGACTTTTCTTGTAGAGCCTACGAAAGGCAAGGAAAATTTCAGGGCCTGACACAGGACCAGAGTCATCACCAGCCAGAATTACAGCTTTGGTGGCAGAGGTGCAAGGGAGATAAATGATCCTCATTTTGTTTTTAGGAGCTGTTTCCTTCACAGAAATTTCTGACAGAACTGCAAGCAAAAGATACACTATCTTCTACTTGAGAACATAAATGACTAAACAGAAAAGTAGGCTGTAGCTGAGGCAGAGCTTCCATTTGAGCAACAAATTGAAGGGCTAATCCTTTTACTCAACCTTGTAAATAAATATGTAAATTAACCAATCTGCTTAAAAAATGTAAAAATGGGAGTTTGACTTCCTCATGTAAAATTTCTTTACTACATTTCCCCCCATATATTCTCCACATTCTCATCCATGTGTGAATAACTATTTGCCAAGCTTCTTGTAATTTAAGAGGAGAGAATTTACATTTCTTGAAAGCCTACCATGTACCAGACAAAGTGCTTGGTGCTTTTTGTATGTGATCTCTTTTAGTTGCCCCAACAATACAATAAAGATATCATGGTCTGGAAATAATTTTAGAGAGGTTCAGTTAACTTCTCTGAAGTCATAGAATAAGTTAGTGACAGAATCAAGATTGGGACCCACTTTGGTCTCCAAAGCTTATCTGCATTCTGTTATGCTGTATTCCAAGAGAGAACTTGAGATGCAGTTGGGCCTGCACGGATGTTCTCGTGAATTCTCTAGGAAGCATTCTCTGGTAAAGCCAGTCTCCGACAGAATTCTGAGTGCTTCTGGAAAGGCTGGGTCTTTTTATATCCCAAGTATCCAGCACAACCTCTGGCACATAGTAGATCCTCAATCAATATTTGTGGCCCATTTGATGATGTTTCAGCTAAGTTCCCGAACACATTTGAAAGTCATGTCTGACCTTGGAACACCACTGGGGTCTCACTTTTGATTTTGATTTTGTAATATAGAATGTGCATGAAGGAAAATAGGCTTTGCCTTCTGACATGGGAGGTGTTAAGGAATCAGTGAGATTCTGAACACAAATCTTAATAAAATGGATATGGGGAGAATATATAAAGACAGAAAGCTGTTTCTGGGAAACTTAGGGTGGTGTTTGTTTTTCTCCTCTATTTCTAGATGAATTTAGGACAGTCAGCTGTCCTGCCAGAACTGTTCTATCATTCTTGGTGGCTTCTAATCTTGATGTGCCAGACCATATCTTGAACACGTAATTCTGGAATTGAATCTGCTATGTTTTTGTGTATCTCATTCTCTTTCCTATATGAGTTTGACAAATGTGAATCAGAAAAACATCAGGACTCAGGGGGAAAGGTAAAGCTGCATGGTGGACTTTTCTCCCTGACTGGGGACTAACTGGCAAGAGAAGCCTCAATGGACAGGGCAATTTCTGCAGCCCCTTGTTGAAGGAGTCACATGGGACATGTCTTCATCTGTGCTCTTTTTCTTGAAAGTTTCCTCTCCTGAGCAAGGAGTTCTATTTGTCGAACTGATTGGATAGCTGGTAACATGTTACTTGGTGAGAATTAGGATATTTTCATATTGTTATATTTTTAAGAAATTATCTTTATTTTACTTGTTTATCTAAACATGCCAATGGATATTTAGGCCACGTTTTGAGCAAAAACTCACAAGGTGTTTTTTTTTTTTTCCCCAAACCTCACACGTGTACACAAAACAACACAATTTTAAGGATTTGCTTAAAAGAACAAAGCATAAGAAATACAGTGAGATACAAGCTCATAACCAATTTTCAAATCAGTGAACAGATCTGATTCTACATGAGAAAAAGTGACAAAACAAGACTGTTTTTTAGGAAGCGCAATCTGGAGACTGTTGCAAGACACACTCCAAGTCCCTTTATGGGAAGCCGTAAGCAGGTAGAAACAGAGCCAGAGTTTTACTCAGCCTAGCGGGGAGTTATGGGTAGGTCAGGGTTTCATGAACAAGGTTTCCACTATTCACGGATGCTGTTAAAAGGAAAAGCACGCTTTGCTTATCAGGCCTGGCAGTGATTTTTGTCTCTCTTTCTTAATTTGATTTTAACTTTGCTTACTAAAAATAGCCCTTTGACTCCTTTCTTCACAAGCAATGAAAGATTTAAACTCAATAAATCAGCTATTGATGGTCCACAGACTAGGAGAAGAAGAATGGGAAGGTAAAGTCCATGGATGACTCACCAGTTGTGTCTTAACTAGTAACTGGACTCCTATTGAAATATTGCAAGAGACCCACTAGTAGTAGGCAAGAAAAAAAAAGTTTTCACATTCTCTCTTTTTTATTTTTTGCCAAAAAATGAGGAACTCAAGAAATCTTCAGATGGTTGAAAGGAAGACACAAATGCATCTAGTTTACGCATCATGTCTCGTTTTACTTCAGATTTTTATTGTACTAGTAGCTGCTTCATAGGCTTAACCATTGATTATTTGGTAGTTTTATCTGCGAGTTCTTCTTTAAGACCTAATTGTAATAAACGCTTTTATCCTATAAACTTGGAACTACTAAAAATGCCCCCAATATTATTTATTTAAGTTACAATATAAATATAATTTAAACAGTCCATTTTCTAAAGTCAAGGTAGAGCTAAAATAGCAGTTTATTTCTTATTTCTACTGTATCATCCCCAGTAATTGCTTTCCTTGATTTGATCTCATGTACATTAAAAATAGACTACTTAGAGGCCCTCTCTATATCGCCAAACCAAAATAAGTGAGGTTTGGAAGCAGGAATACATTCAGCATATCCTCTTTTGGGGCCCTACCAAGCTGAGAGCTTCAGAGTATTAAAGCAATAAAGAATCATGTCAGTTCATAGTTATTACAGAAAAAAAAAGTTAGTGTTTTCACAACTTCCCTTCTTACCCCTACCAACAATTTCAACTTATCATCCACCCATTTCATGAGGTTTTCACACTTTCTTTAGTACCATCTGACAATCTCTTCAACTTTACAGCAAATATAACCAACTTTCCAAAATTTCCCCTAAACCTTAGCTCTGCAAGCCTCTGTCTCTCTGTAGGAACGTATTACAATCCAGTCAAGTTTCTAAGATATCATTTGTGTTAGGAAAAAAAAAAACAAACCCAAAACAGTTACACTTAGGAAATGAAAATTAGCTGTCATTCTATCAGCTTGCGAAATAGCTTGATAGTGGCAGAAATGATCATATCATCATTCTTCCACTACTGTAAGGTTAAAAGAAAGGGGCATTGCCAATTTTCATCTAACATTAATTGTGCTAGAATTTGTAAAGGAAAGGTTCAACGCACACAGTTTAGCCGACTAGAGAAGAATGCTGTAACAAACTGATTCTATGGCCAAGTGTCTGCAGAAAAAAGTGCCACCCAAATCCAAGGTGACTCTGCTAACGAGAGCCATAATTAAGCACAATGACCTACCAGGAAGGTAAATTCTGTCAGAAAACTCAAATATAGTTTCTTAAATAATGTTAACTTGAGCTAAACAGTTGGGTAGTTATTTGCACAAAATTAAGGAAAAAGAAAAATCCAGTACTATTAACACCAAAGAAATGCACGCCAACCGTTAACCAAAGGTGCTTTGGTACTGTAGCCATAACAGATGAAAATTGTGGTAGGGGAGCAGGGAATTCCCTGATGGTTCGACGACAGGGTCATAGAAGGTTTGTGAGACCTGCTATGTCTCCTGCGAGGTTGACACACCACCATGTTCCATGACAAGAGTCACATAAACACAAGCTTATCAGCTGGTTTGTTGAAAACAGAATGTGCAACATCGCTGCGTTGAAAAGTGACTTCAGGTTTGCTGGAGGATCTCATTAATCTGAGGAAACGATGCTTGCTGCCATCGATTAAACAGTATGGTCTCAAGCGGAATGCATGTGAAGTTTCCAAAATATTTCCTCGAAGACTTTATTCAGTTTTGGTTTGTGACCTTAGCTGGAAAGCATAAAGATGGACATGGGAAGGCAGTTCGGAAGGACATCTGTGAGGATTTAAGTCGGGCAGCTTTCAGAAGATGAAAGATATTTAAAGTTAAGGCCTTTATCTGCAAACAATAGTATATTAATAAACTCTATACCATATTTACAAATGCATTCTCTTGTATTAAAACTAACAGTATTCTGTTCACAGTGCCATTGTTTATACAGGTAGCAATCCCATAATACTCATGTATTTTGGCATGGGAATCAGTAGCGCTTGGTATTTACAGACAATGTACATGTGTGAATATAAACATGTCACTGAAAATGAGTAATTGATAAAAGACAGATTGGCTAATGGTGCAAAGGAATGAGCTGTACAGCACCTTCCCCTTGGATCGGATAGGAAACGTGGTTTCTTAAATTGAGAAGATGCCAAATCTTGACCCAAAGTGGCATGAAGTCAGTAACAAAACAATGAACCCCCGGTCCAAGTTTGGGTACACTGAGTAATCTTAGTCCAAAGTTTTAGATCCATTGTCTAGTGCATAAAATATAAAAGTTAAAAAGATTTATTATTATTTTATAATAATTATTATTAAAATAGAAAGTACTTTCTCTCACGTTCTCATTTGTGCTCTTGCACGAAAGACCAGTATCCTTGGAGTTCCAAATATGCTGGTGTTTTTGTCATGCAGATCAGCAGACAGATGGCAAATGCTAGAATGCTCTGGATGTAGGAACTGCTGCCTGTCACGATGTGACCCAGTGCCCTTGGGGGACATGGCAGAAGCACCTCTTTCTTACTTCCAGTGTTCTCTCCTAGAGGGGCAGGCCTGCCCCTGGAATCGGCTCCCATGGTGCTGAATGGAGTTGCTCATTTTGGCAGCTAATGCCGAGGTGACGAATGGCTTCTGTACACTTGGAAAAAGGAGGGAAGGCAGGTAAGTAGGAGGAAGATGGTATTCCAAAGAGCCCCAAGTTAAAACCAGACAGTGCCTGGGTTTATCAGCAAGAACCTCTCAGAGCTTCTACCCTCTCGGGAGGCCTCTGCTCAAGGAGGTTCTCATCCTCTCAGTGTGCAGAGCAGGGGGCAGGCCTGGCTGGCTCTACGGGGCGACGTCTTCCGTCACAGTCTGCTCCTCATTCTCAGTCCCGTGGTCTGTGTGGTCTGGGCTGCCACTGCCACTGCCACCACTGCTGCTTCTGTGCTGTTTAGGCAACAGGCTCTTCCACTGGGCTTTGTTGTGTGCGAGGTGGCTTAGCATGTTCTCGGACAGGGTGCTGTTTCCGGTGAAGCGGGCCCATTCCCGGAAGAGTGGCTCCACTATGTAGGTCATGAAACCTAAAACAGGCAAGACCAAACTAATCACCATAAGGGCAGTAAAACCTACTTCTCCCTCACAAACACGGTGGGGTCCCATTATGTACTCAGCCCAGCGGCGTGAAGGCAAACAAGATGTGGTCCCCACCCTCATCTGAGGAGCATAATATATGTCATCTTGGGCTTGGCACTTAACCTCTCTGTGCCTCAGTTTACTCTTCTGTAAAAAGGAGCTAAGAAGGATATCAAACCCATAGGGTTGTTATGACAATGAAATGACTTAACAAGTGTGAAATGCTTAGAAAGCTCCTGGCACATACTAAACACTCAATAAATATTAGCTTTTTTTTGTAGACAGAAAAATACATATAAACAAACAAGTAAAAGTCTGTGCTAGAATTAAGGGAAATGGAAAATGACATCAGAAGAGGCACCTCGTTGATTTAGACCATCTGAAGAATTTTTACATTTAACCTGTAGGATATTTTTTCAGGATTATAGTTTCATAGTTTTAGCTTACTTTCTTTCAATTATGTTAAATAACTAAGTGTAGATGAGTAAAAGTTCATTTTCAGTAAAGGTTTTTATCCACATAAAAGTCCTGCTTTAATGACTAGGTAAGTTTGTTTGATATTAGAGTTCTTTGCATATCTATTCCCTTAATTTTAGACTTGTTGCTTTCTAATCATGTTTCACTGCCAATGTGCATTCCATATTGAACATGATTAGTAAAACAAAAATAATTTTCAGTTAGGCTGGAATTATTAGAATCATCACAAACTTGGACATATTTAGATTTTATTGTATTTCCTTGAAATGTAGGTGTGAGGAGGAAAAGCAAGTGTTTTCCAGCATAACAAAATCTTCCACCAACTTGTCCTGTATGTATACAGGCATTTGAATTATAGGCTTGATTTGATTATCTTTTTATTGGACAAACAGCAGATACTTGGCCTTGAGGATGCTTTAGAGATGGGAAAAGGAGGCAGCAACGCAAAATGTTACTGTACATTTCTGTTTTTACATTATCTTGTCTTGGGTAAAATATAATTTAAATATTATGAGATTATTTTATATAATCCGAACTTGAGGAAGAAAGTTAAGCCAGAAACTTTGTGTCTGTATTTTAATAAGTCTATGTAGGGAGTCAGCAAGTAAAAATTTCATTCTTGAATCTTTTTGCTTGCTATTCTTGAATTTTCTTCACTTCACAATCTCTGTATCTAATTTCGAATACCTTTTATCTCAAGAGAGATTAGATATTAGATACCTAAAAAGTTAGTTTGCAAAACTATACTATTCTAAATTTGCGAGTTTGAATATTTATCAAGTTTACCTTAATTATGAAAAAAGCTACAAATCCAAAATTTTATAATCTAGTGCTTAAAAATCAACTCATTTTCTTCCTAAAGTAACTCTGGAATTGAACCTCTGTATTTCTATTTGTCCCATATAAAGATCTCTTACGGCAGATAGGAAAGCCATTTCAAAGTCTGAATAGACACCATGAGGTAGTTTTTCAAATGAAGGAAGGCTTCTGCATGGTCAGATTTAGAAATCTGCTTCATCAGTGCTCAGTGAGGTGGACCAACCTCCCTCTGCTACTCAAGCGATGGGCTGATTGCCAAGATAATGTCCCTCTGGAAGGGTGGGAATGTGGGGAGGGAGAGGTGGTGGCCTTAGAGTAAACAAGGATTGGAGGAAAGCTCTTCGGCCTCATCTTTCTATAGATTTCATCAATTTGATATTCATTCAATTTAATATCTTCTTAAAAATGCAGTTTGATGGTTTGATGGAAAGAGAGGAAGAGTGGGGTGGAGTGAGGTGGGAGGAGATTAAAAAAATCCCATTTCCACTTAAGTAAATATGAATAACTTAAACAGAAAATCAGATCTAAACCTAAGATGGCACTCAGGAAATTCTCATTGTGAACTGGGAGAGGAAAATAAAGAGAATATTTTCAGTCCCAGAGGAATCAGGACAGTAAATCACTGCGTTACTTAGAACCCACTAGAAAAATCTTTGTCTGGGAGGCTGAAGCCTGTGGCTCCCATTAGGCTCTATTTATCTGTTTGGGTTTTTCCAGGTTAGCCTGATCTAGTGCTGCATACCACACCTCCCAACCCTGAACCTACAGACTTGGGAGATATGAAACAGAGACAGAGAAAGATTTATTTACTAGGAATTGTTTTATAATCACCTTCTCTTTCTCTTTATTATTGGTGTGCTGTTGCAGCATCCATAGGATTTTCTTAGTCACTCAGTCCCCATCCCATTTTAAAAACATGTATCTATGGTAACCACATTTTCCTGAGCTGAAAATCAGGACATATGATATGACAAAATAAGTGCGTTCTCATGACAACAGGATAGAATCTCTGAAATCAGGTCTGCCTTGCAAATCCAGGTTGTGTGCATAACAACGTGAATGTTTGTCTTTGGTGGTTCAAAATGTCTTTCACAGGTGCCTGGCAAATTTCTTTCTGGCCAGAGTTTAAGAAACTGGATCCTAGGATTAGGATTTTGGTTAGGGTCTATTTCTTCTGTATCACATCTGTAGAACCTCTGCAACCAAAGCAACGTGTTAAGAGGGAGCTGGATGCTGTTGCTTCTTGCTTCCTCCCCAGCAATTTTGTAGATTCATCTGCCCTGGATTCTTTCTGGTTCAATTTTTTTTTTTTTTTTTTTTTTTTTTAAATCATGCACTCACCATTTTCCTTTTTTGGGTGGAGGAATCAGTTTAATTGTAAAAACAACAGAACAATATTAAGGGCCATTTGAGAAAAACTAAGGACAACCGAAAATCTCATAATTCCAACATATCTGTTTTAATGTTTGTATATGCCATTCAAATCTTTGTAACTAGATTCATTTTGTCCCTATTTCCTTAGGAAGAGTTTATGACTCTTTTATGGGACTGTGGATTAGATTTGGTCCTCAGCGACTGTAAGCATATCATTCTAACTTTTCTTAATTTCCATCTTATCTTTTTGGGTGCCCTCTTCCCTCCCAATGTCAAGACATTAAGCTTTGAGTCTTGCAGAGGTCTGAAGCACTGTTAATGCATTAAGCTGTCTTAGTTCTGTGGGAACTAGCGAAACACATGAACTGGTACATGTCAAGGCCATAGCTTATAAGTAAAAGAGTTAAAAGTTCTGAGTTTGGTTTTAATTGGAGAGAACTGCAAGGAAAAGGAAAATCTGCATTAAATATCAATAGAATTGGTAGAGTGTTTAAGGAGTGACAGAAATTCTTACTGGGTCAAAAATATTTCCCCCACTAAGGTGCCTAAAATTTCCACAGTTTGATTTGCTTAATGATCTTATGCATAACTTAAATAGAGTAATAATTATTTTGGATGCATTAACATCAGAGTTTTAACAGTTTATTGCAATTGACACTTGACAGGATGGTCCTAACAGAATGAGACTGAAAATAAGTTTTGAAGGAGAGTAGAGAAGCATGAGACCCCAGAACACAAGGAGTAGCATGGCTAGTAGGACATGAGTCTGGGGTCTGGACCCTTGAGATTACATTTTGGAGACGAAGGGTAGAAACGCAAATTAGAAGGGTCCTAAAGGCCATTTTTGCTGATTTCCCTCCCTTTAAATCCTGAAGCAAGTGTGAGCAAATACTTAATTCTTATTACTTTCCTTCTACTCTATTTGGTTTGGATTTGTCTCTGAACTACAAAGTTAACACAGGTTAGTTAAGGGTCAATAACAAAGCCTTTACCCTATTTTTCATAACTTTTCAATTGTTAGTCATCTAGTAGATGGGTCATAATTAGAATGTTTATTTGGACTCAGCCACTCACAGGGGCTTTGATTAAAACTCCAGTTTGGATCTTTCAAAAGCTCTGTGTAGTAGATCTTCTTTTCTTTGTGATTCTTGGCAGAGGTGCAGAAACTATTTTTTTAGAATTAAAATTGAATTCAACTCACCAATTTGTATACTAGGGATTGAGTCTTTCTGCTGATTACAAAGAGGACTGATTTCCAGTTCAAATTTCTGTTCAAGGTCACCTAAGAGGAAAGAAGAAGAAACACGTTGGCAATCTAGAACTTACAAAAATGGGTGTTGACAGTTGTAACGACCTAGTTGGAAGAAGTTTTTCTGGGAATTACTGTTCCCTGCCTTGTTATCATTAGGAAACCTTTAGTATCGATTTGCTCTGCCTTGCTCTGGTAGCTTCCATGAAAATTTAAAATATCAGAGTGTCGGTGACCATTTATAATAGGCTCATTGTAAATAGCTGTGCTCTAAGACTAAAATAAACTTTTGAACAAGATCTATAAAAACAAGAACACAACTAATGGGCAATTTCTTAACATAAAATGGAAGTTCTGGTTTTAAGTTACAGGTTAAGAAAACAGATTATCTATATGCTTCTTCCCTTCTTTTTACGCTTCCTGACCCTAGTCTGATTTCACCTGAAAAACCAGGAATAATAAGTAGGTAGGAAATCGGGGAGAGGGACCAGAAGACCTATTTGAAGAGCATCTCAGTCTGCAGCTCCAAAATTGATCAGAAATAAGGGTCTGATATCTTTCATTTTGACTTATTAGAATTTTACCTAATGTTAACTGAAAGTTAAAAAAAGTATAAGGGTCAGAATGATATTCTTTGAGTGCCTTTGTCAGCTAGAAGACCAAAGGAGAAATGCATCATGCAAAACTTTATCAAAATACTTCATTGATTCTTCCTGAGGGTGAAAAATTGTGGGTAATTTTTGCACTGGGAAAAACAGTCTGGTTAATCAGTAGATAAGCTGGTCCTCAGAAACATTCGCTGGATGATTCACAGTTGTGAATGTGCTCTAAACTAGAGGAGATAAAAATATAATATGCTTACTGTGTGCTAGGCACTGTTCTAAACATTTTACCTATGCTAATTAATTTAATCTTCAAAACAACTTCACTATCATCCTCATTTTACAGATAAGGAAATTGAGATGAAGGGAAGGAAAGTACGTTAACCCAAGGTCACACTGTAGGTAAAGAGGAGAGCCTGGCTTCCCACCTAGGAAATCTGGGTCCAGGGAGTCTGCACTTAACCAGTGAGCTAGAACCTCAGAGATGCCACATTTCCATCTTTTTTCTCTAAGACTGTAGCCATGCCTCCCATGCTGTCCTGTGCTCTAGTGATTCTCAAGAATGATGTGAGGAGGTAACACTCTGGTTTAACTTGGAGGAATCATCTTTGATTTTTCCTCTTCCTTCATCCTCCATGTTGAGTCATCAAATCCTGTTTATTCCTCTCTTGGAATATCTTTATTCCCTACTTTTCCTGACTCTAGTCTGGTTTCTTAATAACTTATTCTTAAATTTATTCTTAGTTTTCTTCCATCGTTATTTCTTCCACTTCAGTTATATATTTTGCTCTAATTGCATAGTCTAAGATGACTCCTATTCCATGTTCTTTACTTTAGCCTCGTGCATAAGGACCTCCACAAGTCCTCTCATTCTTACCTTCAATGGACCGTGCTGGTCTGTGAGGCAGGGGTATGGTCCCACCTTAGTGTCTTTGTTCATTTCCACCCCTTTCTATGTAAACCAGCACTGTCCTGTGGGATTTTCTGCAGTGATGGAAATGTTCTCTACACTGTTTACTATAATAGCCTCTTGAAATATGATTACTAAAACTGAGAAATGAAAATTTTAACTTAATATAATTTTAATTAATTTAAATTTAACTAGCCACATGTGCCTTGCGGCTGTCCTATTGGAAAGTATAGTACAGTACACAGCCTTCAACATCTGGTGCAGATTCTACCTTCCTCAGCCCGAGATCTCCTGTGACCTTCACCATTAGAGGTCTTCAATCAGATCATTTATTTGTTTACTTATGCAACATATATGTATAAAGCATTATATATTTCAGACACTTTGTTAATCCATATAGAGAATACAAGGAGGAAAATTGCATAGTTTCTCTCCTCCAGGAACTATTGCTTAGTACTTTGAGATTATGAAACATTAACTATACTTCTTTGTATCTTTCATGACATCCCCAATGGGGCTTGGTACACGAGGAAAATCACAGTTTTACTGAAGATTAGACAAGACTGGAAGCAGATGTTCAATAAAAACTCTTGAGAATCTTGTTTGATTGACAAGATACCAATCTGTAGTTACAACAGGACAGAGATTCTATTTCTTTAAGGCATTGAGAGGAGGGAGGAAGAATGATGTGTAGAATTCTAATCTCTGTTCTCGGAATTTAACAATGTTTCCCTGACTCATGAGATCTCATCTTCCTTTCCCTCCTTTGTCCTCAACCTTGATTTTAAGGGTTTTTCTTTGCTCAACATCATGAATCAGTAAAGATGCTTGGCCGGGACTTTTAGCAGTCTGTAGAAGCCCAAATCCTAAGGTAAAAGCCAGAATAAGATTACTCAAAATGATACAAGTTGTGATTATAGAATTTTTAAAATATTAATTCAGTATGGAGGACAGGCAGTTTGGATGACCAGAGAGTCTGGTCTTTCCTTCATAAACAAGCTGAACTTCTGCTAGACTATAATGCTATTAAATAACAAGGACCCAACATAACCTCTTTATTGTTCTTTCCCTGTCATGAGACATGCCAGAGAAAAGCTCATGGAAGCTCACAACTTTAGTGATCAGAGTTACAAATGTTCTAGGTTTTTCCATCTTATAATGCTGCACATGCATCTATTAGGAGGACGATAACCCAGTTTTGCAAAGAAATCTTACAGATTTTTCTTGGTTTATCCCATTGCACTCTCACTTAGAACTTCGATTTGCTGACTGTGAACTTTACTATCTACCTGGTCCCTGACAGCAGGACATGGTCCCTGAGTTGCTCGGAATCCAAATAAGGGTGCAAGATAAGCAAATGAAAGATTGGGGCACATGACTGAGTTAAAAACCAAGAGGGACAGAGTAGAATCTTTTCTCTGCCACTGTGCTATTTCAATATTTTTCATATCATACAGTAAATAAAGTATTTATCTCATCTAATCTTAAACCTCCCTGCTCCAATTTCATACCATTTTCCTTTTGTTCTTTTTTCTTTCCCCTTAATGGAGATTTTGTATTATGGGCAACTAGAACTGATCTTTTGATTTCTAACCACTCATCCTCAGTTGAAGTGAAATTACATAGAATTGTGAGATCTACATGAACTCTTTTCCTCTAAGCGCAAGAGATGGTGAGCAGAGCCTCTTCTGTCCCCACATGAACCCAATCCATTCTGCTTTGTCTTCTTAGAGACCATCACAATGTCACTGACACATCTTTCGATGGAGCCTTCTCCAAAAGGCTCCCTGTTGCTACTTGACTTTCCCGCAGAACTGGTATGTGGGACACTTCAGGCTTTATTTGTTCGCAGCCTCTCAAACCTGATCTTGTCACTAACATCAGAGCAGCGTTGTGCCTGGATTAACTCAATTCTTGGTCAGCTGTGCTCTATTTCGTTATTAACTTTACTTAAGAAAGCGAGGAGAAGGAATACAAAAGGAGTTAAGTCCTTCTGTCAGAGTGGAAAATATTGACCCCAAATGGCATTTAGTCTTTAGGCTGCACTCGGCTCATTAAAATGAAGGTCAGAGTAAAAATCAAACTGTCCCTCACATTTTTATATCCATAGAGGAAAGCCATTAAAAAAATATATCTCATTTTCACTCACTTTTATTGCACCTCGTTACTACCTGTTTCCGTAGTAAGTCAATGTTATTTATTTTTAAATAATATCCAAAAAAGGGATGGAGAGTTTGCAAGAGAGTTGAAGAGAAAGGTTAGGATAATAAGCGTTGATGAAAGAACACATGTCGTGATAGATTAGCCATTTCCTGTTTTATTAGGATGAATGCCTAAGAGGAGGAGGGACAGTGAAAACGCAGCTGTCAGGTCACCTACTAACCTTGCCTGTAGAACTCTTCGCAGACTCTTTCACTCCACTGCTTGCTCATCTCCCAGATTCTACAAGGATTGCAAATGTCAGCACACTTCAAGGCAATCTGAGAAGGGACAGGGCAGGGAGAGATTGTCAGAGGGTGATCCTTGAGCAGCAAATGTGCCCCAAGCCCAAGAGATTGTCTGACCCACCAACGTGCCTCATGGGACCAGGCCCGTGTTCACACAGGGCCTCCCTGACATGTCTCTTCAGGAAACAGTACTTCTTCCCCGTCTCCCCCCTTCTCCCCACCCCCCAAAAAACCCTCTTCATTCAGAACTCCCACTTTATAGCAGTGAGAAGGAGAGAAGAACCACTGTCCAAGGAGCACGGAGCTTTCTGAAGGAGAACTGGGGTGGGCAAGCCAAGGCAAGCCGCAGCCTGGCTCCCTCTGCTGTACCACCCCTCATGAGCAGGGAGGCTACCGGGGCCCCGGTCTGGCTCAAGTGAGATCATTCGGATCTCACTCTCACAGTGGCCAACTTGACCAACTCCATACATCACTTAAATTATGTATGTTTGCATTTACATGCCCGTGTCTGTGTGTGTAAGCAAGCAAACTCAGACTGCCAGCCAGTGAACTAAGTCCTATCAAAGCTAGGAGGGCTAAATCAAGGCCTCTTGGCTTGCCTCACACTGGTCTGGATAGGAGATGCCAGCTTTGCCCATGATGTTGACCCTAGAAGGGTTACCTTGAATTCCAAGAGAAGTAGATTCTCCCCCTTAACTACCAACTGCTGAGAGACCGCTTCCCAGATGGGCTCCTGTGGTGTGCCCTGCTCACCAGAAGTGTCTCTTTATTTTGACCCAGTTCCTTGCGGTCACAGAACTGCTAGCAGTGCTGGGGTCTGGGAGAGCCTGGATTATATTACATTGCAAATTTGGTTGTTTCTTTATTTCTTGGTTAATGGGGGCACCAGTATGTGTTGGAGTAGGTAAGGTGAAGACTTATCCTCTGAGTTCTGCCCTTTAGGAATTCATTTGTGTTAGCAAGCTTTCCTTTTGAAATTCAAGTGTCGAGACCAAATCTTTTAGCTACTCACAATTTGGCTCGAGTCTCTAAAATCAGACACCTGGTTCATCTTTGTCGTACTCAGGGACTAGAACACTAGTTTGGGAAGAAAGAAGAAGGGAGATAGAGTGCTAGAGCCTGGAGGAGAATATTTACTGGGAAGGATGGGGCACTTTGAACAGCTAGAGGGCAGCATGAAGGCATAGAACAGAAAAGACTACTGTTCAGTCTGCCACCTGTAGCTCCATCTCCCTAGCTAAAGCTGGCCTATTTAGATGAGTCCAGGGTCCATCCATTCAGTCTTTTGTGCCAAAAAGAAAGAAGAAAGACAGGAGAAAATGGAAGATCAAGACAAAAGCTCTGGTTGGGATACCAGGTCCGAGTTCTCCTTCTGGAGTCTACTCCTCCTCTTGTTCTCATGTTGCAAATGTCTTCTTGCCACGGAATGAAATAGACAGGGTTGGGCTTGATGTAATTTAATTCATTCAGTTGAAATAATTGATTTATTGGTGCTAAAAATGATAAGACTAAATGTGTTTGAGCCTCACATGAAAATATGAGTTTAGGTAGTAAAAGAAAGTAAAGCAGGGTTTGATTAAAGAGGTTTTAGGTAAATGAAGGCTACTCATTTCCCAATTTTTTATTTGTACCATAGTTAACATACTTTTGTGTTATAGAAATAGCCTTTTAAATTTACACAGGTATCACAGCGGCCAGTTTTACATCGAGGCACAAAATGTGGGAGATTCTTACTGCATGTGACTGCCCAGCTACTTTGTGGTGAAGCACTTAACCAAAACAAAGAAAAGTGAGATATTATTAACTTACTGACACGAAACCCAGAGTTTGCTTGCTTGGAAACCACTTAAAAATTTCATGTGTCTCAAAGCTTTTAATAAAGTAGGTCACTACTCTAACTTATATCATGGGAGATACTCACTTCTCAAATGTGCTAAAATTATTGATCATGTCCCTAGGTGTTTTCACCCAGCAAGGATAATGGCTTTTTCTTTTTTTTTTTGGTTATTGTTTACCTGAAGCATAAAGTGCCTGTCGTGTACGTCCTCCAGTCTTAAATCTTTATTGTGGAGGTGAGCTTTCAATCTGGTCAAAAATTCATTCTGCCTGTTGATGTCTGTTGCCAAGATCAAGGAGCCCAGCTGCTGCTCAATATCCTGTCTGCATCCACAAGAATGAAAGAGAAAACATACACACAAAGCAAATCCTTTTGTGGAGGGCGATTGATTCTGTCATCATCAAGTGGCTTGTAATCTCATTTCTGCCTTTGTTACTATTTAATACACAGAGTCCCTGCCCCTCACAGTACAAGAGTGATTCTCTCACCCATCATCACTTCTGTCTTTGGACAGAAGATATGCCATGATCTGTTTAGAGTGATTGAAACCTCAGGTGAACAAAGTTCTGGTAGTTTATTCATTCCCATGCTTCCTATGGATGGAAAAACTGAAAGCCAACTAGAAATCTATGCTTCGAGGAGAACGAAAAAAGACTCAGAGTCACAGGTGTTTTGGTTGTGCTTTTATAGTGTTCAAACCAGTTCAAACATGAAGATTTGCATGGGGAAAGAAAAGGGTATAATAATGGTAGCAATAATGAAGACAATGATAGTGACTGATATTCGGGGATGGAAAGATCCATCAATGGAAAAAAACAGGCCAGAAGGAGATACTGGAACTTAAAAAAAAATAGTGGTTAATTGAGGTATCGTTACAAACCAGTAGGCAAGCAATATATTAGTCAACAAATGGTATATGGAAATGAGATATTTTGGGGAAATAAAGCAAATTAGAGCTTTACCTCACAATTTGCCTCACATATAGAAAGTAATCAATGGAAGGAAAGATCCATCACTATTTCTAAAGTTCACCTTTAAAAATAAAATATATTTAAGTAGAGTACATAGAACATACATTTACTGTTTGCTGAATCGACATAAACATCTTGCAATCATCACCCAAGTCAAGAATAATGCCTAGCCCCCCAAAAAAGAACATTGACTCCCTGTACCCTAGAAGGTCCCCATTGCATGTCCCATCACAGCCCTCTTACTCCAATCCCTGAAGTAACTACGCTATTGATCTTTTAAAAATAATTTCCTTGCTACTTATAATAATTTTACTACCTATATGTGCATGTCTAAATAATATGGTTTAATTTCAACTGCTGTTGAACTTTAAGTTACATGGTATTAGTTTGTGACTTGCTTCTTAACATTGTATTTTTGAATCATTTGTTGATGTATGAGCTGTAGTTCATCCATTTTCATTATTATATTGTATCGTATTATAGGAATATACTACAATGTGTTTTTCCATTCTACTTTTGATGGTCACTTGAATTGTTTCTAGTTTTTGACAACTAAGAAAAAAATGCCACGGTAAACACCTTTATATACCTCCAGTTACACATGTGCAAAAGTTTCGCTAGGGTCTATATCCAGAAATAAAATGAATGGATCGTGGAATATATTCATCTTCAATTTCCTAGATATTGCCAGTTATTTCCAAAACAATTGTATAAATTTACACTCCAAGCAGTAGTAGATGAGGTTCTCACTGCTTTACATTTCTTTTTATATTTTTTGGGGTCAATCTGAGAAGTAGATCAGGCAACTCATTATGGTTTGAATATGAATTTCCTTGATTGTCAGTGAGGTTGGGCATATTTTCATGTGTTTATTGGTGATTTGTACTTCCTCTTTTGTGGAGTTCCTAATCTAGTCTTTACCAATTATTCTATAGGGTTGTCTTTCTTTCGCCTATTGATGCAAAGAGCTTTAAAATATTTTTCAATAATGATCCTTTGTCAGTTATGTTTTACAAATACCTTTCCCCATGCTGTGGCTTGTCTTTTCACTTTCTTTATGATGTCTTCTGATAAAAGAAAGTCTTAACATTTAATACAGCATAATCCATAATTTGAAAACTATCTTGTTAAACTAATACTTTTTTGAATTTTCCTTAGTTTTAACAGTTAACCTACTTTACTTTTAAAATTAGAAAAATTATTTTAAAGCATTTGTATGAGGATAGAAGGAATAATCATGATGATTATGATGACAATAATTTTTACTATCAAATCCTTTCATATATATTATTACATAACAGTTATTCTTCTAGCAAAAGCAATTTATAACACTGTCCCACAAAGACATAAAAAACATGATACTTTTATTTGGAATCCATGGGGATGATGAGTAGGAGTATGTTAGGAAATGAATACTAAGTGAGCAACAAGCAAGATTAATGCAGGTTTTACACGGACAAGTCTCGTCCCAGGTTCTTCTCTCCTTTTTTCTCTTCTGTTTTGTTCTTTCCTGTTTTCACTCTCTTCCTTCCATTCACCTTTCTTTCTTTAGCTGACCCTACCACTTACCTCCTCTTTTCTTCTTATTGCTTGATTCCTTGTTCTAGCTTTTAGTTTTTTTAAAAAATTCTTTCAATATTTGCAAATTATTGTTCTAGTAAAAGGCATGAGTTTTTATTTTATGCATGAAAATTGATTTCATTTAGTTACCGGAGGGAAAAGTTATCAGAACTGAAGTTCCTTCTGCAAATTCCACATTCCTCTGGGTGCTAGGAAACAGCATGAGATAGTATCAGAAGGCCAGGAATAAACTGATGAGCCTAGAGAATGCTGCCTACACTATGGAGACACACAACTTGGCCATTGACCTTAAACTCTGTGCTCTTTAGAAACAAGGGTACATGGATCTATTTACTTGTTCTTTTCTAGCTACCTTGGGTTCTGTGCATTTTAATTAAATGGATCAGAATTTGTGTTGGCCTTGGAAGACAGCACAGCAGCTAACTTGGGGCCATGCAGACAATGAGGCAATGGCCTTGGATTAGTAGGACTTGACCTAATCACCTAGGCTAACAAACAGCAGACCAGGAAACTAGTATTTCTCCTTCTGTTTAAAATGCAAAAGACATAGGTAAATTAATGGTGAAAAAATTTCTGGGGCAAATTCAGTTACTTGACAAAACACATTTTAGAAAAGAATTTCTGACTTCTTGTTTTGCTAAGATTGGCGATTACAAAACAAACTTTACTGAGCTAGTCTTAAATCTAGCTTGAGAATTTCTGTGTTCCTTCTCGATAAATATTTATTATTTGGGTCTACACGGGAGGACAATTTTGCTAACATAAAAGACAGAAAGTTGGCAGAGCAGAGCACTGAGGCCGAAGAGTGTGAAAGCAGAGAGCTGTTTACTCTCCTTTTCCTGACATTAGGTCATAGACGATTCAAGGCCCTTTCAAAGCTCAAGAGATTCTGGTTTCTGGGTTGCAGTAACTGACACCGAATCTCCTCTGACAGACAATACCGAGTTTAGGCAGGAAGAACAGCAAGCTGGCTCCCCGCCACTAACCCAGGGGGTTCTCAGGCGTGCCTAGAGAAAGCGGCTTATCTCTAATGTGAGGACATCAGTATGTTTCATCTCTACTCCACTTACGTCATTTCCGTTGGCAAGTGAGCAAGAAGCCTTGATTCTCGAAGCATGCCAATTGTAGACCGCCAGTGGTGATTCTCTAGCACAGACATATTCTAGAAAGAAAATCAAAGCTATGAATGAGAGAGAAGCTAGATACTGAGCTATCATGCTGAACACAGCTTAACTGAGGCCAGTGTTTTCCCTCTGTCCAGTGTGTACCTGATGACAGAGAGGCAAACCAGAAAAGAAACACAAAATAAAACACCCACAGGGCCTACTCTCAAGGCTCTAATGATGGTGGGATAGTGGCAGGGCCCTCACTGACCCTCTAGTGCAGGAGTGGGTGAGGGTCTACTGCCAGCATCATTCACTCCTGTCTCGGCCCTGTTTCTGGCCCCTGGAGCACTGACATCATTTCTCAACACTGATAAGAAACCTGTGTCTGAACCACCTGGGCAGCTGGGGACGTATTTAGACTCTTGTGTCCCAGTCAATACAGTTTTAATTTGGCAGGTTTGTGGTGACTAATTTTTACGAACACTAAAGTTTGAGAACTGCTGCCACAGAAGCAGCTCTGTCAATAACTTTTGTGACCAGTATATTGGCATTTAGCCCATTAGGTCTCAGTTTAAATCTAAATTGCTTCCTTGTTCAATATCTTGATATTGTAGGAACCTCGACTTTATTCAATCTCCCTTTTGACCTTACTGTTATCTTAAATATGCTGCCTATCTGAACATTAGCTAACTATTTAAATAAGAAATGTTTCTTACAATCCATAGTGTTTTATTCTAATTAGCAAATATTATGGCCTTGCTACTGACTTGACACATATAGAATGGAGCCCCTCTAGCTCCCAAGAAATCATTTTGCTCTATTTTCTTATTTGTTTATTTACTCATTCTTTATTTTGTTTCAAGAGGGGTTATCAACTTATGAAAATACAGGAAGATAATATTTATTACAAATTAGGAGACATGACATGATTCTGCATATATGAAGCACCTGGAATAATCAAATTCACATAGACAGAAAGAATAATGACTGCTAGGGGATGGAGGAATAGAAAGTTATTATTTAATGGGCACAGAGCTTCAGTTTTGCAAGATGAAAAGAGTTCTAGAGATGGATGGTGATGATGATTGCACAGTATTGTGAATATACTTAATATCATTGAATTGTATACTTAAAATGGTTAAGATGGTAAATTTTATATTATGCGTATTTTGCCACAATGAAAAAAAATGAAGAGAAGAGCAAGGAAAATAATATGGAGACTAAACAGAGCCTGGAGAGAGACTGAAAACTATTCTATCACTATGCCCCACCACTAGAACTGAGTCACCTGTATAATGCTCAACTTTTTCAGGAAATGAGAAAAGAGAACCTCCATGACTGACACAATTAAGGATCTATTAGGAAAAGGCAAGTTCACGAAAACTGTGACTATTTTTTGGTTCTAAACCCAGATAGCAAGTTCTCTCTAGGATTTGTAGAATGAGTTTCATGAGGTAGAGTCTTAGGCAGATCCTTCAAATAGGCTATTCTATTGCTATTCGTTTCTCTCCTTGCCAAGGGGTCATTATTCTTTATCTATCATTTGACCATGTTGGAACCAGTAATGAGATTTTGCTACTTTTATCAACTGGTATATTATCCCCTTTTGGGCATGAGCCACACATAACAAAACAGAATGTTTATTGGAAATAACATGCTAGACTAATTTGTCTTGACTGTAAAGATTCATGAGAGCAGAGAGTGATAGGTTAGTGTGATGTAATAGGTGTTCTATCTTGTGGTGACGTTTAATTCAGTCACTCATGAGTGTTCATTTGCAAGGCTAATTCAAGTAGATATAGACATGAGTGTCCTCATGTGAGTTTTTCAAGAGGCTGGAAAACCGTAAGAAGACCTGATGATAAATCACACCACATTTCTGTTGAGTAAAATAAAAGTGTCTGGAGGATTGCCTTAAGCATTGTTATTTATGCCAGCCTGACTTAACATCTTCATTAATAATCTTCCTAAAGACAGAATAAAAGGATACTTGGGAAATTTGCTGGAGAAACCATATTTGGAGATGAGCATCAGGGAAATGAAAGGAAATCGAGGGGTCCTGGAAGCTGGCACAGACTAAAAGACAGTAGAGTACATGATTATAAACACGAGCTTTCAGGGGGCATTCACTATAAATAAAAGTGTTTTGTCCAGAACTGTGTTGGAAGTAGGGGCACTTCAGTGGATTCCAGAGAATAAGAGAAGAAGGCAGCATAGGCAGAGGGGACTGACTAACATTTATGAAGCAGCCAGTTTACATGATTTCATTTACTAGTCACATAACTCTACTATTTTTATCAATAACTCATAGATAATAAAACTTCAGCTTTCTCTGAGAGGCCACACAGCTAGTCAATGGCTGAGGAAGGTCTTAAACTCAGTCTTCCAGTTGTCAGGTCCTAAGCTTTGCACACCCTTGCTGCCTCACAAGAATTTCCCCCATGTGGCCACATGTAAGCATTCAGAAGCCTGAACTTTATAAACCATAGTTATGCTTAATTTTCCAAAAATTATCTATAGTTGCTGCTTTAAAAGGATATGGATGATTGTTTTAATTAGATGTTAGTTTCTAAACCCACTCTGGAATCCTTACCTACAGATTTGGTTTCATTGTGAAGAATCCTGTAGTTTGAATGTTATGAGTTGGATAGTTTTAGGTTGTACTAGGGGAGAACTCATCATTAAGCCACTGTCACCCCTCATATCCGATCGGTTGCCAAGACCTGTTGGTTCTTCTAACATGGCGCCACTTACAGTCATCCCTTCTTTTTATTGTAGCAACCCTATTTCAGTGCTTTATTATCTTTCTTAATTTTCTTTCCTTCAATTCATCCTCCTTACAGCTGCCAGAATGTGACTTGTTTATTTGACAGAATTTCCTACCATCTCCCTAGTCATGGGTTGAAATATAAACTAATATTTTTTGAGCACCTACTAATATGCCAGGTATTATGGTGGTGTGGGGATCCAGAGATTAATAAGACAAAATTGCTGCCATCCAGGAGCTCATCTAACTTCAGTATGGTCATGCCATCTATTTATCCCCATTCCTCATGCCAAACCCCACAATGATTCCCTATCAGATAAACTGAACCTAACTATTTAGCTCTCATTCAATGCTTTCTGAAAATGGTCCCAACTACCATTCTGTTCCTATATATTTGAGATAATTGAATACCTTCACCCTTTCTTTTTCTACAAAGCTCTTATAGTCCAAATAAATGACACCATATTAATGACCATAACTCATTAAATTATTAATATAAATGCCTTTTCAGTGTCCTTTTGACACATCTGTGCTTCCCAACACCTCTCTCTCTATGTGTACTTATGAAACTACCACCCGTCTTTCAAAGTCCACTTTAAATGCTCCATCCACAGAGCTGTCTGGAATCATTCTAGTCAGAGGTGAACTTGCTGTCTTCTGAGTTCTAGAGCTCTTTTGGCACTGCTCAAGTCCTGAGTCCTATTGGACTCAGTCTCATTGATGTATGTGAGAGTTATTCATGTACATCCTGGTCTTCCTACTAAATTATAAACTACATGTGAATAGGAAGGCTGCTTCCTTCCTTTTGTATGCACTCAGCTCTATACTTTGTACAGAAAAAGTACTTTTTTAAACTTTGCAAAATAAGTTATTGAACAAATTATTTGATTTCATTCAACATATATAGTGAGCACTTACTTTGTTCCAGGCACTGTAACATGTGCTTGAAATACATGAGTGAAAAAAAACAGACAAGGAACTAGTGGTGACAGAAATGGGGAGAGACAGATAATAAACAATAAGCATAATAAATACTTTAATCCTGGGAAAAAATTCTGGAAAAAAATGCATGGAAAGAAGGAAAAGTAGAGCTGAATATTGGGAATTTGGCAGTATTTGGGGGCTGGTAAAGTAGATAGGGTAAAAGGTACGATTTGAGCAAAGGCTTGAAGGTAGGGGAGAGCTAGCTATGCTGCTATCTGGGGTAAGAGTGTTCCAGAGGAAACAGCTGGGATAAAGGCCCCGGGTGGGGAGCAAACAGACATGCTAATGTGCAATGTGAGAGGGAAAAAATTAAGATAAAATGTTAGAGAGTCGGTGAGAGACCAGATCATGTACAGCCTTCTTACCACTATAAAGATTTTGATTTTTCTCTGAGATAGTTAAAGAGCCACTGTAGGAGTTTGGGAAGAAAGAAATCACATGACTTACACTGAAATAAGGTCACTTTGGTACAGTAAGGGTAGAAACAGATAGAGAAGGCTATTTGGGGTAATAGCAGTCATCCAGGCAAGATGATAGAAGCTTGGACAAGGGACTTAAAAGTGGTAGGAGTGGTTGGTTTCCAGATCTGTAAGGATGACTGTAATGTTTCTGGCCTGAGCAACCGGAAGGGTGGTGTGCCTATTACCTGTGATGGGCAGACTGCATGTGCAGCAGGTTTAGAGCTCAGCATTGAATATATTGAGTATGAGATATCCATTAGAGATGTGGACTTCATAGTGGAGCTATCAAATACCAAAGTAGTAACAACAAGGAAAAGAAAATGAAATCGTCACACAAGTGTTATAGCAATACATGTGTGTGCGCACACACACACGCACACACACATAAACACACACGCGCGCGCACACACACACACACTTCTGCAATAAACCATTACCATCCATTAGGAAAGCTTTTGCTGATTCTCCAAACAGAACCGATAGCTCCCTCTTCTAGCTCCCCACATCTAACTCAAGTTTCTATTCTAGTGCCTAAAACACTTTGAAACAACTTCGTTCACTGGCCTTACTCCCATGTATCAGCGATCTTCAGCTGTATGTTCATTTACGCTTGAAAAGAATTTTGAAAAGCTATGCTCTCCCTATACTTTTTAGAATTGATGTCAAAAATAACAAATTTCAATTTTAACCAAAGATGTAATAATGTTCTGTGTATTTGTGAATATTGTATCTTCATATAAAATTATATCACTGTTATATATTACATTCATCTAAGGGAATCTAAACACCTATGGCATTTAATGCCCATGTATCTCCCACTGAAAAAACACATAAATAATTATTTAAGTTGGAAATATTTTTGCAAATTAATTAATTAAGTAATTAATTAATTAAATTGAATAAACGATTTAAATTTTTTCCCCCCATCTACCTCTCCCCTTCCCCCTCCCCATTACCCTTTGGTGACCACTAGTCCATTGTCCATGTCCATGAGTCTCTGTTTGTTTGTCCTGTTCATTTGTTGCTTTTAGGTTAATATCCCACATATAAGTGATATCATGTGATTTTTCAACTTTTCTGTCTGGCTTATTTCACTTAGTATGATTATTTCAAGGTTAAGTTGGAAATTTTAAATTGATTTTTCCCTCTAGAACTTATATTTCCATTCTATTTCCCTATAGAATTTTAATATAATATATTTTTATGTATGAAATTCTTTTATTGTCACCCTATCACATTTCTCTGCAACAAAAATAAGTATATAAATAAATATATAGCAAATTTTCCTAACATTAGGCTCTAGGTAGTGAATATTTTTCCAGCTTGAGTTTACAATGCAATTTTTATTAGTAACTAAGTGATCAAAATACATGTATAGTACAAATTTGGGAAAAAAAATCATTTGTTTGAGAATAAAAATTTATTGGCAATGCATCCACTTATAAGATGGCTGGGAGAGTTACAATACCTCAATTATAGAAGATTTCCTTTAGTATTTTTAGTTGTTCCTATGGTGTTTTTCACATGGGGGCAATATGCAATATGGGTAAGAACTACGTCTTTCTTTTGTAAAATGGGAACAGGGTGATTGTGAAAGAGGAGTAGAAAAGTAGAACTGGCTTGACTGCCCTGCAAGTACATTCCAGGCAGGTCAGCTTAAGGACCTGAAAACGGATTCTGTTAGCACCATTCACGCTTGTGTCCCCCTTGAAAAGTCTTCATGTATCCCTACGGGCACACACGCCTAGTCTGAAAACTGCTGCCATACATGGTTGCCACTGAGAGCAGGGAGCATATCTTATTCATCTTTGTGCCCCAGTGTGTGGCACAGTGCCACTTAAATAAGTAAATATTTGTTGAATGGATACCGAGTAATTAATTTCCGAAAACTAAAAGTTCAGTCTTGCAAAAGTTTAAGTAACTGCCAAAAGAAAAAGAGTCCTGTTAAATTTTTGGTCAGTAGCTGATAGAAGCCAGACTTGGGATCTTCCTGTTGTGAAATCCTTAGACTTAGGCCAAAGCCAAATGGGTTTAAAAATTATTATAGCAATGGGCTCCCTCCTACTGCTCATTCATAGACAACCAGGATCAGGTAAATGACCAAAGAAATGACATATCAGATAGAATTTGTTAATTATAAGATAAAAATAAAAACATTATAAAGACTTTTTCAATCAATGCTTCTCATTCTTCATGGTGTATCCTTGATGTAGGGTAGCAAGAATGTAATAATCAGCAGGAGTAGCTACTAAGTGGACAGTAGGGGTGCATGCCTTGACTTGGTGTTCTCCCTGGTCTGTGATTTTGGCTTGGCTTGTCAGATTTCCACATTGGGTCTCTGTGTGTACTTGCTGTTGCTAATAGCCCCGATCTCTCAGTGTTACTTAGGTTCTGTCTTTCTTGCTGTATGCATCCACTCTGTGCATCCATCCATCTTTCCATCCATCGGCTCATCCAGTAAATCTCACACCACCCAACAAGTATTCACTGAACACCAGGACTATGCTGGATGCTGAGGATACAACAGTGAGTGAGGTGGGTGCCCAGAAGCTTGCAGACTATGGGGGATATGAACATCTAATCAGGCAGTAACAGAGGATTGTGAAATCACATAGGATGGTCATGGAAGATGGACTTTCAAAGAAAAAGAAAGCTTTTAAGGGGAAGATATGTCCAAGTTGAGATGAAAAGAATGACTGAGTTAGAGAGGAGTCAGTTGGTACAGGCAATGTAGAGGGAACATATTGCATTAAAATAGGCAGAATGAAGAGTATGTGTGTGAAGACCTTATAAGCAAGGGGGCACTTTACATCTTCCCTCCCTGTTGTATTTTTTATCATTAGAAATGATTGCTTTCTAATATACTACATAGTTTACTTATCAATTTTCTGTTTCCCCTGGTAGAATGTATTCATCTTCTGTATTCCCAGTACCTGGCAGGTATTAAGTAGTCAATAAGTATTTGTCGAATGAATAAAGGAATGAGTGATAGGTTTGTGAATCTGAAAGAAGTTCAGATTGGATGATGTACAGAGGCCTAGCTGAGTAATGGTGGGAACTGAACCCAGAAAGTGTAACATGGTCAGATCATACCAGGGTTTATAAACTGTGTTAAACCATTTGGACTTAATCCTGAGGGCAATGGGATTTTAAGCAAGTGTCTATGGGTCCGATTTGAGTTTTGGGAAACTTATTCTGGCTACTGAGTGGAGGAAAGGTTGGAGCTAGGCCAGGCCGAGTGCAGACAAGACCTGTTGTTGATGCCTTGAACCAGGTGAGCAAGAGGGAACCTGCTGGTGTTCCAGAGGGAAAGGCCAGAGATACCTGGATCTTCACTAGCAGGGAGGTGCCTCTGTGCCTCTAGACTCATCTGGCTTTCTCGGTGGCTCAAAGAGCAATATCAGCAAAAGATAGATTGAAAAAAAAGAAAATCATCAGAAATGCTTATGGAGATCAAAACATAGGATGAGAAGATACCACTCGAATATCTGTTAAAATCCCAGTTTTGTTTTGGAATCCCACATTGGATATCACTACATCTGTCTACCTTTAAGAAGCATCAGTTTAGCAATTTTGCATTATCCCAATGACAGTGTGTTTTAGTGTCTTGGACTCTTTATACTTATAGTTTTAAGAATAATCTTCATCTTAAAGTTGAGAGAGTAAATACTTTTGTGGCAACAAAACCCATTAGAAGTTTAATTTGGAAAAAAAATAAAACCCTTAAAACCTCTATGGCAAATCTTTTGTTTCTCTGTCTGAATTGTCAAGTACTATCCACCCTAAGAACAAAACGACCCCTTTGTTCCCGAATAACAACACATCTGGCATTTAATAAACCACCAACACAGGTTTTCAAATTAAATCAAGAGTCTATTTGTCAAAGCAAATCTGGCAGAGCAGATTTTGCTATCATACGAGGCAGCTTTAAACTGTTAGTTTTTTCCCTATTTATTGGATACTTTCGTTGATTTAAATACTCAGGATGATGTTGATAAACTGAGTCTGGTGTACAACAGGAATCAGAATTAATTACATCTTTTAAACCAGAGGATCCAGGAAGAAAAAACAACAATAGGAACATAGTCTGTGTTTTCATTTTTAATTGCTTACAAAACAGAGAAGCAAGACTCCAGGAGATAATGAAGTGGCCGAGTTCTTCCCTAACAAGCCAAGGGGTCTCCTTGGTAACACTGCTTGAGTCCCAGCCCTGGAGGTCTCAGAGGAACTGAAGCTCCCTGAGTTCTAATCAAGACCTTGGTCCTTGAAGAAACTACAGTACTGCCATGTTTACTGCCTGTTTGAAGATAATCCCTCAGTTGTTCGATCTACATCTTCCCCAGTCACTGCTCTGAGAGCAAAGAGCCTGGACAGCAATTGCTGTCCAAGGGGCAGGCCTGAGTTCAGATCAGGGTCATGGACATGCCATATGCTAGCCACCTCACCACAAACAGTGGGAACTTCATAAAGCAAGAAATCAAAATTGGAGCCTCCTTTTTACAGTTTTCACACTACTTTCCAAAAACACCTTTCTTGTTGCAGAAATCATGAGGTTATGTATAATATTTGCAGTTGCTTGTTTGAGCAGAGGTCATAGGACCATGTGGAAGGAACGTTTCTCCTGATTCTGTTACCTTCCTATTTATGGTTCAGAGTCCTTAAGATTAAAAGTTGGTTAAAAATGCTGACCTCCTCTAAATGCTTGTAGTAAATGACTAAGAAAAATGATTATATACTTAGGCAAGACAGTATTAAATGTAATGAATATAATGTTTCATGGAACAATTATCATTTAATTCATTAGGTTGCTGTCACTAGTTAGTATATAGATGGACTCTATCAAAATAAATTAAACTTTAAATTGAACAGAAAATGATTCCTTCTGCAATTGCAATAACTAATATCATATCTGATTTAATGCTTTCTTTGCCTAATTGCTGAGCCCATGTGTGTAGGGGGTTGCACGGTGGAGGGACAGAAGATAAATTCTGGGTACTATATCTCACATGCTCCTTTCTTTCTTAGTCCACCACGGACACTTGGACTGCTTCCAGTCTGATCAGAGAGGCGCCTGGTGGAAGTGCCTTTATTACCTTCACTTTGAACTTGGGTTGGCAGTTCAGCTAGTGAGTCTGGCCCAGACAGCAGACAATGAGAGAGAGCCTTCTGATCCAGCCTTCACTCCAGCTGCCCTGGCTCTCTCCTTATCTCAGGGCAGAAGCACAAGCTGAGCGTTATTCATTGATCTTCTTATTTATTAGAACTAAAAGAGCACAGCCAACAAAAGGAGGGAGAGGAAGCCCTCTTTCATTTATCTCATTTATAGTAAGTCTGGATTGTAGCAGTCATGCACAGGGTGTTCTCAGAGTCACATAATTCCTGGCACATCCTCTTTAGTGTATTCCCATTAACCAGATGTGTCTGCATGTATAATTTTTTTGTATACACACATGCACACACACACACACATACACACATATATAGCATATATGTAACACATATGTAACATATATAGTATATATATTTCACTCATCATAGTTTTTAATATTTTCTAAATCTATAACTTATTTTAAAATGTGAGTATACGTTAAGGACCCTCTCCCTAGAAAAATGTGCACAGTATATCCTCTGAAAATCTGCATATAGTTTTCTGAAAACTCATGCGTGTCTCAACAAACAGGCCCTTGGTAGGCTAAAAAAGCTACATTTCCAAAGGTTTTTAAATATCATGTGTTGTTAATAGTCTCGCTCAGCTTATATGTTATGTAACATGACTTTTTTTTTCTTGAAATTGAAAACCTGAAGAGTTATGCCAGTTTCTCATTTACAGCTGGGTCAGAGTAGAGATTTTCTGACCTAGCTCATTTCTGTACAGCTAATATATAGTTTCTACACAAGAGAGACCATATACTTAATCATAATATGCTCAAGACACTGATCTGAGAGCAGGGGCTGTCACGGCAGGACTATGCTCAGCTAAAGGCTGTAGGGACAGTCCATTTTCAGTTACTCTGGAGTTGTGGGTTTTAATTCCCAAAGTACATCGGCTTGTGCTTCCTCTAATGCCCTCTTCTCAGCTCTGCTACTAAAAATGTGATACTTCAAGGCCCACTTTACACCATTCTTCCTCTATGAGGTTTTTTTTCCTGCCTAGAACTATCTGCAGAATCAATTTCTGTCTCCCCATCCCATTTTGTTCATAGAGTGTTTATCAAGTCTCTCCCACTTTAAGCCTCTTGTCCCCCTCACTGTAGTAGAAGGATCTAGAGGAGAGCTCTCAGCTTCCTGCACACAGTAGGGGATTCATATGAGTTTTCGAGGCAGGCACTTTGACTCTGGAGACAGAAGACTTGACTTCTAATCCCAGCTTTGCTATTAATTAGCTGTTTATTTTTAGCAAAAACACTTGAATTTTCAAGTATCGATTTTCATTTTTCTGTAAAGTAGATATGATAATAGTACCTGCCTAACTGGGCTATTATGAAGATTAAATAATATAATACATAGAAAGCACTTATCACAGCATTGGAATCATAGTAAGTGTTGAATAAAGGTCAGTTACATAATTTGTTAAATTGAATTTTATGGGGAATTTATATTTTTGGAGTTTCTTCAGATAGTAAATATTGGTATATAGCCAAATATTAAAGGCATCATAAATTTTTCGACAGAATTGAAATCTCATGTTATTTTCAGTTTCTCTTAACAATTTTTACTTTTAATATTAAAGTCCCAACTTGACTGATAAAATCCTGGCCAACTCTAGGATATCAAAAGTAACTTTATGATATTGTGTGATACTGGTTTGCCTTCAGCACTGTCTCTATAACACAAAGATGTAGTTCTCTAGCCTCCAAGAGACCCTAAGACCAGTTGAGCAGGGGCCTGATGAAGACAGTATCTTGAATGTGGTTTTTGAGTCCTATATCACAATTTCTGTCTAGTCATTATCAAAAGGATCCTTCTCTTTCCTATCAAAGATCAGGCCAGACAATTCAGATGCTGATAAATCCACTGCTGGAAAAAACAATAGCTCACCTTATTATAGTAACATCTTTTATACAAAGAACAACACAAGTTTTTACTCTTCAAAGACTTTTAAAAAAGTTATATCTATATGAATATCTTTAGCTAACTCTTCAAGCCTTTTTCAAACTAGAATTACATTTTCTTGGATTTTGCACATTTTAAGCATCTGATTTTGAACAAATGTTTGAGGGCAGAGATTATATTTTTATTCATCTTTGTATATTGATGATATTCTAGATTCTAGTATATCATCCAAAATATGCAATAAATAGTTGCTGATTAAAAATACATAAGACTACGTCTCACTGAAAAGGCTGCAGAATTTGGATGTATTGGAATGTTTATTTTTAACAAAGAGATTAAAATAAAAAACATTAAAAGTGATTTGCACTTCAAATTTTGAGTAAGGACTCTATTTCTTGGAGAACATTTTTAATATCTAAAGAAGATATATTGGAGTACTTGTCTTTTGAGAATCGATTTTTGTTAATCAGCAGTGAGCACTTGATTCTTCAATATAGATGAAATTCTACACTTACTTTCTCATTTTTATGTTTTTAACATCTGGCGTATTTCTTTCTGACTTGCTATCTAAATGTGAATTCATGATGTGTTTTATATATACCACATGTCAAAGTACAATTTTATGATGCTCATTTTTATATACAAATTAGCCAGTAGCAGTAGATACTCTCTTAAACTCCATTGATATGATTTATTTGATGATGAGAAATCAGAATTATGTAAGCATTTACATTAAATGGGAATGAATAAAGTAGCCAATCTTGTTGATTGATTTTCTTTGTCTATCAAAAGACATTTGAAAAAGTCAGAATTGATGGGAATAGAAAATCTACTTGGGGGCTCTTGGTCCAGTCATTCATTTTTTTCTCTAGTCAAATGTCTATGTTTTTCTCAAGCAATAAATTTAGCTTCTGAGATGGTTTACAAAGCTTAATTTTAGTTTTTATTTATCTTTGTTTAGTTTTCAGCTCACCACCAAAATATTTTCTTAGTTCTGTCTTCCTATTCTTTCTCTATGGTCATATGTATCCCAGCTCCAGGTGATAGTCCAAGAGAGTCCAGTGCTGAAGTACATACCAGGTAGAGCCATAAACTTGGGAATATCAGTAGCTACCTATGCCCAAAGCTAATCAACTGGATAGAGAAGGCTTTAACAAATGTTCTAATGCTGCTTTATCGGAAATAAAGGCAACATCTTTTAGGATACAGCTGTTTTTTGAGGATCTATCAGGAGTTCTTTCAGCACTGATTTTTTCAAAAGATCTACTAAAATTGAGATCAATGATTCCCTCATATGCAATAATTTTGTGATTGACAACCAAAGGTCTCCAAACAATCATGTTGAAAATTCTGGAAGTAATTAGTTTATGATATAGGTTTTAATATTCAAAACAATATCATAGGTAAAAGTTCTCCAGGTCAACTTACTCATGTTGTTGAACTATTTTATAACAACAGTGTATACTTATTGTTTTTGATAACATACCTCTGATTCAGAGGTAATAAAGTTCATAGATGGCCCTAGAGACATAAGTCTGAATTAAGATCACACCTGGGAAGTATCATTTATAGAAGTCTTACAAGGACTGGCTTCAACTGGCCATTATATATGAGATAGTTTCCAGGAAGACAGAGTCTCAGACCTTCAGAGAGTAGGCTTGGGGATCCTGCTTGACTTCAAACAGTTTCAAACCTGCTTCGGAGCAAATTGAATTCCTTAGATATCCTTGTAAACCCATTTAATCTTTCTTGGGGGATATACTTGACCTATTTCAAACTCGTGTTCTTTGCTGTAGTCATTACTGAGGCTGACCCTGAATGAAGCTGTCTCCAAGGGTAAGATTCAGGCTCCAGCACTGGGCCCTAAGGCAGTTGGCCAAACTGTGTCTGGCTCAACATTGAACTCTCTTACCTGATAAAGATTGGCAAGGTGGTGGTTAGTTTTGATCAAAAATGGCTGGTTCACCCCTGGGTGGTCAACATCGTGTGCTGCTGCAGCCAGCAGTCCAAGCATGATGTCCAGAGGTGTGAGGAAGCTGGCGAGCTGTTAAAAAAAAGCATATTGGGAAATCAATGGGTATATTTTCATAAATAGGTTAGCATTTGTTTTGGCTAAATCAAATCAAATGAATCATCACTGTATTGTTCAGGCTTTTCATCCAGACCTCTACCCTCTGAAGTAGTCAATGAGGTGACAGTCAGAGGAATTGCAAGGAAAAGAAAGGACTGTGCGGAAAGCAATTAAGTGAGTAAAACTGTGTGAATCATTCAGGAACCCTCTCCTTCCTACTGCCACTCTGTTGCCTTTTGCTCTGTTTTCCCTGCTATGGTAGACAGGGAGAAGGCAGAGGAATATGGTAGACAGGGAGAAGGCAGAGCCTGAAGTCAGCCTGGTTCCTAGAGAAAGCAGTAAATGAAGGAAAGAGTTAAAACCAAAATGAGGCACACGTTAAAAAAAATCATTTGTGTATTTCAACCATTTGCTATATTGTTGCCACTTCTTTGAAATATAAAATCAAGAATGGGCTGAATCACAAAATTTGCATATTTCTTCAATTGTAGTAAATAGTGGGGAAATGTGTAAGCATCTGTCCTTTTTTTAAAATTTTTTTTTGTTAGGGAAAATAAGCAGGGAAATGGGAATCTAGTACTAACTTTAAATATACAACTGTGTGATATAGTACAATTTTCAGACTATTTAGAGGTTAAAAAAACCTTTCATGTCTTTAGGCTATTTCATATGGATGAGGCATCTACCCAGTTTTGTCTTGGGAATGCCTGTCTGGCATCTGTATAGTCAGTGGTTGATGTTAAAACTGATTGAACTAAACAGAGTCTGGGACTGGGATATTATTTTCCAAAAACCTTAAGAAAATTCATCTTGTATATGATACCCACTAAGTTATACATGGCCAAGAAATGCCTCGATTTCAAGTAACAAGAATTATTATTATGTTTTTAATTTTGGATTGGTTTACCACATCAAGACATGTTTGCTAAGAGGGCTTTGACAGTCACAAGTGTTTTTGGGCCCGAATCAGGATGTCCAGTTGCTGTAATAGGAAATGGAGCATGAGCTGTGAGGAGTTTTGATTTTATTTGTCCATCAAAAACTATGAGGTGGGAGACTTTTCTCAGAAAAGTTCAGTGCTGGCACTATTTATGACAAAGATCCAAGGCAAAACAGCTAGATCCTGGGACTGTGGAAGATATCTAAGATGTAAATTGTCACAGAAAGCATTGTTTTTGTCTTATGGAACCTTGAAAAATATACAAATTATGAAAAGAAACCTCAGAAAGTTTACATCCTCTTTCATGAGTACTGTACGATGTTCAGAACTGATACTGGAACTTTAATATAAACAATTTGTATTCATATTGTGAATGACCCATAACACAGTTATTCTGGTATGCTGGGACCCAGCAGGTCGCTTATTTGGCATTTCCAGGTGGTTGAGGAGGCAGAGGATCTTGCCTTACCTTTGGCTCCTTCAGGTAGCAATGCATGGCCTGGGTGACATCAGCCGCGTGAACAGCATTGTGATATGGGTTTTGGCTGTGGTAATCTTCTTGAACCATGACTAGGAGGTAAAAAGATAACCCAGTCAGCTAAAACCAAAACAAGAAGGTCATTAGCTCAGACTTATTGAGGATCCCTTTTGCTTGAAAATATCAGTGTCTCCAAAGTGTGCTGCCTGGGGATTCTTTAAAAATGAACGTGGTTTACAAGCTTGGCAGTTCTCCTGGGCTGTTTTTAGTGGAGTGGAGCGGGGAGGGCAGATGGGAGAAAGGCTAAAAGGATTCGTGAGGCCCTTGGGAACCCTCACCACCTTCATAAATCACCCCTGTCTGGCATTCATGAAAGCTTTCATTCATAGGAAAAATAAATATGTAGGAAAAGAACAACTTCATTTCACACTATAGTTTAATTATTTAAGTTCACTGCCGTTTATGAATAATATGCCTTAAAAGAGGTTTCCTTTTAAAGAGTCTTCTAGCATTGGACTCCTGATATCCAAAGATGGCTTTATCACGTGACTAACAAATACTGACCAAAGTGAATCTGGGACTTCTTCAGGTCTATATTCAGGCAGGACTTCTTCAGATAAGGTACTGAGTTAATTCAACTAAGGACTTCTTGGTTTTATTTCTACCTTATTCAGATTAGATGATCATCTTTCATGCCCTTCCAATCTTAAGGCCCAGGGTGCTCTTGGAACCACATAGAGACATAAGCAAGGCAATTTTGGTTTGCTATTTACAGAAGCCATAGCCTGTGCCAGCTAATAACCAAGGCAATGTTTAGGATGCAACATAAGCGGTGTGTATAGAATGTCCAGATTTGCAAGTGTGGCCATATTTTCTCAGCCCATGCTATGAGTTTGGATCTGGATTCTGGTGTTATTTCTGTCAGCAAATTTTTGCATTCTTTACATGTACTCTGGGTGCATACGCATGTCCAAAGTATCTGTATTCTCCTTCTTTAGACAAATCAAAATTGTTTAGCCTTATTTATGACCAATATTTTGCTTGAGCAATCTAAATTCAATTAGAATGAGGTTTATCTGTGTGTTTCTGAAACTGAGCCACGTTGCGGCTGGTTTAAAAAATTTCTGTTATGCCATGTATACCTTTTATTCAGCAGGTATACATAGTTTTACAACTATATTTTAATATATTTTAATATAGTCTTACAACTATACTAAAACTCTGGCACTTATTTGTATTGGGCAAGTTACTTAACCACAAATTCCTTCAGTTTCCTTCTCTATAAAATGGAGATAATAAATATGTAGGAAAAGAACTTTATTTCACGATATAGTTTAATTATTTAAATTCCTTCTCTATAAAATGGGGATAATAGCCCCGATCTCAAAGGACTACTGTAAGGATTAAATGTGTTAATATATGCAAGTCCTTAAAAAGAGTTCCCAGCATGTTTAAGCACCGCATAAGCTTGGTTGTTGCTATCACTGTCACTGTTACTGCCACTGTTTTTTACTCTTGATGACATCAAGTCAGCTTTCAAACTCAAAGCACAGCCATGGGTTAAGTCAAAGAAATCGGAACCATGCTAAATGGAAGCAAGAATTTATTTGGTGATTGAAAGTGTGCCCTGAATCATTTACTGGCAGATAAGTAAGAATGCACATAAATTCAAATAAGAACCAGGGCTGCTTTTTGATAGATGGTGATGGTGGGGTTGAAGAAAGACGGTGGCCTTTTAAGTTAGAGAAAGGGCTTGGATTGAAGCTATACCAATTATAAGTTGTTGACCTTGAGCAAGTTATGAAACCTCTTTGTATCTCTCCTTAACTGTGGGCCAATAGTGGTGGTAATGTCCAACTTGCAGGGTTGTTGAAATGGTTAGAAATAACACTCCAATAGCATTCTGCAGGTAGTGGGTGCTACATAAATGGTAGTTCGTATTATTAAAAAAAAAAAACCCAAAACCTATTGAAGATTTTCAATAACTCATGTCCAGATTGAAATTGTTTGAGGCATATCTTACTGCGGTTTTGTTGATATGTGAACAGATTAGTAACTTCTTTGCCAGTTACATGTTCTTGATGGTTTTCTTTATATAGCCTTTACCTGTTGTAAATATAACTAATCAAGTAAATATTTTTCAGTGATTTAAATGGGTAAAATTTTAAAATTAAGATGAGATAATTTAAGATTAATTTGAGGTCTTTGTTTACCATGCTATGGTTTTTCCCACTTTATATTAAATAATATTATGGACAGCCATTATTCATGAGAAAGGAGGTAGAAATATGGAAAAAAAGGCTTACCTAAAAACCTGTGTAAGGTCACCATATCTAACTTGAAATGGTGAATGAGTCCATGGGTGTTGAAGAGGTGGCACAGCAGTGTTACCAGGCTATTTCCTATAGAAAAAAACAGTCTTCTGTTTTAACTCATTTTCTTCACCATTAAAATATCAAGATTGACAATAGGATCCAAAGTTTCTGTAATGAAAATTTTCTGATAAGATCATTCCCTTTGGTTATTATTACTAGGTTTTCTCTTACTGTACAAGTGAAATTAGCTCAGATCTTCTCCCTACACCAAAGGCAATGAAAACACTAAGAGTTAGAAGGAGTCTGCCTATTGTGGTATCAGTAGCACACACACGCACACTTGAGTGTGTTTGTATGGTTATTTTATAAAGACAGTTTAACGGTCACTTGAAATGTGTCTTAAGTTGCTTCCAACTGGCTCTTACATTTATAGGGGTATCTAAGCCACCATATTGCTTAACAGTCATAGTCTATTCTTCCTATGGAAAATCACCCAAGATGAGATTTGACCATGACATATTTCTCAAGCCAACAGAGGTGCAAAATTAAAGCTACAATAACTTGTAAGCATTCAAGAAAAATTGCTTATTAAAGAATAATGATTTTGAATTTTAAAAGCTTTATAGAGTTTCTGAAAGACTTTGAAATGGGCCAAGAAGATGACTGAATATCTTAAATGGAAAACTAGGTATTGCCTAAGCACACTTTTCAGGGTACCTGATTCTATGTGTTTTTTCAACTATCACTGTCTTTGAGCTATTTTATAACAAAGTTGTAGACACCTGATAGTATTGCAGGTGATTCTTGTCCATATACATGCAAAAGAAATAAGGTGGAAATACAATTGATTTCCCAGTTTTGCAGCTTTTATAAATTTATTTTAGCATTTCTCACTCTCTCTACATATTTGTGGCTCTTTGAATTCTTCTTTGAACTAGTTGTAGCATCTTACTGGATCTCTGATTGAGTTACATAAAATCTTTGATGTGCTCATTTTGTAATTTTATGAGAGTCATGATTATATTGTCTTTTAAACAAATACCATTTAACAAATTCTTTTGTTCATGGTTAATTTCATTTACTGGTACCCATTTCTCAGTTGATTTGAACAAAAGAAACACATGATTATGGGACCCACCCCATATGGTCTAGTTAGCTTTCCGTAGTGTAAACTTCAGTTTCATGGTCTTAGGCTGTATCTCTTTTCACTGCATGTTTTTTCAACTAATAGAATGGTGAGAAAATCAACTATAAGGACTTAAAGCACAAGCTTAGTAGATGGTAGGACATATGAAGGTTAGCATTAAAGGTGATGCCTTGCATTGGCTCCCTAAGCTTATCAACATTTGTTTAATGGGCAGATGAAAATATAATAGTCTTTTGTGTTATTCTCTTAAAGGAAGCCTTTATAGGCACAAACATTTTAAAGGTGAAACCAATGAGAATATCTGCTTTCCCCTTGAGCTGCAGCCTGAGATTTTATACTCTATCCTCAGCAATTGTTTTCTTATGATGTTAAACATATCTGAACAATACCTGTGCGAGGGCACTTTTGACTCATTTAATCAAAGTACAAAAACACCTGCCCTGTAAGAGTCAGGACTGATCAGATGAGCTTTTGTTTCTAATTTTTATCAACTAACTAACGATGAACTTCCTCCTTTTGGATGTGGACAATGTATTCTGCAAAGACAGAACCTAACCTGTGGTTTTCAAATTCCTTAAGATTCTAAGGCCAAATTCAGTCCTTATTTTTCATCTGAACTAATTTTCCCTGGTCATTCTTGAGTAGCTATAGACTTAAGAAAGTGGAGAAAGGAGGAAAAATGAATAACAGTGTTTAAAAATAAACTTCATTTTCATGAAATTAATCACATTTTATGGTGTATATTTTAGTGAGAATTCTTTTGAGTGACTTACCATTTGTCAAGCGATCAAACAAGAAAATGTCAAAATCCCACATTCCCACTTTGGAGAGCATATGCTGAAAAGGCAAACAAAAAAAATAGTTCTTAAATGAATCATATCAGAGACTCAAACATTTTCTTCAAGACAGAGTAAATTAAACAATTAAAAAATTGAAAATAGTAGCATACCACTATTTGTGTGCAACTGGTTTATAGAAAAGCAAATCTTACTCTACTTGGTAATAATAACAAGTGGTAAAGGATACGCTCAGGAATCGGACCGCCTGGTCCGATGTCAGCCTCATCTCTCACTGGCTTTGATACCCTGGGCAAATTCCTTAACCCCTCTGTACCTTTGAAAAATGTGGCTGATATTATTCCCTCAGAGCATTATTGTGAGAATTAAATAAGGTAATATATGTAAACATAAATATATGTAATATAAGTGCATAGAACAGTGCTTGTTCATAGTAAGCACACACACATTAGGTATCTGTTAAAATGGTAGTTCAGTAAACTCTCTAATCACAAACTACTATTCACTTAAGGAAGAAGGTTTACAACAATCTTTTAAAAAATGAATTCAAAATGATTGCTGAGCATATTACTCTGCTTAATGTGGACTAAATATGAAATTACTCACTGTAATAGGAGACTGAAGAGTGAGTAATTGAAAATATTGGGTAATTGAAAGACCTAATGTCTAATGTAGGCTTATTATCCTATTTCTCTTTTTAAAAATATCCCACACCTAGAACTAGATGGTGTTAACCTTGAGTTAGAAACAAAGGTCCAGCTGCTGACTCTGTCCTCACTGTCCCACCGCTGGGCCTTCCCCTGCTCTCACAGCCACTGCTTCAGGTCAGAACTAGCTCGCTCTCCTCTACCGCCTCTGAAGGGCTTCTCTGTGTCTTATGATAAAAACTAAAGCCTTCAACACAAAGACTTTCACAACGGCATCAGAAACACGAAGGGTTAAGAGGTTGTTTGTGAGATCTAGACTGAGCAAGCATTTTACTCAAGTCCTGTAAATCTGAAGGCAGAGCCAGGACTCAATCTCTGATGTCCTGAGTTCCAGCCTGCCGTGGTTTCTACATCTCAGTGTTTCCTTTCGAGAGAGGCGGCTGCCTGGAGGGGAGGCACTGCGGAGAGGGCTTTGTCACTGATGCTCTAGTGTTGGGATCTTAGTCTTGTTCTCCTCTAACCAAATGAATGAACAAGCATTCACTCAATTTCAGGCCTTGGGTTGTTAGGAGGAATGATTGTTTTCTTCTTTTGTAGACTAATGTTGGGAATTCGTGCTTCTGACATTACTTGCTGCTTATTTCTTAATAGCATATATTAATCATATATATTTCTTAATAGTATATAGACAACATAATGCTATTTGGTGTGTAAACTACTACCTTTGACTTCTGTTTAAAACAAAGCAGTTTATTCCTGAAATTTAAATTCCCTTGGTAGTTTGGGCTACAGATAGCCTGTGAACTTTTTTAGATTGTCATCCATTAATTTCTATCTTTAGTGGGACCGGTGAATCACAAAAATAATTGTAAAATTAGTAAAAATTATTTGAATAAATTAAAAGTTATAAAAAGGATAAAACACCATACTGATAGCCTAAAGCAGAATTAAGAGTTGGTGGTTATTGGGTTAATTTCAATATAGGTATTATAATGAGATAATTCAATGGGCTACAAATTTAGTTACTCTCTTATTAGCAATAGATCAGTCCAAAATTTTACTTTACTTAGCGTTCTGGAAATTGCACATTTATAAAAGTGAAAATAGGTATAAATGTATTGTACATGTAAACATGCTTTACCTCATTTAACCGCTGCATCAACTCTATGAGGTGTGTGTTTCTATTAACTTCATTTTGTATTTGCAGAAAAGTCCAGACATATTGAGTCACTAGCCAGAGTCACAGAGCATCTCAGTGGCAAAGAAGTAGGACTCAACCCTGGGTGCTATCAGTGGAGACACAGGCTCTCGGCCACTGGCTTGCTGTGAGTTAACAGAGGGATAGCTAGCTCACCCTTGCTTGTCCAAGGTAGTCTTCATCCAGCAGGTGGAGAGAGGCTTGTGGTATAATTCCACGAAGCAACCTTGATGCATGGAAGTATCTTTGAAAGCTTAATAGTCTTTTCACCTTTTTCTTGGTACCAATTTCCCCTGAGTATGTTGTATCTGTGGAAAGTAATCAAATTCCAGGTTATATTTTTAAAAAGCCCTATTCCCTCCACCATGTAAAACTACGATGTATTATAAAGGAGAGAAATTTTAAAGATACTCTCAATGCTTCCTTAAGTATAGCTTATTTAACTCTATGCTTGAAATTCTTCTAGGACAAAAAATGATATTTCTAATATGTTACATTTATGAAAATGTAGAGCTATTTCTGAATGTAATTTTGAAAGACAAGGTATATGAATTAAAAACTTCATTTTCTAATTAATGATGCTGATATGCTCAGTGAGCAAAATCCACATACTTCTGCATGCATTTAAAGGAATAGTTAAGCTTTTTTCTGCTATATGGGAACTGAGATTCCAAAATTTAGATCAGTTTCTTATCCTACACTCACCCTAGTTTGATCAAATCTCTCATCTGAATGAGAGGAGTTGAGAGTACACTAGCTAGCATATGAGGAAGTGTATCCTAATGTCCCTGGATCATCAGTGGCAAAAGAATCAATAATCTCAGCATTAAAGTGACCTGCATTCTCCTGACATGAAGCAGAGTGTTTATTTACTTTCAAATGGGTATATTTTCTTTTGCTGATGGCCGTAAAAGTCTGATCCTGTGAGTAGAGATACTTTAATACTCATGTCACATGTACCCTTCAAAACTTGACTGCTGACATCGTGGTGATTGTTCAGAAATACCCCAAGCACATTATTTGAATATCTGTCATGGTATGTCCTGCCTCTGCTGCCAATTTTGGATCCGTAGTCAACTGAGCAGTCTAGTAAGAAGACATACTGTTCATATATACAAAATTTTGGTTCTCTCATGCTTCCTCCCATCTTCCTTTTTCTTCTATGGAACTCAAAATCACAATGGATGCCAGAAGCAGAGGAAAACTGGGCAAGGGCCTCCTGAGCAATGTCGCACATCCCAATGACAGTGAATGACCAACACCAGTTCATGACTTATGTTGTATTATGCATGCAAGACTTAATTCATGGCAGACAAAACCTACCGTTCTCTGGAAATGCTGCCTGATTAAAATTCTTTTTTATTTTAAAGTGGATCTAGATTTCATGTGTGGGAAGAGGCAGACATATGGAGATAAGAGGCATACAACTGAAGCTGGGTGTTTAGGCACACATTACTATTAAAAATGGTGCAGTAGTACCCCCATTAGCTGCAGTTTTGCTTTCCATGGTTTTCATTACCCACAGCTAACCAGAGTCCAAAAATATTAAGTGGAAAATTCTAGAAATAAACAATTCATAAGTTTTAAATTGTACGCCATTCTGCATAGTGCAATGAAATTTCTTGCTGTCCTGCTCCATCCCACCCAGGACATAAATCATCCTTTTGTCCAGAGTACCCATTGCTGTATATACAACCTCCCTGCTAGTCACTTAGTAACTCTCTCAGTTACAAGACCGAGGTATCACAGTGCTTGTGTTCAGGTAACCTTATTTTACGTAATAGTGGTCCCAAAGAACAAGAACGAAGCTGACAATTTGGGTATGCAAAAAGAAGCAGTGAAGTGCTTTTTTTTTAGATGAACAAGTGAAAGTGAAAGTACTTGACTTAATAAGACATTTTATCATCTTACATCATCACAAGAAGGAGGAGAAGTACAGTACAATAAGATATTTTGAGATAGAGACCATATTCACACATGTACTTTTATTATATTATTATAATTATTCTATTTTATTATTAGTTATTGCTAATCTCTTACTGTGCCTAATTTATAAATTAAACCTTATTGTAGGTATGTATATACAGGAAAAAACATAGTACATATAGAGTTTAATTCTATCCGCAGTTTCAGGTATCCACCGGGGGTCTTAGGATGTGTCCTCCATGGATGAAGGGGTGTACTGTATATGTAGACTCAATTCTACTGGTGAGTTCTCACTCATTTCTATCAGTTTATCAAGTCAAAGTACAGGATATGTGGTTCTTTCATTTTTTTAAAAAATATTTTGATTGTTACTAAGGGACAAGCACTGTTCTAGAATACTTGATGAGATCCCTCAGTTCTAGATCCCACAGTGAGTAAAACAAATATCCTTGTCCTCATGAAGCTTACATTCTAGCAAAGAGACAGACAATAAGCAATAAACATAAACAAGAAGTAATTTGTAAAAATGTATTATAAGGTGGTGAGTGCGATGAGTTAAAAAAAAGGAAAGCGGGGAATGAGGGATCAGGAGTTCTGTGTTGGAGTAGTCAGGGTTAGCCTCATCAGAGGGTACAACTTGATCAAAACTTGAAGTAGATGAGGGAGCTTGCCAAGCAGATATCTGGGGAAGTGTCTTCCATACAGAGGGACCAGCACCAATAACCCCAGGTCAGAAGCACCCCTGGCATGCTGGCCTGTGGGAGGGAAGAGCAGCAGGAGTTCCAGGTGGATGGGAACAAAAGAAAACAAGAGGAGTAAGAGATGAGGCCTTAGAGCAAAGGGAGGCATGAGAATTACACAGGGCCCTGTGGGCCACTGCAGCAGCTTGCGCTCTACTCTGAGTGAAATATGGAACCACTGCAAAGTTTTGAGCTGAAGGGTGATATGATCACGCTCATATTTAAAAAGGGTCATCCTGGCTTCTGTGTTGAGAACAAATTATAGGAGCAAGTGTTGATGCAGTGAGACCTGTTATAAGGTAATCGAAAAATAAGCGAAGCAAGAGAGATGATGGCTGCTTACCATGGGGGAACAGTGGAGGGGGTAGTGAAAGGATCCTGAATATATTTTGGGTACCTCCAAGTTTTTGGCCTGAATAGGCAGGATAATGGACCTGAAATGGGAAAGGCTCCAGGTGAAGCAAGTGTGGGTGGATTTCAGTTTTGCACATGTTGAATATGAAAGTCTATTGGAAATTCAATTGAAAATGTCAAATAGAAATAAGTGGATATAAAATCCAGAGCTTGAGGGAGAAGACTGAGTTAGAAATGTAAATTTAGAAGTGTCAGATGACATTACCTAGGGAGTGAGTGTAATGTAAATACAGATAAGAAAAACACCCAAGTTTGAGTTCTGCAGTACTTCAACTTTAAAGGGTGTGGAGAAGAGTAGAAAAGATCAAAAAAGAAAGCGTGCCCAGGGGGATGGAGGGAAAAATAAGACAGTAACATTGCCTGCCTAGGAGCCTAGTGAAGACAATATTGCAAGGTGGAAGGTGTGATACTCTAGTTTCAAATGCTAATAGATCAAGTAAAATGAAGACAGAGTATTGACCATAGGCATATAAATCTGTCAAAATTTATTAACTATGCACTTAAAAGAGCCATTTTATTGTATACCTAGAAGTAATGACACCCTAGTAGACAAGCATATCTAGCACTCAGATTTTGTTTTTTAAATGCAATTTCTCACTAAATGGAACCAGACCACTTTAGTGAAATGGCTGAGTCTAGGACTGGGTCAGGCAAAGTACAAAATGAACTATAACTTCTTGTTATGCCAGAAAATAAGGGAGAGCTAAAAATTGATGGGATCACTTAATAACGACAGAGCACACAACTTGAAGGGCAAATATGAGAAAATTTGAGCATCAAAGTGGCTAATAGAAGAATGGATCGTAAATCATTGACTGAAAGAAGAATCCATAAGTCCTCACTGGTAGTAAGCAAGTAAGTAAGTAAATAAATGAGGAGAAGGAAAAGCTCTTCCTTGCAGAGAGTACCAACCAATAATGTAAATGAAATAACTGAGTTAGAAAGTTAACCATTTTGCAGCCTTCATAGCAATAACTGATTAAGGCCAGAATCGTTAATGGATACTACAATTATTAAAGTGAAAGTTTAAAAAGCAACAGGATAATCACATTGTATCAAAGTATCTCCCCATTGACTTATTAATTAGAAAGAAAAAACAGGTAGTATTTTAGTGGACAAATGTAGAGGGGGCACCATCTTCACTAAACATCAAAGTTTGCATCACCAGTGATGAGAGAAAAAGACTTCATATGTTTCCTGTGTATGAATATTGTACAGAGGTTACAACATTGACTACATAGTGTTCCTGCCCCAAATGCACATCTGACTCCAGTAAAAAGGAAACATCAGTTGAAGGACGCTACAAAAAAGTCAGCCCATAGTTCTTAAAAAAAAAAAAGTCAACGTCATGAAAGACAAAGCCTCTGGTGTTGTTTCATAATCATGGATGCCAGAAACAGTGCACTAAATGCAATGCATGACCCTGAATTGGATTGTGGATCAGAAAAAATTTCCATAAATGACATTATTAAGACAATTTATGAAATGTGGATATGGACTTAAATATGAGTTACATATTATATACTCATACATAAGTTATTTACAGTAAAAGCAGATGATAAGAACAGTTTCTATTCACTAAGATGATCATTTTGACTGAAATATTACTAATCTAATGGTGCTATGAGTGAGAGGTATTAAGTTAAGATTCACTTTGTTCTAAAATTAAAGAAGAAAAGAGCAAAGTTCTCTCCTTCCCTATTTATTTTTTTCACCCTGTGGTCAAACAGATAATAGTCCACCAACATGACAACATAGATATCTTTTGATCTTTATTTAAATTTTTGATATTTCTTGGCCTTAATTCTTGTTTTAAAAATGTCGTGTTAAAATATGATATATCTCGATAACTGAGTTATTTGGCACCCTCTTAGATTTTGAGCCTGAGGTAAGTGCCTCACCCCCTCACCCTAGTTCCAGCCCTGTCACACCTTTGGAGCATAAATTCAGATAATGTAAAGAATATTCAATAATAAAATAATCTAGAGAATAAAACTGTCTCATAGTTAATTTGTTACAGTAGCTATAGGTTAAAAAAATGTATCATATACTATCATTCACCATGAGGTTCAAAGTTTTGGAACAGTTGGTTTATAATGACTTCTATTTTTTATTTGTGCAATTTCAAACTTAGTGTGTGAGATGGACAGCTAGATATCAGCTTAGTTTTAGTATTAATCTGTGGCCAATATTTTCTAAAACACCAAGGCAAGCCATGACAATGCCATTGAGCACTTTTGTCTGGCTACTCTTTAATCAATGAGAAAATAATTCAGAAGTGATGCTAGATAACCATTCATGAAAACAATAGGGCTTAATTTTCTTATTTGAGGACATATATAAAGCTAAATGAAAAAAAATTCTCAAGGTAGCTCTCCAAAGGGGAAGAGTATTCAATAATGCAAGAAAAACAAATTTATTTAAAACAATATTAATAACTCATTTATCAAGAGTCATTTAGGGAGCACTTTGTGCTATGTGAGATAATGAAAAACTAGCATATAAGAAGCTGAAGATACAGTTGGGAGAATCCATATGGGGAACAATCTATGAATAAATCGTCATGCTGTATAATAGTCCTAAATACTGCTTTTTGAAGTGTTGGAATGTGTTATACGATTACTGAATAAGGTCTGACACATTTGTTTCCAAAAAGACTTTCAGTGAATATAGCTATATATTTACTTTGATAATTAGAGACATAATGATATGTATTTCTGGATAGAAATTTAAATGATTAGTTAAGCTAAATTTTACAGATAGCTCAACTAAAGTCAGCTTGTGAAAATTTGGAGTCTTAACAACGTGCCTAATAATGAAAAGCTAGATTTATTTAATGCTTTTACATAATTAAAAAAATCATTATTTAAAGGCATTCACAGTTATCTTAATGGCGCTTTTTATTCAGATTTTGTTGTTTTATGGGCTATGGGTCCCCAAATTCTCATTTGAAATAGTTATAAAATGGTGCTCCAGAATATTTCATTGCCTATTCTATGTGCTCATTGACCCTAACTGTGAAATTCATTTTCTGCTTACTTGTTCTTTTATGAATTTCACAAATATGTGCATATTAACACATTTCTACTATTTAGACACTAATTTTAGGGTTATGAAGTTTATACTGGCACTGCCAATATGGCAATTTAAAAAATTCAGGGTTGGCTTAAATGTAAAAAATGTTAATAAAAACTATTTTCATTTTGAGTACTTTCTCTATGGCATACTCTCTTTATAAGGGCTGATAAATTTTGCACTAGGAGAAACCTTAAACCTAGAATAAGTACCTGGAATAAAAAAAAAAAAGCTGTACACACACCTATATGATAATGCTGTTTCTGTCAGTTGTATACCTGGTTCCTTCAGAAAGATCTGCATCCACTGTTTCCAGAATTTGAATAGTTAGTAATAGGTGCAAAAGAAGCTCAGGTGGTATTGAGAACAAAAAGAAAGCCTTTACGTTTAAGTGAGCAGAACTCACCTCAAGCAAATATGGAGACCCAACTCCATATACTTTCAGTGCATTAATCCACCTGAATCTTTAAAATAATGTGTTATTCATAAATGCCCTACTCTGATAATTATCACACTAGTAATTATTATAATACTTATATATTATATAATTATATATAATTATATGTTACAATAATTACATGAGAATTTTAATAAAATTTCTTGATGGGTTAGCAGCTATTCATATGCTTTGTTTATTCTTTTCTTATAAAATTTTTGCTATGTCTTGTACTATAGAGTTATTAGTATAAATAACTTATTACTTCCCAAGGTCAGAAGCCATCTTATCAAACAAACTTTGTAATTGTTTGTATCTAGTTCATTATCTTACACATAATGGAAACCTCATAGAAAATTTTCGATTTAATTTGAATAAGTTCTGTTTACAAAAATATCATCATCAAATGCCATTTAAAAACAATAAGGCGATTTATAAAGTGTAAGATTTATATGTCAGTGTTTGAAATCATTTTCTCAATCCCCCATATGGAGTTCCAGGGCCCAGGTCCTCCTGCCCACCATCGTCTGGGTCTAACCTCCACTATATAACACTCAGCTGTGCCTGTACAATTGCAAATTTGCTCTTATTTACACATCTGAGTTTCTTATTAGGCTATAAGTTCTTGGAGACCAGATTCCTGCTAGTTTTCTTTGAATTTCCACAGTATTCTGTAAGTTATAGGTGTTAAATACATGATGATAGAATTGAATAACTTTCCTATGTATGTGCTCCAGTTCTAAGTTCAAGAATGATGAACCTTAGAGAAATCAGGTTGAAATTCTCATTTTAGATATGCAGTTTTAAAAAAATATGAGAAGAGGAAAAAAAACAAAAAAATGAGAAAAATTAGTTTGATTTTAAATGCAATGACTTCAGTACTCAAATCTCACTTTTCGCAGTTTAGCATCTCTAGATATTAAAGTCTCCATTTTTGTAAAAAGAACCAGCTGCCAAAAAGGCTTTTAAAATATAGAAATAATATTATAATATCGATGCTCGATGTTATATATAGAAAACCCTACAAATTCCATAAAAAACTGTTATAACTAATAAACAAATTCAGTAAAGTTGCAGGATATAAAATTTGATACTCAAAAATCTGTTGTATTTCTATATGCTAATAATGAACTATCAGAAAGAGAAATTAGGAAAACAATCCTACTTATAACTGAATCAAAAAGAATAAAATACCTAGAAATAAATTTAACCAAGGATACTGATACAATACCTGTATATTGAAAACTATAAGACATTATTGAAAGAAATTGAAGAATGCACAAATAATCTCAGAAAAAAAAAAAGGAGTTCATCACCACGAAGCTGCTATTACAAGAAATGTTAAAGGGACTTCTTTAAGAAGAAGAAAAAATATAAAAATATGAATAAGGAAATATCACAAAGAAAAAAATTCCTGACAAAGGCAAACATGGTAAAAACAGTCAGTGGATCAAACAATACTAAAGCGAGTACAAAAGTTAAAAGACAAAAGTAGGATGATCATGTGTAATTGCAACAGTAAATTAAGGGATATGCACAAATACATATACACAGAAGAAGTAAAAAATACAAAAACAAAAATGTAGAGAGAGTGAATAAAAATGGTAGTGATTATAGAATGTGTTTGAACTTAAGTGACCATCAACTTAAAAAAGACTGCTATAAACATAGCTTGGTATATATGAAGCACATGGTAACCACAAACCAAAAATATACAATAGATATATAAGAAATAAAGAGAAAGGAGTCTAAACACAGCACTGCAGAAAGTCAACATCATAAAAGAGAAGAGAGGAAGAGAATAAGAAAGGAACAGAGAACTACAAAAACAATCAGAAAACAATAAATAAAATGGCAATAGTTACATATCTAGCAATATGACTTTAAATGTAAATAGATTAAATGCTATAACCAAAAGACCAATGAATAAATAAGTGGTACATAGATATAATGGCATATTATTCAGCTATAAAAAAGACATGGATGGACTTAGAGGTATTGTGCTAAGTGAAATAGGTTGACCAAATATCATATGATTTCACTTATATGTAGAATCTAAAGAACAAAATAAACAAACAAGCAAAACAGAAGCAGATTCAAAGATGCAGAGAACCAACTGATGGTTGTCAGATGGGAGAGAGGTTGGGGGCTGGATGTGAAGGCATTAAGAAGTACTAATTGGCAGTTACAAAAGAGTCACAGGGATATAAAGTACACCATAGGAAATATGGTAAATAATATTATAATAACTATATATGGTGTCAGGTGAGTGTAAGACTTATTGGGGGGAATCACTTTGTAAGTGATCTAATGCCTAACCACTATGCTGTACACCTGAAACTAATATAATATTGAGTGTCAACTGTAACTGAAAAAATTTTTTAAAAACCCACAAAAATAAATGGAAAGATATTCTGTTCTCATGGATTGAAAGAATTAATATTGTTAAAGTGTCCATGCTATCTAATGCAATCTATAGATTCAATGAAATCCCTATTAAAATTCCAATTCCAATGCCATCCTTTTTAGAAATAGAAAAAACAATCTTAAAATTTGTAATCACAAAAGACCCCAGATAGCTAAAGTAACCTTGAGAAAGAAGAACAGAGCTGGAGGCATAACATCCCCTGATTCTAAACTATATTACAAAGCTATAATAATTAAAACACTATAGTATTGGCATAAAAATAGACACAGAACAGAGAGCCCAGAATAAACACATATATGGTCATTTATTTTTTTAATGACAAAGGAGCCAAGAGTATGCAATGGAGAAAGGATAGTCTCTTCAATAAATGGTGTTGAGAAAACTGGACAGCCACATGTGAAAGAATAAAACTAGACCACTATCTAACATCATACACAAAAATTAACTCAAAATGGATTAAAGACTTGAACATAAGACCTGAAACCATAAAACTTGTAAAAGAAAACATAAGTGGTAAGCTCCTGGATATAGATCTTAGTGATGATTTTCTAAATCTGACACCAAAATCAAAGGAAACAAAAACAAATATAAAGAAGTGGGATTATATCAAATTAAAGAGCTTCTGCACAGCAAAGGAAACTATCAGCAAAATGAGAAGGCAACCTACTGAATAGGAGAAAATCAGGTATGCAAATCATACCTGATAAGAGTTAAAAGAGCTAAGATATTATTTTAAGTTCTCTAAACTCAGGTCTTGAAAAGAGATGTATTAAACCCCCATGTCATTAGCTTTTCTATGTACAACGCTCACGACTTCTTGATGGCTGTCACTAGAAGAAGAGCTTTGCTTCAACACTGCCATGGAGTGGGAGGGGAAGGAGGAAGAGGAAAGACCTCTTTAAGGCAGAGTAAATTGTTTCTCTAGTTCTACTTTTCAACATGTTTACCTTTTCAATTGCCATTTCTCTTTTATGTTTTTGACAGTGAAGAGAAAAACCAACATAGCTGATAATGAGTCATAGAATAGAACCTGCTCTATCAGTGCTGGAATACACGTTCAGAAAGTGTTCAAGACGGTCAAAATCCTTGTCTTCCTCAACCACCCAATGCGCCACTGGTTTTTAGCAAAATGTGCCATTTTTAGCCTGTTGTTTTGTCTAACATAAAACCCATTCCAATTTATGGATTAAAAATTTCTAACTTTTCAAGTTCAGGGATGGTTGAAAAATTGTCCTTTTTGTAAGGAAGAAAAAAGTCTTTAAAAATAAACTCTTTAGACTTCTTTGGGCAATAGAGAAGTTTTTCAAAATCCCAGTTTGAATGAAATTTAAATGAATTAGTAAGAAGCAGATCGAATTTCCTCAGCCCCAAAGAAGAAATATGCGCCAGGCACGATGTGGTTTTATTGAACCCTCCGCTTCTCAGAGTTTGAAATGTTTAGCAAATCCTGAGTTTTGAGGGCAATGGTTTGTGGTGAGCAAATTGAGGTGACCAAACTTTTAGTTGATTCTAAGTCTCCAGAGGTTAAAAACTGCTGCATTAACTCCTTAGTTCGTAGCATATATTTAAAATAAGTGTGGTTTTTTATCTGGAGATATATGTTTGAATTGTTATATTTCACTGCAAAAATTCCAGATGTGTGTTGTAATATACACAATCCTTTTCTTTCACTCTGTCTGCTTGTTGTATACTCTCCCACCCCAGGATAACGGACTAACTCTTTAATTGCCTCTAGTTGTCCCCTCCAATCTGTCTCACCTCCCATTGACAGATTTATTCTCTAAGCACAACTCTTACCATGTCAACCCTCTGCTCCAAATTCTTCAATGGCTCCCCAATGTCTACTTAGTTACATTTATATTATTAACTCTGGTTTTTGTGGCCCTCCACAATGTGATGCTAACTTATTTTTCCATTTTTATCTCCCATCAGTTCCTTTGCACATAAATAGGGCTCTGTTTTTGCTCTTTTTTTTTTTTCACCCCCAGATCCCCTATGGTTTTCTGCTTCAGCATGGATTCTCACATTCCTTTTCAACTGAATACTGTCTCTACCTGTTGAAATGCCATCCAGCCTTCAATAGCCCATCTCAAGTATTTTCCTCCTCACCTCCCAGTCAGATCCTTCTGTGAGTCCTCCTAACACTTTGTGGTTGGTTTCATACTAACTGGTATTTTTAGCTCTCCTACTACACAGCAGATGATGCACGTGCTATTATATACCGTATTGGGGTAGGACCACGTATTATTTGGGATGGTGCCTGGCTTAAAAGGTATTTATTGAATGCATGAAAGAAAAAATGAGGTGATTACTGAATGAGATAAAAGCTTTTTATTTTTCCTACCTACTGTAGCACATTACCTCTCTCCTAACAGGCCCTACCATGGTTGAATTGAATTAATTATCCAGAGCAGAGAAGATTCATTCATCTAATACAGCAGATAAGAGCCTGATCCCCTGGTTGAAGGACTTGAACTTTTGTTTTCTGAATTTGATAGATTTTCTGAAATGATCATAAGTGCATCTTTAGAATGATGATAGGTCAGCACAAAATTTATTTATTGGTAGAGGCATAGATAGGAATGTATATCTCCAAAAGCTTTCGGAAAGCATTCTTTATGTTTTATTCTTTGGAAGGGAAGTGTATTATAAGTGTATTCTGTTCTCCTTATAGGTTACAAAGGCTACTTTAATTACATTTCACCTGAGTGAATCCTTTGATCTGATAGATTGAATCAAGTGGGTATTACTTGTGGTTGGAGTATAACTCTTTAAATGTAAATATCCACCCTCATTCATCAGAGAACTGGAGATGTTTACGTGTACATTGAGATTTGTCTCTTATGGCCTATAGTTCTCTATGGCTTAAAGTGGTGCTTTATGTATAATTACATCTACAACTCTTGGTATAGGACACTTTTGAAAAACAAGTTCCCATCAAGACTCATATCATTAACAGGCCATGGAAAACTATATGTTTTCACATTGAGCTAGATCGTAGAGAAGAAAGAATTGTTTTAGTTGACTACTGCAGTGTCCACCTGAACTGTTCCCAAAGATATAACTGATGTACTTAACATAGAACAACATAACTGGCCTCACATACCATTTATTTCGTCCATAGCAAGAATAGGGCTTGGGGCCAGGGAGATGGAACTAAGAAATATTGAGCACCTACTAGGTAGATTTACGTTTGTTGTCCCATTTAATTTTCATAAAAGTGGATATTAGAAAGTTGGTGTTAATAGATACATTTTACAGGTGAAGCAACAGATTTGAAAGGTTTACTAATTTATCCAAAATCACACAACTGATAAGTGGCAGGGACTGGAACCCAGGTCTATTTGATCTTGAAGATGATGCTCTGTTCATTATATCCTGCTGTTTACAGGAAAGGACAAAGAGTAGGGGAACATATGAGAGTCCAATACAGGACCCTATTTCCCCTGGGTTACAGTGATGGTCACAACTTAAAGAATTTCAGATTCCCTCCCTTTAAAAGAGTAGGTAAAACAAAAACAATAAAAGAAAATTTCAATATAATTCATAAATGCAAATGTTTTAAAATCAATAAAGGAAAGATTTAACTAAGAAAAAAACAGAGAAATAACTCCATAGTAAAATTTGGAAGTGATTCTATGTATGTAACTTTCCTGTCTTCTGTCACTAAATGTACAAATGGAATATTAGGAGGTGAATAATAAATCGCCTGTGGGTTTTGAAATTGAAAACACATGTATTACTAACACTGACTTAATGTGATGTGATTATTGTGTTACTATACAAAGACATTCACAGACATTGGTTAGTACTTCAAGCTTTGGAAAAGACAAACATTTTTGTTGTGTACAT
>NW_006438088.1:10059879-10080073 GCF_000325575.1 Pteropus alecto
AGGATGCACACAAGCCTTGTGTTTAACCATTTTGGAGCCAAGTCTTAAAGTAACCTAAGATTTCACCTGAAAGGCTTCTTCTGCTGATTGAGACCTGGTTTGAGAGCATATCTTGTCTAATATGGCCCAGAGGCATTCTCTTCTTTTTTTTTTTCCTTTCTTCCCCACCAGAAAACACATATGTTTTTTGTGTTTCTAAAAATTATCTTTATAATGTTAAATAATATTCTAATCAGAAATGGTTATCTAATAAATATATAATATTTGGTAGCTGTCAATGAATGAAACTGAAACCCTTTCAGTTCAGGCATGAATTGGCTATTTGTTCTTTCTGAGGCTCTCTTGGTGCTTAGATCTAAGCAATATGGTAAACACTGAAACGGCTCCATCTGCAAATATTCATTGAGGACCTACTCTGTGCAAGGTACTGTGGTACTTGAATATACAGAATTTTCAAGACAGTGTTTCTGTCCTCAGCTACTTAGAGGAAGGTGGTAGGATAGGCTCTTGATAGTCTACTGCTTTTGCTTCTATTTCAGTTATAATGGGTAAGGAATATTTTACTATAAAAATGCCTAGAAATCATCATAGAAAGTGGAAAGTATGAGCAAGAGGAAGATTATTTGTCTAGTGGGCTCTCATCTCAAGAACATGATGATGCACTTTGCCTCTTGTTATGTATATAAGGGATGTGGCAGGGTGGAGAGGGTGAAAGGGCCAGGTAGGAGAAAAGGAATGAAGAAGGGAGATCGAAAGAGAAGGGACGTGCAAGCATTCATCAGAAGTGGTCTCTGTACCAATGAAAGCCAATCTGAGAAGAAATGTAAGGAATTTTTTGTACTACCCTCTGAATCCCGCATGGTTTTGAGATTTGCTATCAGTGAGGTTGTGTTCCTTCTGGTAATGGACTGGGTTCTACATGCTGTTCCAGATTAGGTGAAACCTAAATGCCTCAGGATTTGAGTGGTCAGTTAAAAATGTGTTCCTATTCTTAAAATTATAGAAACAATAGAGCACTAAAAACAAGCTTACAGAAGTCCTTATCGGAAAAAAAATACGAGTATACGCATAACCTGCTAAAGCTATAAAATGGGCCAGCTCGAATAGAAGTTTTAGAGATGCAGATAGCAAGGAATGAAAGCAGGTGGCACAGAAATACACTAAGAAGTATGTGAAGTGTTTGCACTCAGCTTTCCCTTGCATTCTTCGTCCTAGCTCATTAGCACTGGATTGCTCAGAATGAAGAGTTTAACTTTGTCTGAAGTGGGTGGTAGAGAAGAAGGGAAGGCAGAGACTTGGTAGCTATAGAATCAGTTCAGCTAAGGACTTATGGAATGCCAAAGAGAATTGTCCTAGATTGCCTCAATAGCTCATCCTTACTTTCTCTTTCTTTCCTTTCCCACCCCTTCCGTTCCTGTCCCTTCCTCTCCCTTTCCCTTCTCTTCCCTTTACTCTTTCCTTCCTTTCCTTCTCCAAATATTACCAAAGGGTTTACTTTGGTTTAGACACTGGGCAATGCTAGGAGTATAAAGATGATTAAGATACAGCCTCTTCCCTCAGAGAGTTCCCTGTCAGGATGGGAGCTTGTCTTGTTCCTCCATTGCAGTAGAGCTCAAAACAGTGGTCTTGGGTTGCAGATGGGATATCTAGCAGGTAGCTAGTGTGGCTGGATAACTAGGCAGTATCCTCTTGGGGTTTGGGTCTTCAAGAACAGCTATGGCACCATGACAGTATTCTCCCTGATGTTTCTCACATCTCTACTTAGGTGAGCCATGTTTAGTATGATTCTACTGTTTTATGTGGAGTCACAGCCAATGGGGCTGTCTAGCTAGGCAGAACCTACAGACTATGTAATGAGATGGAAAGTATAATTCCAAGGAATGAGCCCTTAGTTTAGACTGAGATGACCAGGTTAAAGTCTTAGTTCTTCCACTCATTAGTCTTTTGGGTAAAAGAATTGAAATTAACCCACACAGTACAGGCTCCATAAAGATTAGTGGAATGTGTAAAGACAGCCCTCAGTCGGAATATAACTATCATCAGGAAAACATTGCTTGACCTATTAATGAATACCTTAGCCTGAATTAGTTCGCAACTAGGTAGGCAATATCCAATAGATTCTGATGAAAGGGGGCAAAAGGAACAGAGTAAAGCTTGGGGTTCTATCTCAGAATGAAAGTCATGGGGGAGGCTCTCCTTTGGGGAGAGCTGGAGGTTGGGATGAAGAGGCAGAGAGAGAATAAAGAAGGTGGTTGGGTGGAAATTCTCCCTTGCCCCTCCCAGTGATTGCTGTTGTGTGCTGGGCTCCTATAGAGACCCTACCCCCAACTTATATTCAGCAAAGCAGTTATTCCTGCACATCAGAATTGTCATATTTACTTGTCTTTCTTATCCACTAAACTGTTAATCCTTGATGGCGAGGCTATGCCTTATTTACCTTTTAATCTCTAGCTTTTAGCACAATGGAATGAGTGGCAGTCAAAGAAAAACTTCATTGATTTGGTAATTTTACCCAGGGTTCTCAGTTTTTGCAACAAAATAAGCTGAACTAGTAATATCTATTCTAGATTTATTAGCAGAGAAACAGAATACCAAAAGGTTAAGAAATTCAGTTTAGAAAAAAAATTATAAGAAATATAAGACCAGGAATCAAAAGAGTTCCAATGCTTCTCATTACCTGATATTCTTTGTTGCAAGAATTAGGTTCTATCTGGAGCTGAGGCAAGTGTTTTAAACTTTCCATTTTTGTAAATAAAGCTCTGGTAGTTATTTTCAATTCTTTGTGATAAGAATTAAGGGGACAGATATGAAATCATGACTTTGGTAATTTGTATAGTGTACATTTGATTCAAGTAGACATGCTAAGCCAGCTTTCTAAAAGAATGGAAATTAGACTCTCAAAATGCCTAGTGCTTGGTAAAAAGCAAAATTTGCCCAGCTTCTTCACTGTCCTAGAGAACATCCCTTTCAGTAATGACAAGTTACAGTTTGCCCCTTTGATGACCTGGTTGGGTTGACAGACTTCACACTGTTTAAGAATGAACAGTGAGGAGTGTGCTATTTGGAGTCTCTCCAGAACTATTCTTCAAAGTGTCAGAAAGATTACAAGAGGGTGTAAAGTTCAGAAGTTCAGTTAAATTTAAGGTCCTTTACCCTGGAAAGTTTTCATTAATTTTTTGTCTTTTTCTGGCACACCCAATGAATGCTGCAGTTGCAAGTTTCTCAGCACGACTTGGTCAAAACCCACTCAAAATTATGCCAAGAATCTGCTTTTTAAAGATATGCTGTCAAAATTTGCAGCCATGGGTGGCTTAGATAATGCAAAAAGTATCTGATTTTCGGTAACCAAATTTTTAGTTATATTGAATTTCAGATTCTTTTAGGAGCTCCAACTCCAAAATATTTTTCTTAAAAGCAACCAAATCTTCTGAAATTTACTCTAAGAATTCTTTACTATTCTTTACCAACTTTAAGCCAACAGAGAAACTTTACAGTTAGCAACAAGCCATAAATGATAAAACTTCTATAATAATTAATGAAATAGAATATTGTTATAATAGCTTTAGAAGCCACAGAGCTAATCTTTTATCAAAAGCTATCACTGATAAATAAAAAACCCACAGTGAATTAATAAGTACATAGTAGTTATCAATGAAGAGCTTAAGAAACAAACTTGAGAGTGCTATTTATAAGATCAATATGGAAGGCATTTGGAAAATGTTAGGGGGCATTTTTGGTTGCCACAACAATAGAAAGGATCAGAATGGAATTTAGTGGAGAGGAGCCAGGGATGCTCGATGTCCTGAAGTGTGTGGGACAATTCTACACATCAGTCATCCTATATTGTGTTCAACTTTTCAATGGCTGTTCAGGTATTCATTTAGATGAAAAGCTTATTTATAATTATCTGAACCTGGAACCTAACCCTATTTCCTGGTTTTACATATAAGCAACTTTAATACTCCTTTTTTTTCAGGAAAGCAACTACTATGCAAATTAAGGGAGGGATGTAATTTTGGCGGGACTTTAATCTGTATTAGTAGCTGTCACATTCACAGTGATTCTGCGTGTAGCTACAATATATGATTACATCATGTTGCCTTCTAGGGTGGTTATACCCAAGCATTTATATATCAAAAGTATAAGTCACATAGAGTTTTCTTATATCTTTCTTCTACTTTATAATATAGTTATAACCTTATATTAATTTTTTGGCTTTATGTGAGTAAATAGGCTATGGATTTCCCTTTCAAGATAATAAAGGAGGACATTATAAAATATGTGTGTAAAAGGAGGCATTGGATCTGAGAGGGTTTTAAAAGCCATTCTACTAGGTAAAGACTTAGCTGGTAAAGAACGTGAAGTAACAGACTCCAGTCTGTAGCATAGAAAGAGCCTTACATGAACACAGTATTTGCTCTGTGTGAACCTCACTGCTCAAAGCAGGAAACAAACTCAGAGTTTCCCCTATTTCAGTCATTCGCATGCCATTATTATGGTTTTATCTACCTACGCCACTATTTACTTAGTATCTTTCTTTGAATAAAATAAATTTGTTTTTACTTAGGTATATCTTTTATAAATTTGATATGAATAAAAAACAGATTTGATGTGATAGTTACATTTCCCCTAGTGCATATTAAAATAAATATGCAACAATTAAAGTAAGAGGAAAAAGGTTGTTCCAGTAACAATAAGATCATCTTGTGTACCCTTCGGTATGCATGCCGCATACAAAGATTACAAGCTTGGAAAATACAATTTAAGGGCAAAGGATGATCCAGTCTCATGCTTTAATATTCCTTCTTCCTTAGAAAGAACGTCTTTTCCTAAAATAGGTCCTAAATATTGATTTCAAATATCAATGCTTTATCATAAATACAAGTAATTTAAAAGTAGGATGGAATATACATAAGGTAGTACCTTTACCATGTAGTATTAATAACCTTCATGAAGATACTCTTTACTGAACTCTTATTTAAAAAACTACTTGTAACAGGGTGAACTTCCCAGCCACTGATGTCAGCACGTTATGTACATTTAACTTGAGTAAAAAGAAAATATGCCACCCATAGCCACCGTCTTTTTGAATAAACACCTTAAATAATTGTTTATTTGACAAGTATTTGTCAAGCCCCTACTATGTACAAACCATTATTCGGGACACTAGGATATAGCAATGAACAAAACAATGTTCCTTTCCTTGTGGAGTTTATATTTCATTAACATAAGGTGAAAATAAAAGCAAAATTGATTTCCATTAGTCCCAAGAAAAAAACAGATGGGGATATAGCATACTCCATACCAATGAGATGGCCTAACTTGGCATCAGGGATGTGCACACACAATACTGTCATTTATCACAGCAAAGTGATTTTAACACACTTTTGTTTGTATAGCTTTCTAACACTACACTATTTTGTCGATGTTTTGGACATATTTCTCAGGCCCCCTTAAAATTCCACTCCACAATTTAAAAAGTAGAATTTAAGAATTTTCTAATACTTCAGCCCAAGGTTTCATTTTTCACATGTAATTTAAATTGTCCTTAAATCACCTTGATCATCCTTTCCTATTATGCCATTAATATCTTTGATAGATGGTTACCAGAGCTTCTTCATGATCATTTAAAGGAGAATAAGTGTTTCTCCTTTTAATCTTCTCTATTAAAGACACTTAAAAAATAATACCAAAGGGTGATTTAAGGTGGTGAGAGCTGTTAAATAGAGTTCAAAAATACTCTAAGAGAACATTCTTGTCATAAGACTATGGTGACATGTCTTATTATTAATTTCCATATAGTGGGTGTTTCTTACTTATGCAGCTATTAATGTCAGATGAAATTCATCCATTGTATTCCTCTATTAGTCATTTTCAAACAGCTGAAATAAAAACCCACTTCTTTAAATTATTTTCAAAACCTCAGGTGGCATCACTGGCCTTTATAGGTTCAGCAAATGGAAATTTTAAAAATAAGCAAGCTAAATTCTTGACGAAGATTGTTCTGAAGTTCCAGGTAATACTTGCTATTTAAATAAGTGACTCTGAAGGATTTTAAGAGTCTGAGAAGTCATGAGTCACTGAAAAAAAAACTAAGTTATGCCCCAATAACTTTTGTGTTAGGAGTTTTTGGTTATATTATAATTTTTTCAAAACAGGGTTTTCATGTTTGGTAATTCCCAGGTAAGAGAATTTTTGACTGACTAGAACATGCTTGTCTTTCAATATATTATATTTTGAGACATTTCCCTCTGAGGTATTGTAATCTATTTGCCTATGAAAATGATTTTTTAAAACATGAATATTAAGATACTTTGGCAGTGGTATCAAGAATAATGTTGACATTTTGTAGACCTACTATTGACCCTTAAGGAATATTACTGCTATAATCAAAGAGATGAATGTGATGGAGAAAGCATTCTAAGAGACCTTTTGAAAGAAGGAAATGTACTTATTTGTTTCCTTTCCACTGCTGGAGCTGAGTGATTAGGATAGTGCCTAGCACATAGTAGGTGTTCAGTAAATATCTACTGAGTGAACAAATGAATGAAAAAGAGTATCCCAGCAGCCTTACTGTGTCTGGAGGCCTGCTTGAGGAGGGTGCATCATCAGCAGAGGGGTGGTAGGAGGCCTGCCAGCAGAGGGGCATTGAGGATGACCTATACACCACTGTGTGGCTTTGCAATCTGACTATGCTCCATGAGGACTTCTCCATCCTCTCAGTACCTCCACTGTCTCTTGTGTCAATAGAGGATAATAATAATTAACAGTACCTATCACATTGTTGAAATAAATAAGGTTATAAGTATAAAGCTAAATGCTCAGCACATAGAACCCTTTCAATAAATATCAGCTAATTTTAGAGTTACAGTTATAGATTGTATATTGATAATGGACTGTCTATGTAACAAATTTGGACTAGAATTGGACACTGATACCAGTATATGCTGTTCTTATAAAGCATGTTGATAAAGAAATCTTGATCTTAGGTATAGAAGGTTGGACTAAAGATGTTGATGTGATAGGGAATGCATTTTCATTGCACACTCATAACTGGCCATTAGTTTTAATATTAAGAAGAAATAACCACTTGCTATGCAAGATACAAGAGAGAGAAAACATTGTTCTTTATTCATTAGCCTTCAGTGACTCTCCATTTTATTTTTTAGAATAAATTACACTGACAATCAGGAAAGTCCCTGGTCTGATTCTAACCAATCCTCATTATGTAGTAAAAGTTTCTTATTACCTTCTCTCCAAATCCCTCTCCTCGACATTACACATTCACTCTAGGATCCAAAGGCACTCACCCTTCGAATGAACCCAGCATTTTCTCACCCCTGGTCTTTATTTTGAGTGCACATGAAAAAAAAATCTCCACTTACAAAAATCTAATCATTGTGCAAGTTCAAAGTCAATCTCTTCACGATGTTCTTTGCCAGAATGTCTAGTGCTCTATTAGAGCCTCCTTGGCCCTTGTCAATTTATCAATTTATCAAGTGTTGTCAGTTCACCTGGTGTACCAGCTTTTCCCAAAATGTTTTGTTCATCTTTTATCTTCTATAGCTGCTAGCCTGGCACATTATAGTTGCTCAATAAATATAAATTCTTTAATCTAGTTTACTTTTTCTTCCTCTTAAAAAAAAGGGGGGGATTTATTCCAGGTTTTCTGGGGAGAAGGTTTTTTGGATAGATTTTTAGCTTTCAGGTCTTCACCCAGAATTGTCTCCAAAATAGAAAATAAAGGGAATGTGGTAAGGCACAAAATGAAAGACCGAGGAAAGAAGAAGAGAGGACATTGGGGACTTTCCTTCCTCATGTGGGAAAGACTGTCAAAAACTGGTGATGGGAGAGGAGAGGGGGATAATGAGGCTTGTAATCTGTGCTAAGGTGAGTACGTTCCACTTGGCTAATTTCTTGGCAACTCTTGGGAGAAAAAGTGTTAGAACTGTTCACATTGCTGTAGGATCCAGAGCCACTGGGGGAAGGAGAGCAAGGAGGAAACATTTCTGAGCGCCAGCCTAGAAATAAACTAGCTGCAGCCATAGCTGCCTTCACGTGATGAATTGCCCTGTGTAGCTGGCATTGGAAGGAGTGTGCAGGTCAGAGACACCAGAGACAGAAGTAAAATCTGTATTTAAGGCCGGACACTCCTTATAGATTATGTTACCCACAGAGCACACATAAGCACAAGAAAGAGAGAGGAGTCTTTGACATGGGGTCATCACTTTCTTTGTTTTTCAGTTTTGTATTGCTGGGGAGATGTGGGACTGTTGAGAGAGGGCAGAGGTGGTGACAGATTTCTCTGTAATGGTCCACACTGTGAGAAAAAGAGAAAGCAATGGCATAGACTTAGCCGACAAAGGTAGGGCCAGGACACCATGCTGTTGCTGGAATTTCCCTTTTCGTGGTGCCACAGCTGTGATGCTTCTGATGCTGAGCACTGGTGGTCAGGTGGAGCATAGAGCTCTCTCTCTGGGCCACCAATGCACGAGTGGCAAGCTCAGAGGGTCCTCCAGTGCCCCGTCTCCACCACTCCCGACCTCACTTCCTGCGTCATAGAGAAACTGGAAGTCATTAAATGGGGAATTCCTTAGGTCTCTGTTATAAAACCTAAAGAACTTTCTACTTGGCAGCCATTCTTTCCTTCTTTCTACTTGCTCTATTAGAAAAGCTGCTTCCTTTACTAAGGCCAGTTTTCCTTCTACCTTTTCAGGATACTTTACTCTCAGTTTTGATTTTTCTTTCCCATATATTCCATTGTTCTTTCTCAATTAGACCTTTCTCACCATAATTTCAGCATGCTTAAATGTCTTGCAGAAACACTTCCCCTAATCCCATGTTTCCAGCTATTGTTTTTCTTTCCCACTTCATTTACGACTGTACTTGGAAAAGAGATGTGTCTAGCATTGTAGGTACAGCTCGATAAATACTTCTTGAGAGAATGGAGAACGGAAAAGGGATAATGAAACACTCTCTGCTTCAATATAATTCAAGTGCATTGCACTGTTATGTATTATATACTCTTCTCACAAGCACAACTATATACAGTCATAGGGAAATAGGAATACAAATAACAGTAATAATAGAAGTCCACAGTTATTAAAAATTTATACTCTGATAGGTAGTGTGCTAACACTTTACACATATTAACTTGTTACTTTTCACAATAACCTTGTGAGATACATCCTCATTCTCTTCAATCTTCTTCTAGCCCAGGAAACTGGAGGACAGAAGGGTCTGGGCAGCCATTGCTGCTAGAATCCAAACTCAGGCAGTGGGCTCTGAAGCCAGCTCCGACCACAGTCAGGAGAATCCTTGTTTTATCTTTTCTATCATTGCAAGTGGTAAATTGATTTTATATCTTTAAGGCAAAGTTTAAATGAGGAAGGCCGTGTGGTTGAGTGGAAAAACTGAATGTCCAAAGACCTGAAACCTGGATCTTAACTCTTTCATTACTTTGTAGCGAGTCAATTGGTATGGTTTTTTTTGTTGTTTGCTTATGAAATTGAGAAACTGGACTGAAAGATCTCTTGAGTGTTTTGTCAAATGTAAAATGTTGTTTAAATGTGAAGTACAACTTTGATTTCATGCTCTTCAGAATAAATTTCATCTTTAAATGACAAGCCATCACTGTGAGGTCCCATGCAGAGCTCTGATAAGTACTTGGCTTCACAATTTTCAATCAGTTTTCCAAGGTGGCCTCATAAATAATATTTTCTGGCCCATGACTGCAACTTTATTTTCTGCATCTTGTTATTATTCAGACAGAAAAATTGATTCTACTTTTGAAGAGAATTGAAAAAATTTGAAACTAAAAAGTTTTCTTCTTTTTAATAAATTAAAAATTTTTTTGTGATTATAAGAGGGATATATGCTGATGGTAGGAAAAAAAACAGAAAAATAGAAAGAAGAAAATAATAATCATCTAGAAATAATCCCTGTTAAAATTTTGGCATATTTTTAAAAACATAACTGAGATCTTTTAAAATCTTTTATGAGATATTTAAAGTTTATATCCTGCCTTTTTTTTTTAAGTATATTATGAACATTTTGAAAACTATTTTTCAGCAAATTACAGTTTACGTGACAGGAAATAACCAACTCCCCTTGAGAAAAATTAAAGCAACCAGTGGCAGCCCCAAATCTGACTTTAATTTGTCACAATAGTGATTCTATTTCCTTCTTCTTCAAGGACAGCTGACAAGTATCCTTGGTTATCACCACCACACCCTTCTCTTTCTTATCAAAGAACGGGAGGTCAGGTGATAAAGTGAATAATTTGTCATTTGACACCTTCTTCCAGAGCAAGAGGAATATCGAAAAATACAGTTGAAAAGTTGCAAAATCTAGTATTTATGTAGATGTACAATTACAGATTTCTATTTAAGTTATAGAATTATTTATTCAAGGATATTGAAGCAGTTTCATACCAAAAAGGAAATAGTCTAAATGTACTATAAAAAGAAAATAACTATTATAATGTAAGAAAAATATTTAATAACTGTAATTGTCATACATAAGTCACATAAAAGGAATATCTTACATACATGTATTGACTTTAAACATTAAAATTCATATATAAAGGAGAATTATAGTTCATAATGTTTAAGAGCTTGTGCTTCGGCATCGTAATTTGGGGGTTTGAATTCTGGCTAACAAGTTATTTTTTGGGAGAGTTATTTCTCCTCTTTGGGCCTCAGATTAAATAGCAGTGCCTACTTCATGTGGGGATTAAATGAGCCCGTGCAAAGCACAAAAGCAGGGTCTAGAACCCACAAGCTCCACACATATTAACTATTATTATTTAATGTATGGCATAATAGACCTGTACCAATGATTTCCAAATATTCATGGATTCCAAAAACTCATGGAAAGTCCAGAGCCAGTCTTGTTGTATCAGATCACCTCAGGACACTTTGACAAATATACTGTCCAGAGGCTCAAGTTCAGTGAGTTTGCAGTTATAGTGTGATGGATGCTTTCCTGGATCTGTGGAGGGAGCACAGAGGAGGGATTCATTAGTTAGCTCCCTACGAGGGTTGAAGAAGCCTTCGCAAAGGCAATAATGCTGGGCCAGGGCTCGAAGGGTGAATAAATGTTTCTTAGGAGAAGAAGTGGCTGGAGATGGTATACTCAGCAGAGGAAGAAGGCACATCTAAAGTTCAACTATATCTATTGAAGACCTATTGTGAGAAAGACAGTCTACTGACACATTAATCTCATTTACTTCTCGCCTCAGCCCATTCTCCTTCCATAGGCGTGGACATTAAGTAGTTTGGGTATCTTTCTCAAGCTGGCAAAAGAAGTAGGACTCAAATCCAAATCTGATTTCAAAGCTCATTATCTTTCCTCTAGCTTCCTCTGTTTGTCATGGTGTAGAGAGTGCATCCAGCAGCAGGAGTTCATTGCACATGGAGCTTTGCATGAGAAACGCGGTAGACTAGGCAGAGAAGCAGCATGCAGTTGAGTGTAAATGCCTTCTGTTATTTCTAGTGTCCACAGACACTAGATAAGGGGTGAGAGGATGCAGGTACCACCTTGCTACCCCCTTCTATGCTCTTAGACCTTCAGGAGATGATGGTCTTGAGGAGCCTTGCCTCAAGGGATCCATACTTGGGCTCCTACATCCTGTGCCTGGGAGTAAGCACCTCCCATCTTAATGCTGTTGTGGTAGCTGTTGTTAGGTGCAGTGACAGGGGCCACCTCACCCTTGGGATTTTCCTCCCTAATTGCTGCTACTTTCCTCAGGCATCTGTCCTTCTGCTCCTCCTCCTAAAGTTACTTATAAAGTAATAAACCACCCAGATGCCCCAAGGCAATTTGGTTTGCTAGTTAGAGAGAAAACAAGATCTTGATCTTATGTGTTAACCCTGAGATCTCAGTTTAAAAACACACAAAAGATTCTAAAATGAACACACTCTCTATTTTTCCATATATATAGTCAAATGCGGACCAAGGTGAGTCTTTTAGATGTTCTTAAACTTTGAAGATAGGGTGGCAATGAGAAAACATAACCCCTCATTTTGTTTATTAATGAAGTCACGAGAGATAGGCTCTTCCTGCTTCCGGGTAGGAGGTTGCATTTCATTTTATTTAACAAACAAGTCATTCTAGATCAGTGACTCATAGGGTAACTTCAGTCAAAAGAAACTTAATTTACTCTCGCTTCCCTCTATGTTTTACTGTCTCCAGAAATCCAAAAAAACCACTATGCCAGAAATACTTCCTGTGGGTTAGGGTTTTACTCAAGGATGTGCTGCAACAGAAAATTGTCATTTATTTGTGCTGTATTCAGGTGAATTAGCAAATCCACTGGGACATGACACAAGCAGCTACATTTGTACTAAACAGAATCCACAATGGTGGTGGTGGTGCGGGAGTTAGGTTGGTATCTAATTTCTCACAGACGCAAATAAATTGCTGGTGAAACTTACTTCTTTGTGGGCTTTATCATCAATAGTCTTGTGCTTTGCTAATTCACACTTATTATAAACTAAAATTATAGGGGCCCTTAAACAAAGTAGTTGTTGATTTTGTGATACCTGTTCTGGCCATATGGCTCATGAATGATTCCCAAGTGAAGCTTCCAAATCAGGCCTCTCTGACCTGCCCTGAAGTCCCCGATTTCCAGCTCTCTCCTGGATATTTCCACTTGACTCTTCTACAAATAATCTGTCCCGACTGAGCTCACCATGTTTTCCCCAATTCACCTTCCAACTTTCCTCATTGTTGAATTTATCTTTGATTTTTCAGATGGCTAGACCAACCCTTGGAGCTTCCAATATTATTGAGTTTTATCTCCTCTTCTCCACATCATCTCTGGATTTATACTTTTACTTCTATTGCCACCATAGTCTTATATTTATCTTGATTCATTGAGTCTGTCCCTCCAAAATATGAATGTTAGTTAATTTTACCCTGTCCATCTCTTTCTCAGAATTCTTTGGTGATCCTCTTTGTTTAATGAATCAAGTTCAAATTCTTTATCTTGGCATTTTGAACCTTTCATTTTATCTGTAGTCAATGTACTTTGCTACTTTCTATACTTTCTTCCTACTTAGTAAGTTAATGTCTCCCACATGTCAGCTCATTCTCACTTCTAGAGGATTCTCTAACCAGTCAACATTCCACCTTATGTTTCAGAGTTTAGCACAAGACCATAGAGCCCTCTTCTCCTGCTCAGGGCACTTCAGTAATCTCGGTCTTCTCTTGTCTCTGATTTCTGCCTGTGTTAATTATTTTAAAACTAGATAATTTATGCTCTTGTAGGGTTCTTGGTTTAAGTGTGTTTGTCTTGTCCATGTTATGAGGTTGTTACATCTTTGAGGTTAGAGGACTATTTGAAAGTTTCCTTTTGAAAACTCAGAATCCTCGGCTCAGGGATAAGAGGTAGTAGGTACCACCTTGTTACTCCTAATCCTTGTCAACTCGAAAAGAATTGTTCAGATATTAGCATTTGGTGTTTCTAGCAGACTCCAGTCACACTGCTATCTGAGACAGGAGTTAGCCATCATATAAAAGGCTATCTTCCAGAGGAAATATTGGACTCCCTAATTCAATTTTCCATTTTTTTTATCACTCAGGTAAAAAAAAAAAAAATCTGTGAAATGATCTCAGCCAGATTAACAGAAGTCAATAGTTGTTTTCAGTTCTAGCTTTAGAAGTTGAAAACTGTTTTTTTGAATATGGTTTTCCCCAGATAAGCAGGTATATTGAATGATCTCTCCAACTTCTCTAGCCACCTACTTGAATACCTCATCTTCCACTAAAATTTATATCCAGTTGATTAGAATTGTTGACAACTCTTCCCTGGTTCCTGAGGTCTTGAAGCATATTTTAGAATGGCTCTAAAAGCTGTCCTTCATTGTTGCTTTAGTAATTGCTCATGTTTTTATGCCTCCAGAAAGACTTCAAGACAAAATTATTCTCTTCCTCAACTTCCCCAAAGTTAATCATTCTCTCCTCTAAATCCTGTATACCATACATGTTTCTTCTATTTGTATACTCTTCTTACACATGCATTATTAGATGTATCACATCATATTAAAGTATAGTTGCTTATGTCTCTGTAAATTCCTCAATGGCAGTGGCTATGTGTTATTCACTTTTGTAACTCCAGCATCTGGAACACTGCCTACTCCAGGTGGTGCTCCATTGATGGTCATTGACTAGCAGTGACAAGGAATGAGTGAATCAGTGAGGACACCATCAACTCTGTCTTCTGCAATGCAGTGGCACTTCAGTGGCTAATTATTCTACCAGTCCGGCACTTCCGCATCCGAAGTGCTGGAGGCTTGCAGCCAGAAACCCTGAGTACACATCCTGGAGAACGGTCCAGATGAATCAGAAAGCACCACAACCACAACCAATGCCTAGCTTTTCTTCTAGAGGAAAGCAAATATTGAACTTTCAAATTGTGGGGTGTAACCTTGGTGTTCATGAGAAGTCTTAGTCCCAACTGGCACCTCCCTTCTCTGCTTGGGGAGCACAGGGCTGAGGGTCTGCACTTTGAGTGAAGATGGGATATCATCCTCTAGTTTCTTTCAAATCACCCTGTAACATTTTTAAAAAGATGTTTTTATTTTATTTTCTTATTCTCTTTTTCTTTTTTACCTTTTTTTTTTTGAGATTTAACAGACATACAACATTGTGTTAAGTTTAAGGTATACAACTTGCTGGTTTGATACATTTATATTTTGCAACATGATTAGCACTGTAGCATTAGCTAACATCTCTATCAGGTGACATAATTATCATTTTGTGTGTGTGTGTGTGAACAATTAAGATCTCTTAGCAATTTTAAGTTTATAATACAGTATTGTTGACTGCAAGTACTATGCTGTGCATTAGATCTCCAGAACTTATGTATCTACTAGTTGCAAGTTTGTTCTCTTATACAGCATCTCATTGCATAACATTTTAGATTAGGTTCTTTATATTCTGTGTGGTTCTCATAGGTAACATTGAAAGTTATCTGTAAGAAGATCACTGAAAGGTCATCAACATCTGTGTAGAATTGTCTTAGAAAACAAAATTTGTAAGCAAATTGCCCCTCTATCTTTAAGATGGGGCTATCACTTAGAATCAAATGGTTCGTCACATGCTGTGTGGCTTTTGGTTGACAATCCTTCTGTGAATGTATTTTATATTTTTATAGGGTGCAATATGTTTTAGCTGGCAGCTTTTAAAAAAGCATTTGAGTCTCTGGGTCACTTCTGCATAAAAAGAAATATATATATACATACACACACACACATATATATATATATACACGCACACACATATAATGTATATATACATATTTGTAAATATTACATAAAATTTTATATAAAATAATGTTCTATTTTAGAAATAATAAACACAGGAAAATATTTTTATAGCTCAACTAAAATTACCTCATATTCGTGCAGTTAAAATGGCCCTGCCTAGAGAGGCAGATCTGGAGGAATAGAACTTTAAAGATCAAGATTAGCAAATTAACTGACAGGAAAAGCCAAATAGCCAATTAACCTACTACTGCAAACCCCTGGGGCTTGTCTGGAGCTCTAGGCTCTCTGTGGCAGCTGATATTTGCCCTAAAACCTCCAGTTGAAGGTGCTTTGTTCCCTCAGGCTCCACAGCCACTGGGATGCTGGCTTTGTATGCCACTTGCTTTGCTGAGCTAGTGTGGAAATCTCATTGTGCTGCTGTGAAATGGTTGCCACGGGAACATCTTCACCTACTCATTATCTACTCAGGCTACTGATTATATTAAACTAGGAGATGAAGATGTAAAAGGGGCCTCTGTAGCCACCTGTTCTGCAGAGAATTGTAATTGCTTTTGCCACATTCACCTCTGTGGTCACACGTCTCTCTAAACAGTCTTCTCTACATTTTCTCCTCTCTTGTTCCCTTCCCAGAGCTAGTAAATAAAATAAATCTATAGGAAATCGGCATTGGAATAATAGAGCCATTACATTTCCATTCCTCCTGCCTCCTTCAGTTGTCTCATGTGGAATAAAAATAATTGTTCCCCTGTTCTCTCACTCTTTCTGCTCCTCCATGCATAGGTGTAGAGATAACTTTTTTCTTTAAGGGTCTATGATTCCCGCGTCCCACACAATGATGCCAAAACCACGGTTTCCTGCTACTTATCCAGAGAAGCTTCTAAAGATTCATATAGACACCTTTTTTTCTAAATTGTATAAAATATAAACGGGAAATGAAACTAGCTGTTAACAAGTAACTTAATCTTACATATTTCCTAATAGAGAAATGGACAGATCTGGATGGATGGCTTTTGAGGAGGAGTTTCTGATCTTTATTTTTAGAATGCAGGTGACATTTGAGAGTGTTATCTTAAAGTAATCTTTTGTGGGAAAAACTATATAATTCATTGTAATTTATTGTCCAAATCAGGATACTTTGGAGTGAAAGATGACATTATTAGTAAGGATGCCTGGACAGCAGGTGCAAACTGGAACCGTACCAGGCAAACCAGGTATATATTGTTATGAAAATAAGTATATGGGCATGGTAGTACTGTGCTCTCAAAAATATAGGAAAAGGGACACCTCTTTCAGAAAAAAACATTTGTGAAACTAGACATTATAATTGTGGAATCTAAAATCTGCATAAGCAAGAAAGTTTCACTTTCTATTTATACGTATATCTCATGTAAATTTAGTCAATGTGAGTCTATTCTTGAAAGTAAAGTTATGGCACTGGGAATTTTTTGAAAAGAAAAAAAGTGACATTAACAAAGGAAAATAGACTGAACCAAGGGTGCCTATGGAGATGTCATAAAACCCGTTTAACTCTGTTTAAAAATGTAATGTAGGGTTTCTTTTGTGAAGAGCCATATAGTAAGTATTTTTGGCTCTGTGGGTCATATGGTTTTTATTGCAACTACTTTGCCATTGTAAAATGAAAGTAGCTGTAGATGATATGCAAATGAGTGGGAATGGCTGTGTTCCAATAAAATCTTATTTACAAAACAGGCAGGGCGGTGGCGGGGAGGGCGCAGGTTTGGTACATTTGCCGTCGTTTGCCCACCCCTGATCCAGTTGTTTGTTTAATATTTTAATAACTTTGTTATGATAGGAAGAAAGTTAATTTACATATTAATTCTACCATCTCCTGTCTTGCTGCGACAGAGTGGGGCCCTGGCTGTAGGGACCCATGGAGATGTGCAATGGGACATACTACTTCATATACATTTTTGTTGTGCATGGTCCAGCCATTCAAAGCATATGCTGAGGTGGGCGATAGAAGGTAAAGACCCAGGAACACTTTGGAGAGGGAATGGCAGCCATGTAGATTTCACTAAACGTTTCCAAAGGAATAGGAAATAGGACATGAGAAATAGATGCCTTGGTGATTCAGTTTTTCTTATACATGTTGTTTTTAAATCCAGGATTAGAGTTTACCTTAGGAGAGGGAAAAAATAAAATGGAAACCTCCTGAGGAAAATGAAGTCTTGGGTGTCTGCTCATAGTTAAAAAAAAAATACTCAAAATTATGGTAAACAATATAAAAAATCACTTTAAACTAGCTTGGCACTTAGTGTATAGCACTGGAATCATGTTTTGTTGCTAAAAAAAAAAGTTATAGGAGGAAACCTCAAAACGTTCATTAGGGATTTATTTTTAAAATTTTATAGTTATATTTAAATTATTTCTCTTTAGGCAGAAAGCACACGCTAACAACTCAGGCAAACCACAACAAGAACATGAATGAGATTAAAGAGAATTAAATAGTGTATATAAAGTAGTAGGAGATATGACATACATATTCACATCTCACTGTGTGACTGTATATAACACAGAAATTCACATACCTGTCGTCACTCGGTGACAGGCTGCTTTAATTGCAGACTAAGCTAGGAAATTGTGGCAAGTGACCACAGTAATGTTATTGGTTTTAGCTTCACCTCACTGACAACGTATATGGGAGCATCAGACAAAATAACGGGGAGTACCACAGAAAGGAAAAATCTCAGCATCAGTTCTATCTGAGCTGTTCAGTTTATTGTAAGGGGTGATGGATATTTATTATTTAACATAATCTTTTTGAAGGGCCCCTTTAATCTAATTGGTAAATTAACAATAGTTACCGGGAGGTCAGTAATTGTAAAGCGAATGTCCTTTCGGATTTTGCAGTCCCTTTAGATTTGTGTTTTATACAACTAAGGAAAAAATTTTTGAGACCACTTATAAAGCAAAATACAATGAGGGCAAATTAATATTCTCTTGCCTGTATTACTGATAAAGAGACAAAGAGCTATTCAGAGTGGAGTGCTGAGCAGAGGAGAAAGGGAATTTCAGGATGGATAGACAACACTGATGCTCAACAGATGGAGGGGCATGAGCACCAGGTGGGGTGAAGTGGAGGTGGAGAGGTGGAGAGCATCTCCAGCCAGGGGAAGGAGGCTGGGGTCGAGTCCATGCACTAGGCAGTTTCTGGAGGATCTACAACAGAGGGGGTGACAGGATGGCACCTGCTTGTACATGATCTGTTATATGTGAATAACATAATAGTGAAATATTGTCTACATTGAGTTTCTGTTCAAAATTTTTAAAAATATTTTTCTATCTTTTTCAGCTTACAAAAGTAAAACAAGCTAATTGTCAAAAAAGAAATCCAACTGTTACAGAAACCTATGATGTTGTAGTTAAATATCCAATAATCCCACCTGCAAAGGTAACCACCATTAGCAATTGCTAATTAACACTAAGATAAATAAATAAAAAAAGATTTCATTATTTGGAAACTTGGAATTGTAAAAAGAAATATCTCTTATTTTCCTAATTTGTTTATGCCTTATATTACGTAGTCTCTTATCTACTATAGAAAAGAGGCTTTTTGGTTATTTTCGCTCTCTGACCCTCAGTACACCATGGTGATGCCATCGAGAATCCTGGTCTATATGAGACAGTGAACTGGACTCCTTGTTAATTCCTACTCTGCCAATCCATATAGTCTAGAGACTATCAAAGGGGTAACTTCTATGGTAGCCAGAACAGCCCATTCCTGGTTACAGGAGAGGTAAGAGACCCTGAGAGCTCCCCACAGCCTGTATCCAATATTGCATTGGTTTAGTGACTCAGTTCTTCTAACATTTAGGGTCTGGTTGTGGGAGGTTGTCTCTAGTATGGAAAGAGTTACTCCAAGTCTCTATGTCCCTGGAAAAGCTGAGAAAACAGATATTGTGCATTGATATGGGAGATTAACAAGTCAGAAATGCAAACACGTACAACTCCTGTTGGCCTTTCAAGGATCTAAGAATCAGAAATAACAAGTTCGAATTTCTCCTAGTAATTTCCAGGGGTCAATGTAAATCAATTACTTCTTAAGCTAAACTTGTTTAGGCCAAAGGAAAGTAATACCCAGTGGGTGTAACCTGGCACTTTGAAATTTATAGATAGGAGGTGATATGAGAACCAAACACTGAAAACCTTGAAGCAAATAATGAAATTTATTCACTTGCTTCCTTAACCCCCCCAAGGTCAAAGTGAAAGATGATTATGGTAGTTAGAAGATATGAAATCCGAAGGGGTGACTGGTCACTGGTTTGGGTTCCCAAAGGAATTTGAGATGAAGAGAATTTAAACCAGAGGGAGCATAACTTCACATGAGGCTTGATAGATGAAGGGGAAATAAATGAGCTTCTGAGGTAGTCACAATGGAGGAAGCTACTGCAGACTAAAAGGACTTCACCATGGTGAAGAGTTTACCAGGAATGCAAGAAGGAACCTCAGGGACTGAGATTAGACAAAGAAGGGAGAATTCAATAATGGATAGGTTACTAAGGGCTGCTCTAGAATAGGTTTCCCTGTGGGCTTTTAAAACAAAAATAAAATAGAATCATATCTCGTCTATGGTTGAAGATGGAGAGAGTGTGGGGGATAATGAAAAGAAGAGTTTCCTTGTATAGGGCTTCACAGTTTTTAAGATTTATGTTTTTAAAGCTAACATGATCTCATTTAAAAAAAAAGCTCTGAGAGGGCAGGGCCAGGCAGGGCCAGAATTACTTCACCAGTGAGGAAATCTAAAGACAAAGAGTTAAGTTCTACTTGGGAGGGGAGAGATGGAGGAAGGAAGGCAGACCTTAGAGGGTTTTGAAGTTCAGAGGGAAGTAAGATTTTTTTTTTTTTTTAAAGAAAACCTTTGTTCCTTTTCCAGGTACACTTGATTACTCACTGTTAAGTAG
>NW_006438088.1:10080123-10081155 GCF_000325575.1 Pteropus alecto
TGACCCCTTAGTCGTACATCTCCTAGAAAACAGAAGATCCAAACAAATGTTTGAAAACGTTGCCAAGTGTATTCGCTTATCCTCCATAAATCCTCATACCCGCTTATGTCACTGGAACCTACAGCAAATATCAGGAGAAAACTGATTTTCATTCACCTTGCTTATGAGAGGGTCATGTGGGAAGGGATATTTAATGAATGCTGAGCAGAATAAACTTGGCACTACTGTAAGAAATGAAGCAATGTTCTCTTTTATATTTGCCTGGAAAATGGGTCTGTGAAAGATTTTTTTTTGTAATTTACAAAATTTCCATAGTCTTTTTATAATTCAAACGGCCATTACTATAAAGCATCTTACTGCGGAAGGACAAATGGTGTCCTGGAATTATAGCTTTTACTTTAAAAGTTTTAATCACTCCCAGTGTCATTTTTTACAGTTCTAGCACAATTTTTTTTTTCTGACTGGTGTCCATTTTCCTTGTTCCGAAGATTGTATCATTGATTTACTTTAGAATCTGCTCAGCAGAAGGCCAGCCTAGCTCCAGGTACTTCAGACACTTAGCCTCACTTGGACATATGGACAGTCTGTAGTTTCTAAGACTTATTTGTAGGTTTCCTTTAATATCTGTGTTCACTTCCCTTTTTGGTGTGTGTCCTGCCTTCGAAAGGGAGGTAATGAAGCCGAGTGGAGAGAGTCTGAACTTTAGAGTAAGAGAGGCCTTGGATAAACCAGGCTTTGAGCCTCAATTGCCTCATTTCAAGGTGTCATTGTCCCTGACAATACATGCTAGCTTTACTTCCTTCTATACTTCTGCAAAGCAGGGATCGTGCACATTATGTGTTTTGCATTTCTCCAGAGTGCTTTGTATGTTTTCTGGTACTTAGCACTCTGAGCGAATGTCCTCTGTGGACAAGAATACATAGAAAGACTAAATTCTCAATTAGTACATATAACATAGAATCAGAGGAAAGGTAAAAATACATAAGACCTAATATACGTCTGGAAGATCTGAATCAGGAAAGGTTTCAATTC
>NW_006438088.1:10081220-10083954 GCF_000325575.1 Pteropus alecto
AGAGGAGGACCAAGTCTTCTTCCTAACTCCTGGCCTTACCCAGGGCCCAAATTAGATCCTCATAGACTGTAATGTATGTAATTGATAGTGTTTAAAATAGCCTTCATAAATGGGCCTTGCGTGTACTTGGGCTAATTAACTTCAAGCTTTGAGCCCTTGGGCTATGCTCTGCTTTGAATTTTATATTGGTTCCTTATTTAATGCTCATAATCCGATACTGTAGTGACATATTGATATTAGAGACTGTTACAGTTTATGGAGTATAGCGAAGTGAGAGGAGGTGGGACGAGATGAAAAAGTGTATTTAAAATATAAACATAATCAGACTTTAAAGAAGAGAATGCTGTTAGCATCTGATAAGTTCATGGTGGGGGAGGGGCGGGCGGGGTGGATGGTCAATAATTAGAGAAAAGCCACTGGGAAGAGTTGAAGGGTTTACCTCTCCACAGCAGTTGTCTTGAATGCTCTGTTTATAAATCTCTAAAAAGTTTACGAAACACATTCACGAACATCGCAGTATACTTATTTTCTTGTTTATCTCATTAGATTCTCATAATAGCCTTGTAAGGAGAGTCACTATTATTCTCCTTACTTTATAGGTGAGAAATAGCAGCTCAGAAAAGAAAGTGAAGGGCTACTGTTCACACCCCTCATCCCAGCTCAGGGCTCAGGTACCTTAAAGGCACTCACTAGATGTCTATTGACTTTAATTGACTTCCTGAGTTTATGGTGTTTTAAGCTTATAATGAGCAGAGCTAGTCCTTAAATCTAGGTTGTTAAACTTCACAGGCAGAGCTCTCTCAATACTATTGGTTTCTAACCTTATGCAGTATGCACACATGGTTTTTAAAATAAAAACAAAAATCATAGATCGCACATGATAGAAGCTGTGCTACTGACAGCCAATAAGAAAGTACAGTATGTTAAAATGACATAACAAATTCAGTACCACCTTTACGTGAATTCATATTTTATGAAAGACAGTAACATAGACATAGACTTGAAAAACCATGCATAGATGAGACCATGTTAACTTGGTTTACAAAGCCTGCCGGGCTTGCAGATTTGTTGACCTCTTGTGCTGTCTCCTTTGGGCTTTTTCTAGGGGTTTCAGGCTCATCAATTGGAAATAATTTCTTCATTAGTAGTTTTTTCTCAGTATTACCCGAGAGTTTCTCCTGACTTGGTAGTCCTGAGCATACTATTTTCCTAGAAATCTTCTGCATAATATCAATGTGGGTTTTAAAGTTTCTGCCTGAATTTATTCCATTTGTCCATCTGAGAGCCTGAGGCAGAGGAGGCCCATCCTCATGGAAGACTTGGGATTTAGAGAAATGGAGAGGAGTCTAGGGCCATGCCACCCTGAACAAGCCCGATCCCGTCTACTTTTGGAAGCTAAGCAGGGTTGAGCCTGGTTAGTACTTGGATGGGAGAGCACCTAGGAAGACCAGGTGCTGTAGGTGTAAAAAATAAGGAATTGTAAACTGACAAGGTTCTTGCAATCTGTGAGGTCAACCATAGGGTTGTTGTGAGGAAATTAAAGTACATGAAAATAAAACTATAGTTAACATTTATTGAATAGTTACACTGTGGTTGGCATTTTATATGTGTTTTCTCATATCAACAATCCAAAATGAAATAGGTATTATTATTAGACTATTTTACAAATAAGGAAACTGAAGCCAATGCAAACTTGATAATTCGTCTGAGCTCATCGAGCTAGTAAGTGTGGAGCTCGAGCTCAAATTTAGAATTGTCTCCTAACTTCATGTTTTTACCCATTCTCCTATTTTCAGGGTAAAAAAATTATATAACCAGTTAAGCATTAACTTTTTATTACTTAAATGTATGCTTTGATTGCTATTTGCCAATAAACCAAATATATATTCACCATGATTCCTGGAAACTGAATACCAGGGAAATCTACTCTTTCGATGAATTTGAGATTCAATCTGAGAGATATTGTTTATTCAAATAACAGTACAGTGGAAATGTGCTGAGGAGTAAGATGACTAGATATTGCTCTGGATCAATAAGGCGTATATTATTTTGAAATAAAAAATGGGAAGCAATTATTAAAAATATTATTCTGCAGAACTGAAATTACCTGGCAACTAATTTACTCAAGCTTTTAAGTCGCCTTTTCATGACGCAACCCCACTTTTGGGAAAACAAGACAACAATGAAGCAAGTTGATACCAAAGATACTTAAACAAACAAACAAAACAAAACAAATCAACAACAACAACAACTATAAAACCCATACCCAAAAGTTCCCTTTCAGCGCTTACACTGACTTTAACTACACAATTACAGTTTTAAGTAGATCACTCATAAACCTAATAATGGCCTTTAGATGCAGTAAAGAGTTCTTTTAGAAAAGGATTAAATCATGTTAAAAAGACTGGTATAACAGGAGGCAGGGCAATTCTAAGTGGGCTAACAATGCATTGTAGAAATGTTTCAACATGAAAAGTTAAATACAAACAAACCAAATATTCCGTATCTTGAGCATTCTATTTGATTAAAGCTCTCATGTGGTAAGATTAATGTTTTATACATTTCTAATATAGAAGGATCTCACTCCTTCTCCCTGCTTTCATGAGACCCTTCTGATACTAAATTGCTTCAATATGCTTGTGGGAAGAGAGAAATAATTCAGTAACAACAGTCCCTGGAGGAGCAGAGGCCACTGGCTGATGTCCCAAGAACAGAACAAGTGGCGTCCTGCTGA
>NW_006438088.1:10083978-10087939 GCF_000325575.1 Pteropus alecto
GAACTGCTTTTACTGGCCTGTGGTCTCAGGCAATCATCTATTTACCTAAGGCCTTATATCCAAGCTAAACAATTATTTTGACTATTCATTAGGCCCCTGTTTAACTTAAGCAACTTTCTTTCTGGCAAAGGAAAGGTGCTGTGGAAGCAGAGTAGGAAGCGTTGACAGCTCAGTCCTGTCCTCAGTCTTTTCTTATTGTGTTCCAAAATGAAACAAACAGCAGGGGAATTCTTACTTTAAAAGGGCTGCTTCTCTTTTGCCCCTTCAGGCTGAAAACATAACATGTCGTCCTTGGGTATTTAAAGCTGCAAAAACAGGCAGAGAGCTGAGCTGAACGGCTCCAGGAGCCAAGACCTGGAGACAGCCACTCATCCTCCCAAGGGACGTGGTTCGGGGATGGACCTCTTGCCCACTTGGCCTCTCAGGCTGTCTCTGTTTAATAAAAGCTTGTGCTAGGGAGCAGACATTATGTGGCCTCTTATGTAACTGGCAAAGAGAGTGGAGACTCTGATGGTGATGACAACTTACAGTGGCTGAAACACGGGCCACATGACAAGAACCAGACTCTGGCCTCAATTGCGGTGTCAAGGTCACTTCAGGGTGGGGAAAGGGAGTAGGAAAGGGACAGAGCAGTAGCTTCTCTGCCGGTATTGCGTCTGAGATGAATGAGGAAGATAATGGTAATGGCTGCAGGGACCATGGTAGAGAGATTCATGGCAGGGGTGTCACCATGAAGGAGGAAGATGACATGGTGATAGTGTGAGAAAGGTGCATTTCTGGAGCAGGCCAAATATAGTGAGGGAGAAGCTTTCACAAAAGGTATTCCTTTGAACTTTCTTAGATGTTGCTAATTCATGTTGCTGCTGCAAACTTGCAAAATAAAGGCAGAGAGAACCCAGATGCTCACATCTCATGCTGCACTGCCTCAGCTGGCAGCTTTGAATATTTCAGAAGACGACTTTCAATTAGCAAAGTGAAATATTTCTCTTAAGATGTTTATCGAGCCAAAGTGGAGGAAGTTTGTGCAATTCAATCACTCCACAGATTTATGGAATGGGACAGGCAGCCAGTTCAGTAACAGGCAGAGATGATTGTTCCGAGTGCTATGAGCTCGCATGAGACCCAAGACGGCTGATTAGACTCCAATTTCTCATCTGGAGGTTCAAGCTTCCGCTTTATTTTCTTGAGTGAGTCTGGGCCTGTCTGGTCACTAAGGGCTTCGTGTTGACCTGGCTGAGTGGGAGGCTTCCTATCCATTGATCTGTTGTGCTAATTGTGTATTCCTGGGCTGTCACGAAGATAGCTTTGCGTGTAGGAAAGAGAGAAACCAGGAATTAGTTGTCCAGAAACCACACTTTTGGCAAAAGGGACAAAAAAAGTTTTCCTTGCTTGTGAAAGGAAGTCCTTTCTTCTCATTTCAAAAACCTTGATCTTTTTATCAAAATCATGGAAGAGGAATTTCACCAAGTTAGAGTCTCGAAACAATACTGTACTATGTTGCATCTTTAGCTTAGAATTATTAACTACTTGTGACAAATGTGCATTTTGGGACTTGAATGCTATAAAAGTGAATATTAGCTAGCAGTGTCTTTATTTTTTAAAGCAGGTAAGGAAGGTTTTAACTCAGACTAGACATTTTTCAGCTTGATGGTTTTTCAGAGGGAAAATGAGAGAAAAAAGTTTTATTCACCAGGAAGACAGGAATCTAATAATAATAATAATAAAAAGATTGAACAAGAAGCAGCAGAATGCCTAATGAGAGTTCTGTGAAGCTGTGAAAGAACTTAAAAGAACATGTCTTCTTACAAAGATCGAGAAGAAGGGGAATAATCTGGGGAGTCATTTTAGGCAATATGTGATCTGGCTCTGCTTTAAGTAATAAAAATACCAGTGTAAGCTTGACATTATTCACTTATCTTTGGGACGAGGCTTTTTATCATTCGAATCTCACCAAAGCAAAGTTTTTTGTTTGTTTGTTTGTTTGTTTTTTAACAAATGCATGGTGCAAACACACACACACACACACACATACACATACACACAATGACAGGCACATTGTAGGCACTCAAAAATCAGTAGTTATTATTTATATTTTGTTACTGTTCTTCTGAGATTCCTGCCTCTCACCAACCTCCCTCCCTTATGACAATTGGTATTATTTAGGAGAATTTCTAAATCAGGAACTGTATATGTATAAGCTGCTTTGTCCTCATAACAATCCACCCGAGGTAGGTGTACGGGTCATCCCCATTGCACTGAGGAACACACAGAAGTTTTAAGTGACTGAATTGGGACCAGAAGCCAGGTGGCCTCGGTTGTTCTTGCTCTCCAAACCACTGGGGAACACAGGGCCAGCGTCTCTATTCTCCTCAATAGTGACTGGGTACAATCACCTACGATGTTATTTATTATTTTCTCGATCTTCCCAGGTTGTGTTTCTCCTCTCTGCTGGGAAGACCTGAGTTAAATAAAAGCGAGTACCAAAACTATTTATCCTGGGGCTTTTTCCTGACAGCATTCGAAGCCCAGGGAATGACTTGGGAATGAGAGTCTCCGATGGTGTAGGTTAGATCACAGGCAGTCTGGACCCCACTAGGGATCTGGGTATCTTGCTGGTCAATAGAACTTTTGAGTAAGTGGGTCAGCAAAGGGGCTAATTCTAGTCCAGGCTCAAAGGTGACCCTAGATTAATTCATTTCATTTCAACAATGCTCATGCCAAACATTATAAAAAGTGTTGGAAAATAGATGGGGAAAAGGGAAATAAAAGATTCATAAGATGTCATTTTGGCACTCAGATAGTTAATAATCTAAAAGAGAGTCATAGAACTGAGCAAATATGGTGTAAGCTGGAAAGAATCTAACTTTTAATGATACTGAGATATTTGGGTTTGGATCCCTCTCTCAAAAGCATTGTGAGGCTTTATGATTTTATATGGATAAGCAACTTGGAGATTTCTGGGTCTCAAATGACTTCCTTGCAATCTTATAAAATGTTTCACTTAGTAGGATTTAAAGGGAATCATTTAATGTTCAATTTTAAAATTTAACATAATTTTACATTTAAAAGGCTTTCACATTTTAAAATGATGGTTAAAGGTGATATTTAGATTCTCATATAAGGTCTCCAATAAGCAAATTTCTGTGGACATAGGTAAATGATTTAATTTAACAAGGCTCATTACATTTTAGAAACAATTTTTTATTAGGAAGAGATGTTATTTGTATCTGACGACTGCACAAGCCTTCTGGAAAATAATATATATAGTAGGAGAAGTGGAGGAGGAGAAAAAGAGAGGAAGAAGGCAAAGAGAAAAAAGAGAGAGGAGGAAGAAGAAGAGAGAGGAGAATACAGAGAAAATGGACATTGGGAGGAATGAAATACTGGGGCTGAGGAAGAGAAAGGAGTCAGGGATAATTCTTAGATTTCTGTCTTGCCTAACTGGATCATTGGTTGCGCCAAAAACAAGGAAATCTCAAAGAGGAATTATTTTACGTCCATTTCATATCTGATATTTAATGTAAAAGATATTTATGATATATGATATTTTTAGCAGGAGGCACAATGGTGAGAAACCTTGGGAAAAGTCTTGGCCTCATGGAGTTTACAGCCTGCTGGAAGGGACCATACAGAACAATTATATGCATAAACATAAAGTTGCAACTTTGGATAGTGGAAACAAAGAGAAGTATATTGTGTTAAGAAATTTATAATGGACTTCCCCTTGCCAGGGAAGTTGTTACGAACTTCCCTGAGGAGGGGACATTTGATCTGAGATCTGATAAATGAACGGGAGTTAATTTAAGGTGAACATATATCTCAATTTCCCCTGGAAAGTCTTGATTTATGCCTGTTGTCTTGCCCAGTGTAATTAGTGATAGCGTCTCTTTCACACTCAAAGGTATTTTCATTGGATTATACATTATGTAATCACCCTGAGTGCAGCAACCCAGGCAGCAGG
>NW_006438088.1:10087965-10095454 GCF_000325575.1 Pteropus alecto
ATATATAAGGTACCACAACAAAGCCAAGTGTACCATAGCAAAGAGAACAAAGTCAGTCAGGTGGGGCATGGGGTAAAATGAGGCTGGAGAAGTGTTAGGGTTTTGTAGCACAGGTCGTGGAGTTTGACTTTATTCCAACAGAATTAGTAAACCATTGGATGATTTTAAAAAGATGATGTTTTCAGATTTGCATATCGAAAAACAACTTCAGGTGCAGTATGGAGAATGGATTGGAGCAAGGCAAAAATGACTAGTAAGGGGATCACTTGAATAGTCCAAGTGAGAAAAGATGGTACTTGGAAAGGGTGGTGGTGCTAGTAAAGAGATGAGTGGATTTTAGAGATATTTAATAGGTAGAATTGACACATGGTAAGGAATTGCATATGAGGGCCGAGGGAAAGGAAAGTATCAAGGATAATAACCTAGATTTCTGGCTTGCATAACTGGATGACTGTGCTAATCACAGAAAAGGAAAATCTAGAAGGACCAGATTTGAGAGGCAAGGTTCATACACTCAATCTTGGCCACCCTGAGTTTAATTGTTAACTGAGATTTCAAAGCAAACATGTCAGGTAGGCAGTGGGTTTATGGATCTGGGACCCAGAGGAAATGTCTGAGACGGAGATAGAAATTTATAAATCAAATAAAACTATGGGCATGTATGAAGTTGCCTAGGAAATGAAGTGAAAAGTGTATGGGGCCTAGTATCTAACCCTGAGCAACTGTAACACTTAAAGTTTTGCTGGAGGAGGAGTCTATAAAGGAGAAGGGGGAGCCACAGAGATAGGAACAAATGTACAAGCTCCTTACGTCACGGAAGGGAGTAATTCAAGAGGAAGGGGATAGTTCTCAGTTAGAGCTTGTTGAAAAGGTAAGAGAAATGATAATTGAAAAAAGTGCTCTGTATTTAGTTGAGCGATTCTAGTGAGGAATAGAAGCAGAGTTGAGAAATCACACAGAGTTGGGAAGTTGGGAAAGTTTTATTAAGAAGCTGATATTTAGATAGGCTTTATGTGATTTGGTAAAATTTTGAAAAGTAGCATTTTGCAGTGTTGGCTTGCAACTGATCCAACTATGATCATCGAAATGAAGAGAAGGGCTTTTTAAGAAAAAATCATGCTGATCTTAAAATTGAAGTAATCTATAAGAATAATATTAACAATAAAATATAATTTGAAAATTGCACAGAGGATAAAACAGTTTAGGTCATGAAAATGCTTGTGAATTTTTGCAAAATATAGTGATACCCTTTCTAATTTACTTCCTATATCTAAGTATACTTCAAGAAAACATGTCTAATGGAAATTACTGCCAAGAAAAATACTTGTTGGGAAGAAAGGTATGGGCACATCAATGAGACTAAATATAATTAATAAGATAAAATGCCAACCAAATCCCAATGACACTGAAGAATTTCTTGTGTTTTTTGAACTTTGAATCATTTGAGAGAAGTGTTTTAATGTATTGTTTGTTTTCATGTGCTTCTGAACTTCCTGATTCTGGCCGGGAACAAGGACAGACCTGCCAAAATACTGCAAGAAAAGATGTTGCTGATCACGGGCAGGAAATACTCAAAGTCCCACGAGATGGTCTGTTCTTAGGAGACTTCCACACCAAGTCTGCTAACCTCGGAAGGAGCATCAGGCCACCACACTCACTGCTGGAGCCTGTTCAGAGCCAGGAGGTAGTTGGGAGTTCTTTCCAGGCATCTGTGCCAACATGGCACTTGGGATTCTTTTAAGCTCCAAGTGTTGTTCATTTTTTGTTTATTTTTCAGAAGAAAAACAGATGGCAAAAACTGGATTCAGTAGAGAAATGGTTGAATTGATTATTTCATACCCATGTTATGTTGTTTTGCTATTAACACCACTAACATATTTCTATATTAATAAATAAAATTTATTGAGCATTTAGTATGTGTTTGGTTACGTTCGAAGTATTTTCATTAATTAACTCATTTAATCCTCTTGATAACTCCCTTAGATATAAGTACTATTATTAATATCATATCTAAGAGAGGCGTTAAATCACTTGGTTCCAAGATGACATGGCCAGTGAGTGTGACGGCAGACTGGAAACCAGGGTAACTGCCTCCACAGCCTGCGCCCTTAACTAACATGGTACCATTCTTGTTAAAATAGGTCTTGATCAGAAGTGAGAGGCATAGTACATTGTTAAGGGAGGGTGGATATTATGTAGTATTTAAAAACCGTTTTACAAACTAAAGAAATTAATAGCGTGAGATGTTTTTTACTACCTTTCTGAACTTGGTCTTTGTCATTTTGGGCTTTATTCGATCTTCTGTTTTTTTAAGTAGGGGTAATAGTACCTGTCCTGTATACTCATACAAGGTAGGAATCAAATGAAATCATAGGATAAACTGTTTTGTCGATCACTCTGTAATAAAGTTTTATAATTAAGAATACTCTTGTTGATATTGCTATATAAATACTAAACATATATGATAAACTATAGATTATATAAATTCTATATTGTATTATCCTTTATATGTTATGTAAATAGTATTATTGATATTGCTATAAAAATCTAGATGAGTATTAAAATGTATTCAGAGTTAGGAACATTTATTTTCTGATACGTTAATTAAGCATGTGAGTTAAGGGCACTGTAGTCAAATGTGCTTGGGTTTAACAAAATAAGATTTAAAAAAATATTGCAATGTTATCAGCTAAATTGTATACTTCCAATCTCCATTAAACTCCCAAATTTGTATGTTGAAGCTCTAATCCTCAGTACCTCAGACCTCAGAATGTGACTATATTTGAAGACAAGTCTTCTAAAGAGGTGAGTAAGTTAAAATGAGGCCATTAGGGTGGGTCTTAATCCAGCCTCACTGGTGTTTTTATGGAGGACATTTGGACATGTGAAGAGATGCCAGGGATGGATAAGCGGAGAGGAAAGACCACATGAGGACACAGTGAGAAGGTGACCAACTGCAAGCCAAGGAGAGAGGCCTCAGAAGAAACCAAATATGTTGATACTTTGACCTTGGACTTCTTCTCTAGAACTGTGAGAAAACAAATTTTTGATGTTTAAGATACCCCCAGACTGTGGTATATTCTTATTATAGGAGAAGAGGCTGCTTCTACTGGCCAAGAAGATTCATCAGAATTGGGGGATTCGATATTCTCAGCTTCATCATGGGCTTCCCATATGTCCCTATTCCAATTTTCAGGATTCCATTCCTTCCAATCGATGTCCTCACTTTAACAGTTGAGAACTCAATTTGTGTTGTAATTCAGCCACTAGCAGGATGAGATTCTAGGCTTGGTTTACAGAATTCTCAGCTCTGTAGCTACAGAAAATGAATCTCTTTCAGGACAGACGTAAAAGCTTTCAGGTCATTTAAGCAGCACTTGAGGTAGAAATTTGAATACCTTAGCTCATCCTTTTCTTTCTCTACTTTGTTCATCAACATGAGGAGCAATCGGCCAAATCTTATTATACTTGGTAGTTGGACAAAAATGGTTGAAAGAATCACATGCATGATTACTCAGAAACGTGCCTCTTACAAGTGTTTGACAATGTTGATATTTTGTGTATCTCTATGGCCATATCACACTATGGACTATCAGTGCTCTCTTTACTACTGGAAATAGAGTGATTAGCATCTTTAATAGGATTAGAGACCCAATTCTAGAAAACCTAGAACCAATCTAGAAAACATCCTCAATATTTTGTTCCTCTAGAACCACTCTTGTGCCCAAATCTATATTGGTCAGCTTCTGTTTTTCTAGAGGACCCTGATTAATGCAGGTGAGATTTTTCAGATCCTTCAATATATTAATGTTCTCTGTGAATACTCAAGGTGAGATCATCTAGCCTTTTCCAAACACAGTTGTCCACAAAACATGTTTTTAAAGTATTTTCTAAGATGATTGTTTTGGAGAAAATAACTGAGTATCCTGCTCTACATGAAGCTGTGAGTGTGTGTGTGTGTATGTGTGTGTGTGTGTGTGTGTGTGAGAGAGAGAGAGAGAGAGAGAGAGAGAGAGAGAGAGAGAGAGAGAGAGAGAAATATGAGAGAGAGAGAGAGAGAGAGAGAGAGAGAGAGAGAGAGAGAGAGAAATACTTAGGTCAAAATCTTAACCCTGGAAGGAGCTTAGATGTCCCCTACCTCCCCTTCCTGGTACCATCACACCTTGTATTCTTGTCTTGTTGTCTTGTGTGATTAAGTCTACCTCTGGTTCAAATTTCATTATGAAGCTACACATCAACTGGATATTTATTCATTTATTCCTCCTATACGTTTTTGAGTGCCTACTATGTGCCAAGCCTTGTTCTTGGAATACAAACAAGATACAACTGTTCTCCTGGGGATCAGATTCTAATGGGGAGAGACAGACAATAAACAAAATCAACAAATAAATTGCCTATAGGGACGTGATGTGGATGCTATTGGGTGAAATAAAGCCGGGAAGGGGTGAGGGAGTGCTGGGTGGCCCGGATGGGGACAGGACTGCAGTTTAAATAAAGAAGGATCTATTTACTTAAAAACTGCTCTGAGGTGACTTGGAACAGACTTGAATGAAATGTGAGAGGTGTCACAAGACCATCTGGGAGGTGCATTACAGGCTCAGGGAACAGCAAGCATAAGACTACAAGGAACATGCCTGGTATGTTCTAGAAATAGCAAGGAGGGCAGCATGCTGTAGCAGAGAGAATGTGGGGCAAGTGGGAGCAGATAAGGGCAGAGAGATGGCAAGTGGGCAGCGGGTGGACAAGCAGGGAAGTAGTAGATAGTTTAGGGTCTCGGAGAGAAACAAAGAGTCACAAGAAGGTTTTGAATGAGAGTGACATGACCTGACTAATGTTTTTAAAGGATCGTTCTGGCTGTTATTGAGAATAGACTGTTGGGGAACTTTATACATTTAAAAAAGCACATTGAAATGAATGTGCTATCTTTTCATATAACCCAGATCCTGTCTTGTGTCCTAGTTATGGTAAGTCCAGCCAGTCACTAAGGCCTGTTACTGTGGGCCCCCACTGCTCCACCGGTGTTTGCAGGGCCTTCTCTAGAGAAGGATGCTAAGCCACAATAAATACTCTGGCTTCACAGAGAAGGCAGAAAGTGGATCATGACACATGACCACGTGGCTACTTTATTCACCAAGTTAACATCAATTTTATAAGCACATAAGATACACAAACATGTATTTTAGGGAGAGAGGTGTTTTGGAGTATGTTATTTTATCCGTAAAGTTAATTAAACTGGTTTGTGCAGGATACATACTTGGAGGAAAGATTTTGCAGCATATTGATTTGGAATAAGGACTATTTAGGAAGCAGATAAACTATAAAACTCAAGAAATATTGGCTACTGCAGAAACGGTCCCTGAAACCTGCACTTCGGTGATCTGTGATGGGCCTTATTCATGATAGGATCAACTGTACTATACATTAATTTGCCCGATTGGAATTCTGCTGTGCTCTGAACATACTCCTCCCATATTGTGATACAGCCAGAATAACTAAACTCGATGACTAGACCGAAGTAGAACTTCTTTATAAACAGAGATCATTTGATGTTTTTTTTTAACCAAATAAAATTCAGATGACTTTTGCCTTTTTATAGTTTTCTGACACTTTTCCTGTTCTGCATAATTCCACCAGGATTATTGACAGGAGTTTAGCAAATATATCTGCAAATAACTGGAATTATAATTCACAAGGCCCAGAAACTTGAATTTTTGCAAAACGGCCCTTGTTTTTATTGGTCTGTTTGTTTTTTACTTTCTTGGGCTTCCAGTCCTTCACACTGACCCTTTTAAAAACAAAGCTGTACCTCTTCTTTTGAATTCATTCTTTTTGACAAGAAAAAAGACCAGAAAATGAGCATTGTGTTTTTATTGCTTTCTATGGGTCTTCTGCGGCTCTTAACATTTTGCCTCTTTCCTAGACCATGGGCTGGTTCTTTTCCATGCTTATTCTTTAAAGAGCATTTTAACAAATCCTTTAAAAATCCTCTTTATTACTGGTTTACGTCACATATTTGTGTTTGCCTTTCGTTAGATAAACCTTCCTCTGTCTTTTGTACATGCTAGTAATATTTTTAAAATATTTGAACCCATTAGAGAACTTTCTGTGCATTTTCATTGGCTTCTTTAGATAAAATCTCTCTATTTTTGGTTACTGAGATATTTTGTGATCTTAATGTGGTTTCTATGTTTCTTATCAACAGACCCCAAAGTCCAAGAATATGTCTTAGCTATCACTAAATTAACTGAGAATACACATTATAATAAATCTATCTTCCAGAGTTTTCTGTCCTTATCAAATCTTATAGCACATTAGAATCTATTTTGATGGCAACATAAATATCTCGTTTTTTGAAAGTGAAGTCTAACAATGCCCCGGATTCCCTTTTTTGTGAATTGCACTGTGCCACTGTCTTCTTGTTATAATTAAACCCAGAGAGGTAGTTCTTCAAGTCCAAACCCAATGACATGATTTTAAGTTGTTTGAATTTGAGAACTGAGGCTGAAAAATTTATCCAAATGTATTGAAATAATTCCTATGGAGATGATAAATAAATAAGCACTAATATTCCCTCTCAATCAATATTCACTGAGTACCTATTATAATTCTATTGTACTCACACATTATTACATTAGGAATATAATAATATTATATTTATACTGTAATATTATATTTATAATATAATATATTAACATTATTATTGATAATGGTATTGATAATATATTAATAATTTATTATTATGATAGTAATATATTGACTGTGAGCAATATAACATAATGATGATTTTTATGCTTCTAGGTGATATTAGGAGGGGCAATTTCTTTAGTATCAATTGTTTAGTTTTTCACACCTGATATGCTGCTGCTTATGGCTTTATTCTTAAAGGTATAACTATAACTGATGAATGGATTCATGTGCATTATATAATTTCTTCTGTGATGACTACTAATGGTGCTTTGTATTACTTATCATTTTAGACATGCAAAAGTCTACTGTCTGTATTTCTCTAGGATTTCCTGCTTTTTCACTTCATGACACACATAGAAAATAACATTTGATTCCCATTGGGTTAAATGTATCTGGTTGCTCCAGTCTGGGGTTTTCTGGACTGGGAACTTGGCTGTCCTAGGCTTGCCCTGGGGGCAAGATGAAAACCCATTCACAACAAATTGGTTGGAAAGCTGATCTATTCATAAAGATGACACTACCTGGAAACAACCCTCGAACACAGCTTATCATATATTTGACTTATTAGAATATATGTTTTTTGAGGTCATAGAATCATAGAATCAATAGAATCAATCTTCAAAGAATCTTACTACTAATCAGAAGGCTTGCGTGGGGTAAGGTGTGTCAGAAACTCAGAGTAGAAGAAAGGGACCACCATTTAAAGCAAATGTTTTTATTTCTCTGTACTGACATGGCGGTGGCCTGAAAAAAAATGAGCTCTTGCTCACCTGTAACCTTCTAGTCATATGATTCAGCAGGG
>NW_006438088.1:10095487-10119121 GCF_000325575.1 Pteropus alecto
TCTCTTATTTTTTTCCCACTATTTCCAAACTGATTAGGAATTTCCCTCTTCATTTCAGAATGGGAGGGAAAAAGAAACTAGATCAACATTCCACTCTGTTTTACAACTATCTAAGATCAGTTCTTTTCAATCAGATATTCTGATTTAATGAGTCTGGAGTGAGTCTGGGCTTAGGTATTTTTACAAAGATTCGCAGTGACTTGAGTGGGGAGACATTGTTGAGACCCGCTGATAGGTATCAGCGGAATAATGGGAATTTTGTAACTGAGCACACAAGTGAAAGGACACACTCCAAAGCACAGCTATTCAGCAAAATAAAGACGAGACACGAGGCAAAGGCAAATAGTGCAGAAAGCAATATTTATAATATGCATCCTCTTTGGGCATTTCTGAGTGTATACTGTGGAATTTGGGAACTTCGGTTTGGGGAATGGATTATCATTGCTCTGATGAGCTAGGAGAGGCTTTGTGGAACAAATCAACTTGTAGAACATTTTGAAAAAAACAAGGTAGTGAAAAATATAGAGTGTGAATTCATAGATTGGCAAAAAAGAAAGGCCGGAGCAGCAAGTGGAGAAATAGATAGTTGAGTGGTTTGTTTGGGGAAAGAGAATTTGGGCAGGTGGGAAGTAGAGGAAGGGGAGGTAAAGACTCCTGGCCCTGTAACAAGCAGCTTGGTTACTGAGCAAAAATTAGGGCACTCTGTATAAGGCCTGGCTTATAGGTAAGAGGATAACTGGCACATTTTTCCTTAGAAGGGCAATTGGAGCTGAGCAAGGATTTTGTCAACAACAATTTGTACTCACACTCCAAAGAAAAACTATAACAAAAATAATGCAATGCAGTACTGTTAAAAAGCCTTTACTGAAAAGATTAAGAGCACAATAACATACAGGCTTTCATATTATTTAGTATACAGAAGTTGAAATTCAAATCCTGAAGAAAAATAGAGGCAATGGTACAAAGCCTTGTTTTATTATATAGCATCTGTGATGCCATCTCTTATTTCTATAACCCCTTCAACTAGAAGTACAATTTTCCAAATTCCTAAACAAGGACCTTTAGGTTTGTAGTGTACTTTTAGCAATAACTCATCATCAGCTTTACTGAGGATTTATTTCTGGGTCTTTTCTAGAATATTCAGCATAAGCTCATTCTCTAAACCCTGATGTTCAGACCTTCTCATGGCTATGCAAAGGATCCCATGCTACCCTGCCAATGGAAGAATATTAACTCTGATGGTAGAAAATAAACAGTCATTTCTGGGTCATTCAAGGTTAATGTTTATATAGGAGCCTTTGGATTAGTTTAAAAATCTCATTTGGTATCTTACAGAATCTCAGAGGGCCTGCACGATCACTAACAATCACTGTGTACATTACTAAGATAGTTTGGAAAGACTGATGGTCCAGGGGGATTATATGCCTGTGGTTGGGCAGAATATCTGCAGCTTTTACCTAATACCTAAAAGTGCCTTCTGAGCACTAGAGATAGACAATAAGAGAGAAAAAGACACAAAGAAGTAAATGTTTAGAATGTAAGTTCTTTAGGGTAAGGTTCTGCCTAAATGTGACAAATATATGTCATAAATTTAAAAAGTTCAATAAATATTTTGTTATTTTATTTTATCCAAGTGCATTTTTCCCACTTGGGAAAATATATAAAGATGCATAAAATGTTCACTTTGGCAAACTCATTTCCACTTATTTCTTGTTTTTCGGCATTCGGAAAATCTACAACAGTGTCAATATAACATTCTGATTATGTTTTTCAACTTCTCCATTCATTTACTTGGCTTTATACAAAAATAATATTCAAAAGATGGCCCCAAAGAAAATATGCTGAGTACCAGGGTCATCAAGTGAACAATTGCATCTTTCTCTGAGACGGGAGCTGGGGAAATGGACCAAATTGCAGGAGGTAGAAGCACATGTTTGTAGTCTTCTCTTTTCTCCATTTTTAATAGCATGGAACCATTTATTTATTGACTGCTTGAAATAAATTCAAATAGAAGAACTTTGTAAATGGTGTAGTCTCTGGTAAGACTCACCTGATGCCAATCTTTTTTGTTATTTATGAGAGGGCCTCAGAGACCTTGAATGTCTACTCTTTTTATCCAAGAGTTCATGTTGTTGTGAGCTAAGGCCCTTTTGTCTGGAAAAGAAGCTGAAGAATAATTCACGAACTCGCAATTCTCCTAGGACTGAGCTGGGATCTCATTAAGACTCACATTTAAGTGAGCTTCAAAAAGTGATAGAAAATGAGGCACCTGTGTTCTCCGAAGAGTTTTACTTGTGTTTCACTGTTTCTAGATTAGTAAGAATATTTCACAGCTCCCTCTGTTTTGTCCTGTGAGCAGGTGGGCAAAGAGTAGAGGCTGGGAGTCGGGGGAGGCTGAGGAAGAAGACCCCATTCTTGGAGTATTTATTGTTCTTTCCATTTACTTGGCTTTTCTTTTTCTAAAGAAAAAAATTTTCAAAATTATCTTACAGTTTTTAAATAATGGCTTTATTGAGATATAATTTACATTCTACAAAATGCACCCATTTAAAGTGTCTAATTCACTATGGTCATGTCACCCTGAACGTGCCTGATCTCATCTGATCTCAGTAGCTAAGCAGGGTCGGGCCTGGTTAGTACTTGGATGGGAGACCACTTAGGAAGACCAGGTGCTGCAGGTGGTAAAAAAAAAAAAAGTGTCTAATTCAATAGTTTTTAGTGTATTCACAGACATGTACGATCATCACCACAGTCAACTTTTGGACATTTTCATCACCTCATAAAGAAACCCTTCACTTATCACCTTCCGGGCTCTCGTCCCTACTCTCCTTGGCCCTAAGCAGCCACTAGTCTACATTCTGTCTCCAAAGATTTCCTTATTCTGGAGATTTCATATAAATGGAATCGTGTAATATGTGGACTTTTGCTCACTTGACTTTTACTCTCATTTTGCCTATGTCTTTTGTGGTAATGCATTGTGCTTTGATAACTTTAAATGCGTCCCTGCTTTGTCTCCTAACACAGCTTATGCTCAGCCTGAGTCAGGGATGCCCAGCATATCCTCAATTAGTGTTTGTGAATTTTTGAACCAATTTCTCTTGTTTCCTCTCCTAATACCAAGAGAAAATGTCTGTAATGTCTCTCTAAAAAAGGTCGCACTGACTCACCCCAAAATTATGGAGTAGCCATTTCTCTCTCTCTCCTTACAAGTATGACAACATGTTATAATACACATAGTACATGTAAAGCATATGCCATAACACATTACAAACTCAGGTCTTCATTTCCTGCACCGAGTCTTTACTACACCTTAGCATTATCTGCTCTTCTCTCTCTACTCTGTCCAATTTTCGGGAATGCTCCTTAGCGACCTGCTGGCTTCCTGATAAAAGAAATCAGAGTAATGTCATCCTGTGGCTATGGGTGTATTGCCAATGGGATGGATCGTCCCAAAGAACTGCCATTGATTATCTACTCTTCCTTATATGATTTAGAGAAAAACTTTCTCCCACCAGGATTGACTTGATGAAACCATGAAAAGTCTAATCATTTTGCTTATTTACATTTATTTATTTATTTATTTAAATTTCTGGGATAGTTCTAAGAGCAAAAGATTGACCAATTTCAGTTATAAAATGTTACTCTGCTTGCTACTTATCTACATTGCATTACAATCTCTAAACAAGCACATGAGAACAAATTGCTCTCAAGCTAGGAATATGTATATGTATGTAGTCCTCAAAGTTGGAATATGTACACGTAAGAAGAATTCTTTTATACTCCCTTTTGGAGAACTATGCTATTTAATTAGGAAGCATTGAATGCCTTAGACATTGAACAGTAGGGACCAGAAATTACTCTAATTGCATGTCTAAGTTAATGCTTGTGAATCTCAAAAAACTGTTTTCTAATCAGCTAGTTTAGTAGTTTTCTAAAGTGCAAGTTAAGTAGGCCTCAGTTTTACAGAATTGACTTAAATTCCAAGTTAGAATAAATTTTGGGGGAAAATGTCTCTTGCTCTTCCTACTTTGTGGTAAGTAGACTTAGAGGAAAATGTATTTTTTCTCTTTTCTTGGAGGTAAAAAAGTCTCTTAAGGAAATTTTGAAGTTCTGTTTTTTGTAAGCCAAAATTTTTGGTTCCTGGTTAGGAGCTTGAGAAAAGTGGACTGATACATATAGGATGGTACATTAGTCACCTTCTGAAATTCACTTGTATTTGTTTATGTCTGCATTGTTAATCAATGTAAGATGACCCGTCATGCTTTAATCCACATTGGAATCATAGAATTATTCATCATAACAATGTAAAATGAAAGAAATATATATTTCCCTCTTCAATATCCTGTCTTTCTCATTCCAACCGATGAAGGGAGAATGGGTGGTTAAAGAGAAAAGTACGTACGTAACCACGGATGTAATTTGACACATAGAAACAACAAGCCCTTTTCTAGTTGGCATGTGAAGGTACTCTTTTCCCCAGAATCTGGCGCAGGCTTCCTGCAGTTTGGGTGGTGATTGGCACATTCCTGTGCCAATGGGAATAACAGCTGGCTCCTCAATATTCTTTCGCGGCAGCTGCTCCATCCACCTTGGCACTGTTTGCTCACAGCTTTAGTTGCTGACATTCTCAAGCTGTTGCTGAGTGTCTCTAATAACAGTTTTTACGTTTTTTATTCTGAGTAAAATATCTGCATCTTTAGTCCTTTGTCAAAGAGATGCAATGAAAATTGACCCTAAGATGAAATGCACACTTATAGTTAGATTGGTGTGAAGGTTTTATAAGTTACTGTGGATGTGTTGATCAGGAAAAAAGACACTAGATTCCTGTATCTACCAATATGGTAATATGTACCTTTTTGAAAAGTTTCAATATGGGGCCAAAGTAGAATAAAAGAAGGAGAGTGAAGAAAAAAAAAAAAGGCAGATAGCATGTGGGAATATTTAAGAGTCAGTAAGACATGAACTAGAATACTGAAGTATATGTAGTATCATATTAGAGTTGGAAAGGAATACTAACATAAGAGTAGATGCCAAAGAAAGGTACAGACTCGTATTCAGAATGGTGCAGAGTACTAGAATATTCCCTAAGCATGGGACTTATAACTCCATTTACCCAGATACATAAGCCAAACTTAGAAAACAAAATTATGGGAAAAGTTCTCTTTGACAAAGATGCATTTTGGTGGGGCCTAATCGAAAATGTTGCAGAATATAACTATCTGTTGGACAAATGTTAAAAATATCTACGTAAGAAAGAAGCGAGCACGACCTGGCAAAAGGCTGTAAAACTTGGCGGATAAGGCAAAACTGTAAGGGTATTATGGGCAAACATTCTGAGGATGAGTAATCCAAAAAACTCACAAAGCTGAGAGCTTAATAACCACCTGAAGGTGGCATGAATTATGAAATAGTGCTGAGTCCTCAGTGTGGCCTCTGCAGCTCAATCACCCTCTGTCATCTCGGTGTTGCCCGGTGAGATGGAGTACCGTGAGGCCAGGTCTTAAAGTGAGGAAAAGACACGCAGTAAATTCGACACCTAACATTCACTTCCCAGTATTGCAAGTGGAGCTGTTCTTGGAAAAGAGTGAGAGTTTTGAAAATTCCTTTCACCTTTTAATATTGACTTTTTTCCTTTCCACTATTTTGCCTCAACTCTTTGCCTTCAGCTTTGTATCCTCTGGATTGTCAGCATACTACTGATGAAAGTCAAGATTTCTGTATCTGCCTGGGGATGGTGATTGATTCCATCAGCAAAAAGTCAGTCTGGCACAGAGCTGCTTCTCTGAACACCCAGCCTCCCAAGTGCATTACAAAGGCAAGACAAACTGGGCTACTAGCTCAGAAGTTTTTGTCTTTGCTTTTTAGAAATCTCTATAAATTTCAGAACAAACTAGTACCAGGACAGCACTTCTGGCATAAGTATGCAAAGTCAAGATGCAAAAAAGAATTTCTTGACTCATTCTGTATATGTAGTTTTCTACGAAAAGAAAAACTTTTCTTTTTTCCTTCTGCTTCTGAGTAGTGAGCGATGCAGCAGAAAAGAGTGGTAGATCTATTTTTCTTTTCCTGTTTCAGAATTGGGAAGCTACGTCAGGCTGTGAAATAAAAGACTAACCAACAAAAAGTCCTATATCTTTGGTGCATCAGTTACCATTTCAAGACTCTCTAAAGTGTGTCTAATTCAAAAGTCATCTCAGAAAAGATTTATCGTCGGGCTCAACTGGGGTGGGAAAAACACTGGAACGTTCATGTCCAGGATGTGCCCTACCCATTCCACTGGCTCTACTGTGAGTGCCAGGATCGAGCCATAGGGCCAGCCGTTGGCTGGGAGCTGAGACCCGGAAAGGAAAGCAGGGTGGAGAGAAAGGGTGGTGGTGATGGGTGTTTTGGAGAAAAAAGAAGGCTGTGGAGATTCTGTGGTGTGTATTTTCCATATCCTTGAAATGAAATAAAATTACTACCCCCCTTCCAACTTATTTGGAACCAGCACTACTCCTAAGCTTTGATTTACTAAAGCACAATAAAAATTTCTCCCTAAAGGGAGAATACAAATAATTGTACATTTTGGATGTCCTGGCCTAAAACAAGATTCCCTTATCCAGTTGAAATACAACAGCATTTTATAGTTGCGAGGTGGTGGTGTCTGGAGATTACTTTTTACACCTAATACCTACAGAACACTTTATACTTACAAAATGTTTCCAACCACCTTTATTAATGAAGCCATAGTTAACCCTTCTGTCAGAGTCTACTGGTGTTTATCTTAAATCACAGAGGCATGAAATTGGCCCCACTAATATGGTATATTAATCACTGAGAAGTAGTATTGATATGTCTTTATTGCCTTCCGCCTGTGTGAAATCTCTCTTCCCTATTCTTTCTTTCCCTTTCCTTCTTTCCGTTGCTTCTTGAGAGCCTACCCCTAGAGTTCAAGCTAAAAGCACATTTCTGAAATAGTTCTTTAGATACTTCGGATGAAAGTGGATTTCAATCCACATTAACTAAATAATTTCCCATAGTATCAATTGTTTTGACATAGCATAGATTTGGCCAATAAAATCTTCTGTGTCAGGGAAAGCCACTCAGTTTCATTGAGGTTTCATCTAACTTTTAATAAACTTGGATATTTGGGTTTGGACTCCTTTCTCAGAGGTTTGTAAGGCTTCATGATTTTACATGAATAAATAACTTGGAGATTTATGGATCTAAGTGATTTCCTAAGGGCCTATAAAATGTCTCAGTTAGTAGTATTGAAAGAGGAATATTTTAATGCTTAATTTTTAAGTCAAATAAAATTATTACATAGAAAAGCCCTTCACATTAAGAACTATGATCGAAGGTGTGATTCAGACTCTCACACCAGGTTTCCAGTAAGCACATTTTTGTGAGTGCAGATAAACAATTTAAATTAACAACTCTATTTTCAGAAACCATTTGATATTTGGGAGATATGTCTCTGTATCTGATGAGCTTATGGCTGTCTGAAAACGAAAACCAGATAGAACAGGAGAGAGAGGGGAGGAGAGAGGAAGAGGGTGAGGAGGCCCCAAAGAAAATGGTTAGTGAAGGAGAGCCAATCATAATTCAGCTGTTCCAAGCCAACCAAAGCATCTGGTTTCTTTAATTTAGTACACTTCATACTAAAAGGCCAGTTTGTTTACACTGTATATTTTGAGTTATTTGAAATCTCTCTTCCAAGCATTGGGTTTGCAACTTCAGGGGAGGCCTTTCAAATGTGGCTGCAAAGTATCCCACATCAGTATCACGTGGCATGAGAGATACGGAAGAGAAGGAGAAAAGTTACAGATATTTTAACAGTAGTTAGCATGCCATTTCAGGATCTTTTTTTTAAAAGCCAACTGAGAGAACTAAAAAATGCCCCCAGTTTAACCTCTATACCATGCAAATTAAGCCATTTTTCTTATGCAGGTGGGCACACATTCAAGTGGCTATGTGCCCTCTCTCAGTTACACGGGTATCTCTGCCTTGGCAACCCTACACTGTGTCTCAAAAATACTATTTACATTTTAACCGAACTGAAAATATACAAAGGTATCAACTACAACAACTACAACAAGAACTTATTTGGAATCCTTCTGGAAGGACTATTAGGGTTCAATTCTCACTCCTCTGTTTCTTCATGAATCCTGTCTCAGTGAGCTCATCATTGACAAAATTTTAGTTTTTACTTCTAAGTAGGGGTGCCCCAATGCTGTCCTCCAAGCCACTGTTCTTACTTAACTCCAGTCATGGGTTTCCAACTATTTCAAAAACGCTTCCACTTGGCTATACCACTATCACCCAGATGTCCAAAACAAAGCTCAGCATTTTCCCTAAACCAACCCCTCTTAAATCTCCATTTTTATGTAATTGATGCCATCCTTCTCCTGATCAAGAACTTGGGAGTTAATTTCAATTACCTCCTCTCCTCCTCTCTAGCCCCTTGTTGGAGAAGTCTTTTGTCATTTGCTTTCTCGTATTCTTTAAATTTGTCCCTTCTTTCCACTCCTGTTGCTCTCTTCACTTGAGACCTGAGTTACTCAATAATTTCCTGTTTGATTTTCCTGTTTGTGAGACTCAAAACTATACACCTAAAAGCAAAGGCTGGAAAAACTCCTGAATATTATAGATAAACAGAAGAGACTCAACTCCACCTAGAAGAGATCCATAATCTGAAACCATTCACAAGAAAACTAATTCATAGCCGAGACATTGGCAAGCCATTAACTTCACAGTGCTACTGTGAGAGACAGGTTCTTACCCATTTATCTTTTTTTTTGTGTGGTCCAGGCTAACTGCACGACTGACCTTGAGATGACCATCACAGCCTTTCCAGTCTGGTAATATTTGGCAAATCTCTCCACCTTCTCAAGGTGATTAGACGATCAGTTTATTAATCTTTGACTTTTAAGTTCAGATAGGATAAAAGAAATTCAGACACAAGAAAGTTTGCTCCCATTTCTCAAGTCTCTCCATCTGGGACTGTTTGAGCTCATCAAGAGCCGTAACTGCAGCAACTTATGGACCAATAGCAACAGCAATGCCCAGTGGGAAACACAGCTGAAAAACAGGAGATGAGAGCTGGGTGGTGAGGGCCTTGGTCACAAACCCTTAAGGCCTCAGGGTGACTCCTTTGTTGCCTGTGTAATTCCCAATGACGTCAATTCTGTGTGATGGGTACTCTAGGGTCACAGGAAAGAATCTTACATTGCTTCACAGCTCAGTTATTCTCACTCGAAGCTGTAAACTGGTAGTTCTCAGAGTGTGGCCCTCAGATCAGCATATTGGCAGCAACTATAAAATCGCTAGAAATGCAAGTTCATAGGTTATACCCCCAACTGACCTATTGAATCATGATCTCTGAGATGAAGACCCAGGAAATTAGTTTAACAAGCTCTTCATGTGATTCTTATTCATGCAACAGTAAGAAGACCACTGCTCTAATGTATGATGGTGATAACTAGATATAAGCAAACAATCGAATATATAAACATGCAAATAAAAATGGGATAAAGAGCAATTTGAATAGAGAGTCTATCGCTTCTTGTATTTGCAATGCTTAAAATAGAACAAATCTCAAGAAACCTGCTGACTAAATGACCAAAAGGGTCTTATGTAGGTTGATGCCAAAATTCAAAATATTCCACATAGCAAATATTTTAGAGTTCTTTGCTAGTTTATTTTCAAGAAAGTTTATTTTCATCGAAATCTAGAAAATAGAACACAAAGCTTTCTAGGATAATGAGAATGTGATATGCCTAGGAGGGCCCAAAAGTGCTCTTTTTTTTCTGTCTTAAGATTGTTAAATGTAGTTAACATTTCAGGTAGATGTTCTGATAATAACCTCTCTTCCCTCAAAATAAATCTTAAAAGACTAGTTTATTTTTTAATCACTCAATTGTCTTTGAAACCATTCTAACTCCCTTCCATTTGTCCAACTAGCTAATAGATCCTGAAAATATTATCTTCCAATATTTATTGACTTCATCTCTTTGGGTACTTTCTAGATCTTCTTAAACTCCCTTAGTTTAAGCATTAATTTCTCATCTGAGAAATTAATGTTAAATGTAGTTAACATTTCAGGTAGATGTTCTGATAATAACCTCTCTTCCCTCAAAATAAATCTTAAAAGACTAGTTTATTTTTTAATCACTCAATTGTCTTTGAAACCATTCTAACTCCCTTCCATTTGTCCAACTAGCTAATAGATCCTGAAAATATTATCTTCCAATATTTATTGACTTCATCTCTTTGGGTACTTTCTAGATCTTCTTAAACTCCCTTAGTTTAAGCATTAATTTCTCATCTGAGGCACTGTCGTCACCATCTATTTGGCATCTCTCTCTCTTCTCATGTGTGTCGCCCTTTCGTCTATTCCCTCCAAACATGCCACCTTAATCTCTCTGAAATTATGAATCTTTCTCATCATTGCCATGTTTAAAACCCTTTGATGGCTTTATATCACTTTCAGAATGAAATAGAGGGCCTCTCATCATGTCATCACCATCTATTTGGCATCTCTCTCTTCTCATATGTGTCGCCCTTTCGTCTATTCCCTCCAAACACGCCACCTTAATCTCTCTGAAATTATGAATCTCTCTCGTCATTGCCATGTTTAAAACCCTTTGATGGCTTTGTATCACTTTCAGAATGAAATAGAGGGCCTCTCATCACTGGACCCTTCCTAATTCTTCAGCTTTATTGCCTGCCTGATTTACTGTTCCAACCTCATCAATTAACTTGCCCTTCTGCAGACATTGTGTCAATTCTCCTTTACCTCTGCTGGGATATGCCTACCCACCTTCACCATGTGGCTAATTTGTAGCTATCCTTGACGACTCAGTTCAAGTATCTCCTCCTGGAGAAAGCTTTCTTAGACCACATCCCATTCATGCATATGGCAGTGGATGCCTCTCTGTGCAGCACTTCATCCTAGCATTCACCGCACCTTGCTTCTCTTTCACCAAAGAACTTCATAAGGACAGGAGCCATTTCTTATTAATGTTTGTAGAAAAACACTTGGATCTTCTTTTAGTACATAGCAGCTGCTCAATGAATGTTTATTAGCAAAGGAATGAATAAATAAGTAAAGACAATAGTTCTTCCAAGAGCTGCTCCTTAGAAGAGAGATTTGAGAAAGATCTTTCCATCAAATGAGGATCCGTTGAACAAAAAATGCTCACAAGCAGAGATAAGACAGTTCACATCAAATAAAAAATGGCTGCAAGTCTTCCTACAGACATCAAATTGAACCATTTTGGGAACCTATAGAAACTAGAAATCTCTTTTCATGCTGTTATTTTCGTCTCATATTTCCATACTCCTACTAGGACTGGGGGAAGAGGTGTTGAAATGAAACCCCTATTTTGAAGAAGTTAAAATTTAAGTGGAAAGAAGAAGGAGAAGAAATCTTCTGTGAGAATGTTCCTTCTCATTGCCAAACTTTCAGCCTACAGAGATTTAAGGGCGGGCTGAGGGGGAACTTTTTGTGTGAGATTGGAGAGCATGTAACTTTAGGTGCTTAGGTAAACTGAACATAAATTCTGAAAATCGGTAAGTTTATCTTTTCAAATTTTGGAACAAGACTGGAATTTAATTTTGTATTATGTTCTCTAGAGACACAGGGACCAAAAAGAGGGAAGGGTTATTTGCTCAGCTTGAGAACGTGATACCAAATACAATTTTTTAAATTCTTTTTCTCATCATTATATCATAAGATCTAGAGGAACTGCAGGTGGGTGGTTGTTTTGGATCCAGTTCCCAGACTCTACTGCTCATTAATTGTCCTATTTTATTTATATTCTGATATTTGGAGTGATTTTCCCATGCTGAAGTAGGGCGGAACTCAATTTATCAGGAGCTCTTACCTTCAATCTCTCACACTCATTCTGAGTGAGCAAGAGCCATGAGGTCTCAGCGGAACAGAATGTCATGAAGAGAGTCACAAGAACAACTGGGAGCTATAATCTTTGAGAAATCATTGGATATAGTGGAAAAGTCTTTCTCTTTGCCTTCTCCATCCAAATGGCTAGTCTCTGAGTTGTGACTTTTGGCTTCTAAATTTGGGATTTAACTGTAAATTATGTTGGCAAGAGTCAAAAGTCAAAACGCTTGGAAAATTCAGGTGTATAAAAAAAAAACAACCCAGCCCATAAGTGATCTGTGTCTGAAGAACATTTGCTTCCAATACAGAAAGTCCAATAGAATTTTCTGCAATGATGAAACTTCTGTCCTGTTCAATAGTGTAGCCACCAGTCATATTCAATATTGAGTCTCTGAAATGTACTTAGTGCAACTCAGGAATTGAATTTTTAATTTTACTCAATTTTCATTAATTTAAATTTAAATAGTCACACATGGCTAGTGACCACTGTATTGAACAGCACAGTTTCAAGATATGGTCTTAACGTGCATAACACATATATTGAACGTGCAAAGTGATTGTTTTTAAAAAGAATGAAGCCAGGGTACTCCTGTGCCTTATGGAAGTTTATCTACTCACTAAGAGCATATAGTTCTCCAAGTCAGACGACAATGTGAAGGGCATGATCCCAATTATATAAAAGTGCATGTGAGTCCATACAGAGACATCTAGAAAGGTATTAGCCAAATAGGTTTTCCCTGGGCAATAGAATTTGGGCTACTTTTTCTTTGTCTTTTTCTGAAATTTTTTAAATTGCCATAAGCATGTATAGATTTTTTAAAATAAGGCTATTTTATGAGTGTACAGTGTACATCTTTCAACATTATTTAGTCTAAAATGTATATATACTTTTAAAACATAAATTCAGCCACCTCTTATGATATAATGTGCACTGCCCAAAAGAAGATTTGGAAATTGCACACAAAGTTGTGTGTTCCTTTTGCCAACTGAACAATCCAAAGAGATTCCTTTTCTTTTTGTCCTCTTAAGATACCAGCTTTTCTTCTCCCCCCAGGATATTTAAAGTGTTTTATCACCACTGGCATTCTGAGGTACCCTTGTGGTATCATCACTCATCTGGAACCAGGATGCTCAGATACCCAAGGTTACTTTAACTTTCAGGGTTTTTTTTTGTTTTTTTTTGTTTTTTTTTTTTTTTTCAGGGAATCAATTAGGTTTGGACTAGAATGGATCTTGCAGGGGTAGCTGAGAAAGAGGCAATTCTGATCATCAAAGTGATCAGGTGGGCACTCATTCACGTTCCTTAAGTCAGATGTATTGTGAAGAATGAGTGGGCTTATAAGCTAAATGTTGGAAAGGCACTCAAGGAATAAAATTATTCATCAAATGCCTATCTAAAGATGAGTAGTGCACATTCAGGAATTTTTTTTCCCCCAGATGAGTTGGTCTTTTGAAGGTCACCTTTTACAGTGTAAAGTCATATCCTCTTTGTACCTGACCTACAACTCAGCTCACTATTCTTGCAGAAGAGGACCATGTGCCTGTGCTAGAACATCATTCTCATGTGATCTCTCTTTCCTCGATTTATCGCCTGGCACCATGGAGCACTCAGCTCACATGTAGCTTGGCAGTAGGCTCATGTTCAACTGAACTGAACGTTCTATCCAGTAGCTAACCTCAATTCACCCTGGAATTAGATTAGAATCAGGAAGTCTGGCCAGGTTTGAATTAGCAATGGATGACTCCATAGGATTTCAAATAATCACGGAAACGTGCATGCATGTATGTGAGTCAGACTAGACCTCCAAACACATTCATGTTCATTATCAGGTAGCTCAGTTTTTCAATAAACAAGAAAAGAAAGTATGCCAGATATTTGAAAAATAAAAAATCCAGGACTGATGGAACTGCTTTCACAAGCATAATTACAGCAATATTATACAATGCAATAATAATTATAAAGATTTAATTTATAAAATCCTGCTTTTTGAAAGATATCTTAAAAGCCTTTAAGATTAATAGTCATTAAAATTTTTTCATTTAAAAATATACATTAAAATATATACTTCATATGAGCCGGTTAACCTAATATTTTAAATTTAATTTTAACTTTTATATAAGTAGTACTATACATCATTTAAAAAGTCAACTAATACTATGAAGATTATGACAACTAAAAAGCAGTTCTCTTTCTCACCACCACCCAGGCCTCAGTCGCACACCCCATTGGTAGTTATTTTCAACAGTTTCAGATTTTCTATTAATGTATTTACCTCCATATTTATAAAGGATATGTTTATATTGTTATATCTTAATTTTCAGTTTTAAATATCTAGAGGTGATTAGGAATTAGCACTCTTACACATCCTTCCTTTATACCCTCCCTCACCCCACACTTTTCATTCCCTAACCATTCCAACTTGGGTTAAATCATATCCATTATTACAGTTTTATAATATTTCAGAGCTGAGCCACATTGGGTACTATGTTCATGTTTTCTTTACTCTATATCTTTTTTTTTTTTTTTTTACGTTTGCTTAGTCTTCTGTGTCTCCAAAATAATGGTAAAATACATTAATATTGACCAGCACGACATATGTAATATTTTTCTTATCTTGTCCATTCTGCTTGTAGGCCTCTTTCCTGTTGCTATTTATCACTGTCCTCCTGGACTTCTCTTTCCTTCTTTTCTGTGTTGAATTCTCTATTTTGTCCCTCTCTTCCTCTCTCTCTCTCTCTCTCTCTCTCTCTCTCTCTCTCTCTCTCTCTCTCCCCTTCTACCTCTGTTTATATCTTGATTTGGGTGGAACACATACACTTGAAGCTCCCTGACAAAGAATACATAAGAAGAAAAAAGTTGACATCTTATATACCTGCATGTGGTTTATGCTATCTTCATTCATTGCTAGGGATCAAGAGGGACTTGGCCATTTTCCCATGGGCCCCCTAATGTGAATAAATTTAGGTCTTTTTCTGGTTGGATGACTTTCCACAGTAAAATGGTTTGGGCGCTGCCAGTTAGTAGACATATTTTGACTTCATTGCCATGATCTTAGTTAGAATGGTGCCTCACTCCTTCCCCACGTTTTCCTATGTTCCATTGTCTATAACGTTGCTGGCTTAACTCCCTCAGAGAATAAACCCTAGTCTTCTGCTGGGGTAGAAGGGAGGTATTTGCTTGGGTGTCTGTCAGCAGGGAAGAGATCTGGGAGTCTAACTGCCATCCACATCAACTTCAAATCAATTATCTTATTTTTAGTACTCTTCCACCTCCCTTGTCCTCCCAGCCTGCTCCCATTTTTACAATTCCCTGGTGCCTTCAATTTTTGAGGCTTTCAAAAGTCTGAAGCACACATAGCCCTACTTTGTCCAGGTTTTCTCTTCTGCAGGTACTTAGTGGTACAAAGAAGTAAACGTCATTCAGTCACTACTTGTGCATCTATTTTCCATCCTCCAAATATATCTCTTGTTTATTGATGTCTCCTTTTCTATTTTTTGTGGGCTTTTCTGATAAACAAGTATGTTCAACCTACCACATTTATCTGCCCTATACAAAATAAAGACAAAGCATATCATCACTGTGTAGATGCAGAAATTGAGGCACAGAAAATAAGATACGCAATCAAAATTCCAGAAATATGAATGATGTGGTTAGGGCTAGGGTTTGTCCTCTCTGCCTCTGACTAGTCCTGCTTCTTCTTGAGGCATTCTCTGTGAGGATTCATTATATGACCCAGGTAATTCTTTTCAACAGTGAGGACCATTCTCAGAGGTCACCCTAACAGGAGTTGCTCCAAGAAGAGGGAAAGGATGAAAGGGAAAAAGTAATTAAGGAGAAAAGGAGGCCGTTGAATAATATGTATTGTAGGCACTCTGAATTACAATATGTAACCACACTTCATCCAGAATTAGGTCTTTAAGTGATAAACTGGTGATGTTGCAAATTAAAACATACTAACTCATACAGCTGGAGCAGAGATGGCATAGCACTCATCCTGATTTTAATGGGTGGGAGAGTGAGAAGCATCATGATCTTGAGTGTTTCACAGCTATTGTGCCAGCTCTAAAACATCTTATTGATTATGTACGAAGAAGAAAAGTCATCAACAGCTTTAATACAGTTCAAGATGCTTTCTTTTTTATAAAAATCTGTAGGGGGTTGGGAGTTTTGCTTAACATTTGTAATCTTAGTACATTAGCAACGATTTATATGATATTGCAGCTTTCTGAGAATACCAACATAATTTTAAGATTCCTTCTCTCCCTTAATGTTTTGAAAAATTCAAGTTTAAAAAAGTTTAAAATATGCTTTTGTTATGATTAAAGAGAAACACTCAGGAGAGAAAGAGTCAGAGATCTAGTCATACAGAGTGAGATGGTGGCTTGAAAACATTATATTTGTTTAAAAAAAGTTGATCAGTCTTTGATATTTGAAGTTGTTTCAGAACTTTTCCTTCATTAGAGTTAACAACTGAATGATCTCATGTAAAGGAAAGAAATCTAGTTTCCTCATATTCTTTTTTTAACATAGGAATGGGGTGGGAATAAATTCTCCCCCAAGGAATTAGGTCTACTGGGCAACAGGAGAACTAAAATTTTTAATTTAATTCAGACATGGGACTTTTGGGGAATTTTTATTTTTTCCTATTTGCATTTTGCCTTTATAACAAGTTTTACAAAGTATGTTGAGAATCTCAGCTGAAAACATTCAAATTGTCATCACCCATGGCCACTTATACTCTGACACACTTTGGTGATATGTTTCTAGATTTATATTATTATATATTGGGTGATAACCCAATGTGGCTATCAAGATACTGTATGGGCTGAATTACATCCCATTCCCAACCACTATATTCATATGTTAAAGTCCTAACCCCCAGTATCATAGAATGTAACTGTGTTTGGAGATAGGGCCTTTAAAAAGGTAATTAAGTTAAAGTGAGGACATTAAGCTGGGCCCTAATCCAATGATTGATGTCCTTTTAAGAAGAAGAAATTTAGACACAGACAGGCACAGAAGAAAGACAATGTGAAGCCACAGGGAAAAGGCACCATCTACAAGCCAAGGAGAGAGGCCTCGGAAGAAAGCACCCCTGCTTACATCTCGATCTCACATCTCCAGAACTGTGAGAAAATAAATTCCCTTGACTTAAGCCACCGAGTCTGTGGTGCTTTGTTATGACAGCCCTAGCGAATTAATACAGTGCCCTTAATTTTGTGACTCAGAGAAGAAAATTTTCACCTTTATTGAACCCAATCACATTTTGTACATAAAAAGGTGGGGGTGGTGTCTTTAATTTCTATTGCCCCAGGGCCTATCTCAGTGCCTGGCATGTATAAGGTTCATCCACGTGTACTGAATTTTGTACACTGTTTAATGTCATTCAGGTGGAGATTCTCAGTTGTGGCCCAGAACTGTAGTACAGAAATAGGGCAATGGTGACCTGGACTATGAAATAGAAGGCAGATTTAAGTGCAGTCGCCCCTGTTGACATTGCCACCTCAGCTCCAATTGCCCTCAGATATTCCATCAACACACTTTAACCAGGAGAGCAGGCCAAAATGACGCAAGAACCAACCATGTTCTCAGAGCAGACCAGCCACAAGCAATACTACTTGCTGGGGCTTCTCCAAAAACAGAAGGACGCACTGAGTGGCTCTTAGCTGTTCCTACCAGAACGTACAGGTGAGCCAATAAAAACCATATGACCAGCTTTATCAAGAGCTGCTGACAAGCCTGAAAGATCTCAAATGGACACCTGACCCATGTCTGTTGTCAAGACATTATCCACCATGGCAACCAGGCCAGTTTCCATCGTGCATGCTGGTCCACAGCTCGACCGAAAAGGATCAAGAAAGTCAGGATTCTAAATATCAACAGCATCACTCTGTCAAAACCTCTCCTGTGACCTTTCTCAGACAAGGAAATATAATGACAAAATGAAAGTTAGCCAGACCATCCACGTCCAGAAAAGTCTGTAGTGGTATCGACTCTGTCTGAGATACGATGTGGTTACAGACTTTTCAAAGAGTAATGTGGCACTGTGAAACTTATGATAAAACTGATTAAGGTAGAACACTGTTATTAGAAGACATTTTTTTCTTTCCTAAGAGCAATAGAAAAATGAAGAAACAAAATTTTTTCTTTACTTATCACCCATTTTTATTTATTTTTTGTTTTCCTCATGAGGGCAGGAACTATATTTGTAATATTCGCCAGTGTATATTCAGGACCAATTATAATGCTTGCCACATAATCGATGCCCAATAAATATTTGTCAAATGACTGAGTTAATAAAAAATGTCAATGGAAACCAAAGAAAGAAGCTAACATCTATTTAGTTCTTACTGCACTGTGTGCCTTATAAGGTGCCGTCATAGGTTTACCTCATTTAATTCTTAAAATATTAAACGATGTATTCTGAACACTGCATTTTAAATGTGAAAACTGAGGCCCAGAGAAGTGTCATTTCTTGGTGTTTCTGTAATTATTGTGGGATGAACTATCTCTCTGTTCCCCTCTCTAGCATTTCAAAAATAAAATTCCCAATATTTTGAAATCCAATTTTATATATTTTACTTTTCCTCGTGTCCACCCTTTCTGATGCTTAGTAATTCCAAACTTTGAGCAATGCTGAGGTGAAGGCTGAGGTTGGCTGCAGAGACTAAGGCAGCTCAGCTACAAGACAGTCTCTGTAATTTTGTTTTCATTGGTTATTTTCAATATATTTATTAGGTTGTTAAACTGAACCATGTTGACTGTCTCCAGCCAAGTTTCTTACAGGGCAAATGGCACATTAACTATGCAGCTATAGTGAAAGGAGTCAGTCCTCCTAGATGAGTGCCTAAAACTGAAATACTGATGGGTAAGTCATGAGTGGGTCGAAGGTTCAATGCAATCTTTTCCAAACCTCTCTGGTTTGGAAATCTAACTAGAAACCTCCTGGGGTCAAGGCTTCTGATGAGATTCCTGGAGCTTCTTGGTGCAGGCGTGGGTTTGAAATACTTGGGAAACAGCCGACCACAGGGATCTCAGAGCCTCTCATTCTGGCTCAGCTGGGAAGTGCTGAGCTGCATGAAAAGCAGTATGCTTGAGGAGGTTGTGGAGACTTTTTCAAACCTCAACAGGAATTTCAATTGTTCATTTGGGGCAAAAGTTTGGGTTTGGTTCCTCTGTAAGACCAAATAACTTGTTTTCTACTGACTTTAGCTTTTTTGATTCGAATTGTAAGTGTTCAAGTAATATGATCATGTGGGAAAATCAATCCATTATAGTATTTTAGTTTGTTGATGATAAAAAAAAGTCAGTGTGTTGCAAATTAAAAAAAAAAAAAAAAAGTTAAAGCATGCCATACTAACTGATCAGAGTGGATTTTTTTTTTAGTATTTTAAAGTATACAAAAATACAGTGTTTTTTAGATTAAATAAATTATGGCATAAATGAATGTCTAAAATGCTACTCCATCTGGATCAATTACTGACCTTTTTAAATACAAAAGTAAATTAGAGTACACTAATTATTTTCTTTGAACAATAGTGCCATTTATAAGGCCTGATTATGCCAATTTAATGATTTGAGAGCTATATATTAATATAATCATATAAAATATGAAAAATATAGGTCTGAAAGCAAATTGAGTGGGTATTCACAGGGCTTAATAAATATTCTACCTAGATATCATTGTGAAATTGTAAAAAATTTGCCTTAATCTATTGATTCTAGTCCAAAGGAATTGAAATGTGATGGACTCTAATTGGAGTTTAAAACTCAATGCACTTCTAATTAAATTCTTCTGGATGTCATATCAAAATGATATGTTATCAACTGTTTTTGAGTTTAAGTAGCTGTTTCTTAAAACGGTTTTAAATCTCACTTCTGTTTTTAGGGGCTTTGATTCTTTAAAATACTGTGCAATGTATTCAACTGATAGCTCAATTGCCTGCAACTTAATATGTATGCTTATTAAGCATACATATGGGGAGATTTCTAAGTTTGATATTTACTAGTTTAATATTCTTTAAATTTGAGGATCTTTTGTGCTCATTTTAGCTCAGATTTGCTGTTTGAATAATGCTTTTTCTTTGATGGAGTCTCAGAGTAGAGAGAGAAAAAGAGAGAGGCTCCTTCTTTAATCCTAAACTCTGAATGTATTTTTTTGACATTTAGTTTTGTGATATTTTTACAAGACAATTCATCTTTGATTATTTTGTGATGAATATATTTTGATTTAACATTAATAAAAACTAAGAAACAAAAATTTAAGATCAATTTTCATCTTTTATAATTGTATATCATAGAACTAAATTTTCAAAAATGCCGGAAATGATTCATTCGAAAGACCCAGTTTAATTAGCCAGATATTAATTTAAAACATTTAAGATAGAGTCTATTACTAATTGTATTCTTGAATGCCTTCAAAACTACACATTTATATAATCAGATGTTTTAAAAAATACCAGTCTCGTATTTCTGAGACAGTTTTAAACTGTACTATTTCAAAAGCTAAAGTTGAGAGGGAAAAAAATCATGACTTTTCCTCTGAGGACATGTTCACTGCTGATTATTTCCTAAGTCTGCCATTAGTGTGATCTAATGTGACCTCACACGTCCATATTTACACACGTGAATGGAGTCACAGTCTTTCAAGTGGTTTAAAGATTGATTCTCTGCATGCACAGAGCATTTTCGTTCTCATGATTTGTTCCTGCTTGCTTCCAGCTCCTCTGCCTTTGAAGTTTCATAGAGAGTGTGTTTTCAAGTTATTTCAAAATTGTTCTTCCTTTGCTATGCAGATTAATGCGATATGGGCAGCTAACTATTGAACAGTTTTTAGAATTAATACATAAGTCACAAATTCTCCTTTCAGATTGCATTTCTGTTTTTCTTCTCCTGAAGAAAATCAAGAACCAGAAATTTAGTTTCTTCTACATTAATTGGAAGATCATTGTTTGCTGCTTTTCCTTTTCCTGACCTTCTCTTTTCATTGACTCTGAAAGGGAAGTGTGTGTCACACTCATTTCAAAGGAATGCTTGCAATTTGGTGGTAGATTCTGCAAACTCCAATTAGTGATCCACAAGGTGTTGGAAAAACAGGGCCCAATGTGTGGGAAATACTGGGCGGCTCACTTCCAGCAACTTGAAAAACACCTTCATTGCTTAGATGTGAAGCCACGTCTATATCAACATAAAATGCTGGTCAAAGTCACATCTACAATAGTTGAAAGGGAAAACAAAACAAAACAAAAGTAAAGCACTTTAATTCTAGTTATGCTTTGTGCATAGAAGTCCTTACATATTGCTATTCGAGTCTTAATTAGAATGTCCTATATAGTTTGTTTTTATAATTTAAATACTGTTTATTCACTCAGCCAAAAATATTTATGCTTGCCTTTGTCTGTACAATTCTTCATAGGACGTGTAATCTAGTGGGGGTTAGGGTGAAAGTGGACACTAGGAAAGAACAAATGCAGATGATCGGAGTTGAGAAATAGAAATAAATTTAACGCAGTCTCACTTAGAATTGGGATTATTTCATCTGAGGAAAAATGGGTAAACTGTTACTGTGAAGACATTTTAAGCTGAAAATTTTTATATGCATACCTCATCTTATCATCTGGAATGTTTACATGAATGAGGGAGAAAGATATATTATGTATATCCATTTTGTAAAGGAATTCCTACAAAGATAAGAAGTGGGTGTCCAGACGAATACTTAGGGAGTCATTGACAAAGATGCAGTTAGAATTCATATATCTCTATCTTCAGTTACGTGCCCTATCTCCCCATCTCTTCTGCTTTAAGAGCTAGGTGATGCCGTCCATTTCTTTTTCTTTTTTTAAAATGTATTTATCGTGGTACTGAGTGAAACAGAATAGACTGGATACCTAACAAGTTTTTTAAAAACTTCCTTTTACTTTAGATATTTGTTCCCATAACTGGTTTGCACCTGTATAGTGACAGAGTTGAATGGCTCTTCTTTTTCTGTTGCCCAGGCCAGGCCTATTCCATTAACTTGTCCAAAGTGTCATATTTTCTAAGGGCTTTGCAGTTCTCATAATTTATAGATGCTGTAATAAGAAAATGATGGTTTTGTAAGCGAGCATCGACAAGCTTTCATTTCTGTTCAGGATTTAATTCAGAATTATCCTATCAGACTATGACCATACGGTTGCCTTCCAGGACCAAACCAAACTCAAACAGCAAACAAGAAATCCAGGGTGCACCCTCGCTCTCAGGGCTCATTGAGTCATCCTGGGTGAGCCAAAGTTCCCTGCCTCAAGGATAAAATCATGGGCACAGCACTTAAACTGCTGTGCTAAGGGGACAGGGGATGATACGTTGCCTTGCAGGTACTTCCTTTTGCATTGCCATTAAGCCAGACTGACTGAAAATAAGAAAAGAGTCACATGTGATCATATCTGGATAAGACTTAAACACACACACACACACACACACACACACACACACACACACTTTTATGAAACCAATGGAATGGGAGAAACTTTGAGGAAGCCCTGTGGCAGTGGTGAAATTGATGATCTGATTGTAAACCACTGGTTAGAACTCTGAAAATCATAGAGGGAAATATTATTTTCATATTATTATTAAGAACAGATAAAAAAATAAAGAGCCTAACTTAGTGCCTAAAATCTGAATTATTAACCATTCAACTATTCAATGACAGCTACTATTTTAGAAAACTATACCTAATCATTTTTTTTTAATCCAGAACAAAATATTTAGATGAAAACATCACATAACCACCATTCAACCTAATGAGCTATACTGGATTGTGTAATTTAATATCATTGAATGTAGAGTTGTGGACCCTGCATTCCTTGTTTGCTGTTTGGGTTTGGTTTGGTCCTTTTGGAAGTCAACACCTCTGGCCTCAGGGTGTGTGGAAAGGGTAGGAAGATTCTGAACAGAATTCCGAAATGCTTCCTGAACTGGATTGAAGGAGCAATGTTCCTTGTATCCTGGGATTAAATGAGATGCTTTTTGAAGATCATGAGAATACTATGAAGTACAGTAAAAGCAGTGAACTTACGGAATTGTCAAATCGAGCCCAATGTCTCTTTCTAAATTAGTATGACACTCATGGGTATTAGCATGACTTCTCATATGAGAGAAAAAGGATGACAATTTCAGGTTTTTTATATCATCCTATTCCTGCGACTTACACTCAAAGGTAGTTTTGTGAAGCGAATGTTTAATTTGATAAGCTTATTTGTGAATTATTGTGCAGGAGAAATGGTTATTAACATGATTACATGGCATCTTCAATGCAAATGGAGAAAACTCTGCAAGCCTAGGTTTCAGCAGCATTCCCAGGTAGCTGCTGTCAAAGTCTCCTGTTCCCAGACACCCAAGTAGGTGTCTCCTTCAATGACTTTTAGGCATATGTGAAATTGTGTTCTGTGGTACTTGGGCTACAGGTTGTCTGTAAGGATGAGGTATATACGTAGTTGCACACACACAAACACATGCCACCCTTGTATAGCAAATCCTTGGACTCTGTTACTTGCATTTGTTTATTCATTTATTCACAGCAAATGTTTATTGAGCATCTACCACGTGGCAGGCATAAAGCAGTGACAAATACTGTTTCTACTCCTAAGGAGCTTACAGTGTTTTGGGGAAAGGTAGAAATTAAATATATAATTACAAGTGTCATGAAGGAGAATGAAGGAGATGATAGGATCATGTACAAGGAGTCTAATCTATCAGAGGAAACAGGAAATGC
>NW_006438088.1:10119131-10120204 GCF_000325575.1 Pteropus alecto
GAAAGAGTGAATTAAGCGACGGACAACGAAAACAATGCTTTACCCACCATGGGGCTGACCCCTTTTTAGAAAGAAGGGAAATGAATGGATTTGGTTGTCCTACTTCCAAAGTTCTTGGTGAAGATTTCAGACGTGAAGGTGGGAATAACTACATGAGACAGCTGAGAAAGGGGTCAGGTCAGGCAAGGGAACAAAGTAGAACTCAACTTGAGACCCTCATAGCTTCAAGAGAATGATCTCCATTAAGGTTCGACATTTGAGGAAACAAGTGGCCTGTTCTTGATTCCTTCTTTTGAGCCCCTTGTTCCCAACCTAGTAGTCAGTGAACTTGCCATCAACAGAGAAGCAGGTGGGTAGATTTTGCATTTATGAGATAGAAAGCTGAAGTTTCTTTGGTTTTTGTTTTGCCTACTGTTTAGTGATTTTTGGCTCTTCACACAGACAGAAAATAATTATAAGTAATTTGGTTTGTTTTTTCTTCTTTTAAAACATTTGTTTGACCTGTTTGTGCTTTTTCTTTACAACTGCAATGTTAATACAGCTGCATTTTCAGAAAAATTTTAGCTACTAATAGTCTTCTGTTGTGCACTAAAATGAATCCCAGAGTGAAAAGGTATACAATTAAGAGATCATGAATATTTTGATAATTTTATTACATTTAATAAAATCCTAAACCAGATGCTATTCTACACATTGTATTTTAAAAACTATGTTCTTCATTCAACATTATTGATTAATTAAATAAACTTTAATGAGTATCTACCCTGCCCTAGGCAAATGGATATGTGTTGGAGGGGAATTTATTATGTATCCAAGAAGATAAGAAATGTACAATAATAACTAGAGCACATATTAAAGGTAAGTAAGAAGATGCTTTGAGTTACAAGTGTGGGAGTGTTTATTACTGAGATATTAGGGAAGGCTACATAAAGCAGTGATTGGGCTAACTCTTGAAGGATAAGGGAATTTGGAAAATAGACAGTTGGAGACGAGGCATGAATGTCCAGGGGAGATAACTTTGAGTGAATGTTGAGAGGCAAGAAATAATAGTGAGTAAGTGAAACACAGGCTGT
>NW_006438088.1:10120222-10146792 GCF_000325575.1 Pteropus alecto
GAGATGGAAAATAAGGAGTGGGGCCAGCTCATGGTTTGCCTTGGATGCCAGGTTAGCGGGGAGCTATTGGAAGATTTTGAAGAGAATGGCATCAGCAGAACCATGCCTTGGAAAGAGTAACCTGTGTTTAAGACATGTTGAAAGCAGGGAACTCAGGGGATGATTACAATAGTCTAGGTATAAAATAAGGAGGCCCTGACATCCCAGGGTGGTAGGAGAACTAGGCAAGAGGATATGGATGGGAAGGATATTAATGGGTATATATAGTTCTTTGATTTCGTGAGATGCTTCTGGTTTATTTTTAATCTTAAAATCTCCAATTGTGGTTTTGAAGTGATATCTATGAGATTTATCAGCTACTGAGCCAGATTCTCCATGTGACTAGGTTACTCATATGCTGTTAACTCAGGTAAACTCTGCTTACTCTTCCATGCCACTGGTTGCAAATTTGCAAATCCTTGCTTGCATTATTTCCCCATATCTACTTGAAATTCATTTTCATATATATTATCCCTTACAGAAACTTGTTTTTGTAGGCAGGGTGATTAATATTAATCTTATTTTACTGAAAACCTGCTCAAGATCATAACAAATGTTTGATTAAAGGTTCCTTTCACTATTTTTTATTGTCTCTCAATTCGTCTCAGTGTTCAAAGGTTCAAGCCTGTACTCAAACCTCGAGATCTACAACAGCGATAAGAAATCTACTCTAAATACAAGTCAGTGTGATCAGTCTCCACTCCCCTTATTTCTCCTCCCGTCCCACCTGCCTCACATGAATTTGGGATGACTAGAATCAAATGGTAGATTCCAGTGCATTCCTAGGACAATCTCAGCCTTCAGCTCAAATGGGGTCTTGGAAACTATTTCAGATCTACTCTAGAGAAGGATTTAGACTTTTATGTTGGGCTACAGCCCAAATGGGCATTGGAGGTAGAATGGGTGGAGTGGGAGGAGGGAAGGGAACTTTCAGAACCCCAGCACTGCTATTCTCAGGCCTGAAATGGTCTTCGTCCATTTTGTTTACTTGGCAAGTCTCTGATCTGAAAAGCCTTTGTGAAAAGAGGCTGTGTGTCATCCTGGCTAATAGTGGGGGTTCTGGAGACCCCAAATATGAGTTCAAATTCTGCCTTACTAGCTGTGTGGCCTTAGACAATTATCTTAACCTTTCAGTGCCTTAGTTTTTCTACCTACAAAATAGGATAATAAGATTTAAAACCTTGTGAGGGTGGTATACGGATTGCATATGAAGCATTTGAACATAGTTTAGTTCATAACCACTACATACCCTCAGGTGTGGTTAGGCTTCCATGCCTCTGTGCCCTCACAGATCTTTGCCTTATGCTGTCATTGCAATCACCACACAGTATTTTATTACTTTCATTTTTGTCTTGTCTTTAGACTGCGAATTACTTGAGGGGTGATACTGTAATGCTATTATTTTATGTTTTAGGTCTGACGATGTACCAAGAACTGTGTTAATTTACAAATGAGAAGACTGAGATCTGAGAGGTTAGTTTGTCAAGAATCACATATGCAGTAAGCAGCAAACCAGGATTTAGAGCTGAGTATGTTGAGCTGCATTCTCCATCACCTCCCTGTAGTATCTTAGTCATTTTTCTCACCCTCCCTCCCCATGCCTGATGCAATGCCCAGCATGGATTAGATGCTCATTTAATGCTTGATGAATTGGTTTGATGGATTTTACCCTATGGGTGGTTGAGTTTGAACACATCTCATATGACCTCTGTAGGGATAATGCTAAGTAACAGAAAGCATTGAGAGGTACTGTTGGCCCAATTTTCACATCTCTCTGACTTTTGGATTTGGCAAGTAATATTATTCTTTCTTTTTCTTATATGGGGGAGGGATATAGAGAGATAAGTCATTAAAGGTTAATTGCCCAAGGATTCTTGATCCCAGACTAGTTCTCAGGTCTCTCTACCCAAAAAACTATCCTTGAATAGGTGCAGAATTTCTTAAAATTTTTAATTAGACTCCTCTGTAAAAAATTCTGTTAATGTTGATATTGATTCATTTGGAAATAAAGCTGTTTGTTATGCTTCTATCTATTAACTGAATTTATTTAAGAGTAAAATAAAACAGAGGGTGGCAGTCAACTTCACAGCATTTTTCTCTTTCATTTATATTCATGCATTCACGAAATCATGGCTGAGCAGCTATTACACAACCATGAACAGCACAATGTTCTAGGAAATAGTATGACAATCCTGCTGGGGTTTGCCCTGAAAGAGCAACCAAAACAACTCAAAGGACTTTTTCTTTTTTAAAGAAGTAGATAGGATGTGTCAAAAGATGTGTATAAAGTGAAAAGAATCCTAGACTTGGAATCAGAGGCCAGGATTTCCATCCTAGCCCTGTCACATAGTGATAAAACCTGGAGTTTATTGAGCACATCCATATTCAGTGGCAGGTATTGTGCAAAGCCTTCTCATTTATTATTATTATTAAAAATTTTCAATGGCTTTATTGAGATTTTATTGACATATAAATTGTATATATTTAATGTGTACAATTTTATGTTTTGATATCTGTATATATTGTGAAACGATTACCACAATAAAATTAATTCACATATCCATTACCTCTATATAGTTATCATTTTGTGTGTGTGTGTGTGTGTGTATGTGTGTTGAGAAGATTTAATTTAAGATCTATCCTCTTAGCTAATTACACGTATATAATACAGTATCTTCAACTATGGTCACCATGCTATCTATGCATTAGACCTCCAAAATTTATTAAACTTGTATAACTGAAACTTCATACTCTTGACCACCATCAATCCGTTTCCAGCTCTTGGCAACAACCATCCTACTCTTTGCTTTTGCGAACGTGCCTATTTTAAATTCCACATATAGGTGAGATCACACAGTATATCTCTTTTTGTGTCTTGCTTGTTTCTCTTAGCAAAACGTCCTCCAGTTTCATCCATGTCATCGCAATTGGAGGCTTTCCTTTTTAAGGCTGAATAATTCATATATATGTACATGGATATATACATATACATATCTCCATTCATTTGTCAAAGAACATTTTAGATTGTTTCCAAAAATCCAAAGCCTTCTTATTAATCATTTATTCGCTCTGTGATCTGGAACAAGTCTCTTATGCAACTTGAGCCTCAGTTTCCCATATGTGAAGTAGAACTATAATTCTGTATCTGTCTACCTCACTGGATTGTTATAAGGATTAAAGGAGGGAATATGATTGTGAAAGTTCCTTATCATAAACTTGTTTGCATTATCACAATTTAGATTTTCTTGTAATTTATACTTTTTCTCTGATTTATTACATTTTTTATGTTGCCAATGAAATGATTTTAGGTTCTTGTTTGTATGCTTCTATAAAGGTAATATCTATACTAATTTCGTTACTTATAAATATGGATTTTAATATATAAAGTTTTCTTAAAGTGGGCAGCAAAGAAGAGAAGGCAGAGGAGATAGAGCTGGAAAAGAAAACATAGGGAAAGTAAAAATGACAAATCAAATGGAAGCAAAAAAAATCCAGAAGTCAGGGACAGGGTGGAGTTCTGGGATTATTATCCCGATGTAGAAAGAATTCTTATTCAGAAAAAAACTCTGCACAATGAAGTTTAGCTAAGGAAGAAGGAGAGATAGATATTCATTTTTAATCAACAAAATTTAAAATAATTATTCATTTTGATTCTGATGTCTCCTAGTTTTTCAGACTAATATTTTACCTCAGAATACAAGGGTTTGAATTGTTATTTAATGTGTCATGCTTGATTCTTTGATTCCAAACTAGATTTTAAATTCTCGAGAGAAGAGGAGTATAATTCGTATTTCTTCGTATCCCTTTCCAAGCTTGGCAGAGATCTGAGTACTAGTGGAAGGGGAATGTTCAATTTATGGCAAGTACTTTCTGTAGAGTGATGTTCAATGTTCCTAAAATCATCATCACTATCTTCTTAATTAAAATGTAGGCTCATTAGCCTTTCATTTATGGAAGCAATTTATTTCAACTGTGAGGAGGTGAGAGCTAAAAATCTTAAATGTGAAATATGAAAACTGAACAGCATGAGTTTAGGGAGATTAATCAAGTGGACTTTAGGATAGTATTCAAACAGTCACTAAGTTCTTGGAGTTTCCATAATTAAAACTTAGGAATTTATGTCTAGCGTCTAGGCTTTTCCTGACCAAATGCAGGAAAGCCATTACCTGCTCTTGCCAAAGTTATCATTCTGAGCTTAAATCAAATGTGGGCTGTTTCAAGTGACTGTGCCCTCCTGGCATGGTTCCATCATGGCTCAGATCTCCACGGCTAGCACTTTGGCTGGTGCAGAGAGAGGAAAGTTTACATCTGCATAGCAAGTAGGAAGGTGTCTTTTGATTCTGTATTCAGGGATTTGATTAATTCTGTGTAATTGCTTTGAGGAACTATTGAGAGATCAGGGCTAGGGGTGGAGTCGACATTCATTCTTCTACCTTGTCTCTGCCTCAGGAATTAGTCAATTTTTACTCTATGAAGTCGATATTAGGCCACCCTTGGGCCAAAAGCGCAGGTCAAGTTTACATGTCAGCACTGCTCATGCTGAACAACTGCTCAGAGTGGCTCATTCATAATTCATGCATCTGAAAAGTGGATTTGTGTGTTTAGGTTGCTGACTTCCCAATCCTATTTCTACTATTTTCATAGCAGAACCTAAAAGCCTGACATTATATTGGGCTACTTATATAAAGCACATTTTTCTTTTAAATCGGTGTCCTCAATTTAATTCCTTTTAGTCTCGTAACACTTAAAGTAAATGAACATGGTATAGTTGTTTTTCCTTGAATTCTGTAAAATACCATCTATGAAAATCTCCTTTCCTTTTTCCTTTCCCTTTTATCTTTCCCAAATCCATATGCTATACAGCATAAGAGGGTACCAGCCAGCACCTGAGTTGATAAGAGGTAAGGTTTATAAGCTGCCTGAGAGTTGGAGGCTGGTGAAAAAGGGGAAGAGATTAAGAAGTACAATTGGTAGTAACAAAATAGTCACGGGGATATAAAGTACAGCATAGAAAATATAGTTAATGATATTGTAATAACTGTGTATGGTGCCAGGTGGGTACTAGACTTATTGGAGGGTTCACTTCATTAATTTTATAAATGTTTAACCACTATGCTGCACATCTGAAACTAATATAAAATAATATTGAATGTCAACTGCAATTGGAAATAAATAAACTTCCTGAATCTACCACTGCCTAAAACATTGGAATATCATATACTAGGGCTGCTAATGAGTTGTACATCCTGAAGTGAGATAATTTTTACTAGTCCTGTTTCTCTAAAAATAATTAACCAGATGTTCTTTTTCTTAACTCCTTTTGATTGTTATTTCTACCTTGCTGCTGAATTCCCAGGAAATAGACCTTGGAGGTGGGATGGAGGCACAGTGTTTGTTAAAGAACGTGCTGGTAGTTCTGCATATTTTCTTTCTTTGGATATTTTGGGGTGAGCAGATGTTATGTTTTCAGGATGTCCTTTGTCTCCAATTGAAGATCATCCAAACTCTGAAATCTCTTGAGGAAATCTAATGGTTTTTCTTAAACAAAACTAGGAGACATCAACTCCTGCCAGTGTCATTAGGAAATGAACTATTATGTTAATCTTACAAAACCCCTGGTTTCTGAGAAGTTTCTCTCCCTGTGGTGCTTTGGAAAGTTTTGCTGCTTGTTAAGAGTAATCAATCTTGATTCCTAAAAAGCTGTGGCTGGAATTCTAATGGCAACATGTTGTGAATTGGCTTTTCACATTAATAAGGCTTAACTGGATATCTTTCCAACAAAATGGTAGAGACTAGATTCAAGTAAAAAATCCTTTGTAATTACATCAGTGTTTGACATTAATTGGCCATTCATACCGTAAATGATTTACAACTCAAAAATGAGAACACAGCCTCTTATATTTTAATTTATTTTAACTAAGGATTTAGTTGACAACCAAATACTGGCAAATTCAGCATACTTTTACATGAACTTTGACTCAATACAAATTTAAACTCTGTATCCACCCCAAATCAATCAGAACACTTCAGTAATTGTATGATTAGAGGTATCAGGCTTTGATTGTACACTAATCTATAATGGATTTGATTAAAGGGTACTTTCAAGATTGTACCACTGGAATTGCAAATATAATTAAGCCAAAATTCTGTTTTATGACTTTTCTTTCTACTTTATTTATGATTCAGAGCAATGAACCTTGGAAGGGTGAATGTGAATTGACTAAGTGTTTCTTGCTATTCAAGAATAAGCTAAAAAGGCAACTTTTTATATTTCTAGGTAATTAATAGAAATAAGAATAGTGTAGCAATGTATCTTATTAGCATCTATAAGTTCTCTAGAGAGTGCTTATTATGTACTAGCATTATATTAGATTTTTTACATGGATTATCTGACTTAATCCTCACAGCAGCAGAATAATACAGTTTCTATTGCTATTTCCATTTTACAGGTGAGAAAACTGAGGTCCAGAGTTTAGTAAAGATGCAAAGCTATCTGGCTCCAGAGCCATTTTTTAACCATGATAATGAATTTAAGAGAAGTCTTCCTAATGAAAGGGCTGAAAGGAGGGGGCAGAGTATAGGGAAGTAGAAGATTATAAATTTTTCATAAAATAAAAAAAAGATGTAACCAGAACCACAAACCCATAAAAAAGGAGTCTATTTCCTAGGGAGTTGAGAATTGAAGTCTTCCTGAGAAGTGCAGCTCTTTATATTCTTTCCCTTTTCAGCTTTGCAGGGCCACAGCAAACAACAAGGCCCATAGAAAGAACTCAGCAACCACTAAGGTGGCCTCAGAAACTTTTGAAGCACATTAATCTGGTTCAAAGTGATCTTACAGTAGTCAGTATACAGCACATCTCTGTCTGCATGCATCTTGGTTGGCCTTTAATTCAAGCTTGGTTTCTAGTTAAAGGGCACAGTTATTCAGTTTGGTTAGTGTGGCAAAGACTGGTGATATAAATGTAGAGCAACTGTTGATAGCTAAGGGCTCACCTTGACCTTGGTGAGCTGTCAGGGAGAGCAACTCAGCTATAAGATGTGAGAAGACACAGCAGGTAACAAGTCTTTTGGGTGCACCCAGACTCCTACTCTCTGCTCCACTTTTGACATTATCTAACTCACGTCCCCCTTTTCCTTTCTAAACTCCATTGTTCTCTTCAGAAAGCAGGTGTTACTCTTCCTACTTATGCTTCCTCTCATCCCTTAGTCTCCTACTCTTTTCTTTTCTTATTTTGCAAGACCATTGTCCAGTATGTTATACAAAGCAAGAACCTGTTTTCTTTCTGATATTTATTGGCCTCCTTTACCCTGGCCCAACACACGCGCGCTGATAACCCTTCTTGGTAAGCTTTTATTTGGAAGTAGACTCAGGAAAGATGTCTGGTTTGCAGTTCTCAGTACACTTAACACCCACTTGCTCATCACTTTTGTACCGAATAGGAATAAACCCACTTGTTTTCATACTTACTGTGCTTCCTTGAATATAATATTTATCTTTTAATTTAAACACATATGTTCTTTCTGATTTTCTGAATCTTCAGGAAATATTAAAAGAATATTTCATAGAATGTTAGGCAAAGTACGGGAAATGGGTTCAAATAAAATGAAAACTACATTTAGATATTATTTATTATGCACTACATGTGTTTTTGAGTGCCTACATGTGTTTATACACTGAGAAAACACCTATGGAGTAAAGAGTTTCAGGTAAAAAGCCAGGTAAAGACTCAAGACTCATCTATGAGGTAACTAAGATACCTTACCAATATGTATTTAGTTAGAGCCAAATGCCTGTCTCGCACAACCAAAGGCAAATATAAAAACATTTCTACCATCTAAGAGGAGGCATTTACTTCCTCATTTTCCTCTTTCCATGTTTAAAGATTATAATGGCAGGTCTGGCCTTCATGAGATTAGTGGAACAGTGTGAATTTGATGTTCCAGGGGCCTGTAACTTAACTTCATACAGTCACAAGAGCTGAACTCTTTGCTGAGGCTTGTGCTTCCCTCACAAGGCTACACTCCTCCATTCTCACTTCCTATGGTTATGCACATGTTCTTGATCCCTTATTATGTTTGACTCCTTTTTATGTCAGACTATTCCCAAGCCACAAACTGAGACTCCTCCTTGAACGGTCTCTATGGAACCATCTTCCATTGCGAGACTGTAAAACTCTCCCCAGGTGGGCATAGCTGCTTAAACTTCTTGGATGACATCCTCCATTATCATATAGAGAGCCCTCATCAATGCTCCACATAGCCAAAGGCGGGAAAAACATTTTTCATTGCAGCAAATCTTCCTGAAGATAATGAATGCTATAATGTATACCACACATATACATAATGCAATCATTCGATTTCCCCTTTGGCCTGTCTTCCAGGAAGGTCAGATTTCAGTTTTGCTCAATTACATCTCATAACTGTTCTCCTTCTCTCCTACTTTAGAATATGGTTTTTGTCTTTCATCCTGACAGAATGATTTTATGTCTTTGTGTAATTATGTTTTATTATAACCTTCTTATAAGCTTACAAATCTTTTTGGAACTAAGTAGATATTATACAAATAAGTTCATATCCTCAACCTTTAAAAAATTTTAAATTTACATGTAATACATATCGATTTAAATTTTGATTTCAACTCTTACTTCATCCTCTGACGAGTCCATATTTGTGCTTCTACTTATTATCTAATAGTCAAGTACCATAGTTTTGGTTCTGAAGTTATCGAAACTTCTCAGAGGGAAGTGTATTCCCCACGTCATTTGTATCTAACTAATCCATACATATTTTGTTGTGTTGGGCGATGGAAGTGGTGGTGGCCAAGAAAAGGTGAAAATCGTGCCGATTCGAGTTACTGAATACTTTGGCATACTTTGATACAGCAGTGTATCTTTTAGCATATTATCAAAGACATTTCATAGCCATAGCTTAGTTGTCAAGATTGGAAAAGTTAAACTTTAAGAAGCAAATTCCTTTGGAGACAAACCAGAGTTAGTTTTCTTATGTCTTAATAACAGTCAGCTTCATCCAGGATTTATAATGCAGCAAGCAAGCTGAATTGGCTATAAGACCAATTTAGAAGGTCTGTTTAATGTCTTTGAATATCTTAGTGTTGACATGAAATCCATAATTCACAATTTCAGGATATGCTTCTTGGGGGAAGAGAGGAGGGCAGGGGCAAAACAACAATGCGAGAGTTCAAAAGGGTTGAAGATGCACTTGGGGGTATTTGGATTGGCACTCTGGAGCTCACGGATGCTCGTGATAGCTTATCTGACTTATCTAAACTGCTGACGTCAAAAGAATTAGGCTAGAAATCTTATGATTACAGCTTTTCTTGTGATCTTTTCTGGTATTTCCTGTTTCCTGTCAGGCCAAATATACTTCGAGAGAGGGTTATTTTATGGCATTTCACTGTTTCTGCCTCAGCTAGAGACAGAGGTACAAGGAACATGAAATAAAAATAATTAAGAACACCAGAAAGCTCTACACCCCCTCGCAGTCACTGATATTTCTTTTTAAACATCAAAAAAAGTTTCTGTAATGGTTCAGAGTAGGGGCTTATTTTTTATGGAACGAGGTCTATTGTTCCTTAAAAAGAAGAAGTCCCTTCAATTGTATTTCTAACTATTACCTTATTTGGGTGGTAATAAGCAGGCAGGCTGTGAATGGCATAATATAGGCAGCCAAGAAGGCTTCTGAGAGGAGAGAGAGTTTTGGAGGAAAAAGGAAGAAAAATGACCAACAAAGGCTACACTTTTCCTTCGGGGAAACAAAAACCTTATAGAAGCAGGTCATTTTAAAAAAGTGAGTGGGGATGAGCTTTATAAAATTTTGCCTAAATATTGGTAAATCTTCAACTTGCTTTCTGAGCTCAGCACTATGTTTGCAAAGAGAGCCCGAGGGATTGATGGATTAATCCTTAATGGTTTATGGACAAATATACTACCGACCCACGATTCCAACAGCTACATGCACTGGCCCCGTCTGACTCACCCTCCTGAATCTCTACCTACAGGCAACAATGCAGAAAGAAAACTATTGAACAGGATCACAGTAACATTTCATTTATGATGGTTATAGTAACCAGCAGCTACCATCTCTATTTGTCTTATACATAACTTCCTTTTACCTCACAATCTTATATAAATTCTCACCTCCAGTATTCTTTTCTGGTGATAGACTACCTTTTTAGTACATTGCAGGTACTCTAGATGGGGAAATTCACAAAGAAAGGGCTTGGGACTTTCCCAGAAAAATTCTAACCTAAGTTAGAAACAAGAAAAATAACAAAATAAAAAATAAATGCATGCATATATATTTATGGGTGCACACACAATTCTTGCTTGTGTAAAATAGACCCCATACACTTATATAATGCAATTAGAGATCTTAGTGCTTGGGAGTGAAAAGACAGAAAATTAGGTTTAGAAAGATTATCATGTAGAGAGAACCTTGCATTGGTTGCAAGGATGTTGTGTAACCTCTGTGGGGTCTCAGTTTTCTCATCTAAAGAAATGCAGTGGTTTAACTAGATGATCTTAAAGGCATTTCCCATTGTAAAATGCAAAGACTTCTACTTCTCCACTTAAAACTTTTCAGTGGTTCTGCAAAAGTTATGATTTCCTGTCCATATGAAACCTGGTCCCATTAATGTCTTTCTCTGTTTCCCACTATTCTTTATATCAAATATCATACCAAGCTTACTTGAGTAATCTCCATTTCTCCATTATTTCTTTGTTTTTCTGCCCTTGTACCTACATTCATGTTAATACCTTCACCAAGAAGCTCACCTTGTCACATCCTGTTGAGATTTTAACTGTCTTAAAGACCTATCTGTAATGACCAATCCACACAAAGCCTTCTTGGGTCACTCTAGAGAGGGGTGAGTTAATGCCCAGCCCTCATGGATTATCTATCACACTTGATTTGTATTTAAGTCTGTGGTTTTCTCTAACTCACTACATTGTAAGCTATATAAAAAATTATGTGTGTTTTTTTTTAATATACTTTCTCATCCATCCTGTGGCACCTAGCCTTGAGAAAATTATTTGCTTAAGAAATATGGCAACTTGAAGACAGGAAGAAATATGATTTGGCAAAAGTAGAAGGGAAAGACTGTTCTGAGACTGTGAGGATAAATTTTGTCAGGTCTTGAATTTGGGGAGGAGATGAGCATGGCTGGAGTAGGAGGTCTGCATGGAACAACATCCAGAATATAAATCCTTCAGGACAGAGTGGTGTTGAGTGGTAAAGCGCTTTGGCTTGATGATTTGTAAATTGTTTCTTGTGGTTCTGTGTAAAATACTATATCACTTGAGAAAGTTGGTTTGCAAGTTAAATAGAAAATATTTATCATCTCAAAATTCTCACTATCTACTAAATATGATCAATAAACATCAAAGTGATGGTTAAAAGTCCATGTATCCTCCCTCCTAGTCCAACTCTCCATCAGCCACTGTTGGTAGAGAATAATCTCTCTAAATGTAAAACTTATCATATCACTTCCCACTAAAATTATTTTAAGTCTTTTCATTGCCTGGGGGGATACACTCCTTATAAAGGTAGATGAGACCCTTGGTAATCTAACCCCAGCCTACCTTTCTAGCTTATCTCTAGCCTTCCTTCTGATATACTCCATATCCTATGACTTGGTATCCCTCAGAACTTCTTGAAATTTGTCCCACTGTTTCTTCTTCCTGCAATGTCTTCCATCTCTTTTTCATTTGGAGAAATGTAACTTACCTTGAATGGCACCTCAAAAATCACCTCCTCTCTAAAAACTTAACTTCAACAGCCATTTTACAGACAGAATTAATCACTCCCTTGTGAGTCGGCACAGATTTTGTATATGTACCTCTAGTATGATATATGTCACCTACCTAGCTCACTGTATATACGTATGTATGTATGTATGTATGTATGTATGTATGTATGTATGTATGTATGTATCTATCATCTATTTGTCTACCCCAATTTTCTTGGTTTATGAATTTTTATTTTCTAAGGAACCAGGCAGTGTCTGGAGCATAATAATCACTAAATAAACATAGTCGAATAAGTAGTATTGGTCCTTCCTCAATGTACTCAAGAGCATTATTTCTATTGCATCTTAAAACATATACCATTCTGCCTTGAAATCAGTGAGTTGTTTATATATCTGTCTTTTCCAACAGGTCATAACTTCTTTCCCTTCCACTTTCTTCCCAGATACATAGCATAATGCTATGCACTAAATAGACACTTGAAAATAATTATTTAATTGAATTGTCTTGGATGAAAAACCTAAAATTTTGAAGTACACATTTATTTCCCTTTCTGAATATCTAGAATAAAAAACCAGTAAATGTGGCTCTTAATATATTCTATTTCTAAGTTGGAAATAAATCCCTATTCAGTTGATATTTTGTAGTAGAAGATGCTTAATATTTGTATGTAATATTAAAACATCATTTTCCATTCTTTTACCTCCTAGAGTGTTTCTTATTATATTTGGAGCATTTGATACACCTACAATTTTTTTTTTCAAAACAAAATTTGTTTTAATCCAATTTTATCTATTCATATTCTACAGTGCAGTTATCACCAAATCAAACAGTAGGGTAATTAGGACTAAAGAGGGTAGAAATAATTTACTTTAGAGTTTATAAATCTGGTGAACTCACAGTTCTTGATTTTATAGACCAATTTAATCGACGAGGAAATAATTTCTTTTGTTCTACTACGGAATTAGGGACTGATCCAAGAAAAGCAGTGTGGAGCTCAACTAATATTTAAAAGAGATAACAAGGACGAAAAGGTAGGTGGATCTAAACCTCAAATGAATTATAGAGAGAAGGACAGGGAGGGAGACAGCAGTTTCTCCATATTAACCACCATGGAAGAAGCCATACCAATTCCTGTCAAAACCCTAGAAGAAAATAATGATCCTTGTTAACAGTGCTGGCACCCCCACGTCTCCCAATGTCTCTCACTCCAAATCCTCCTTAAGGGCCAGAGTGCAGAGAAAAAGAACCCTCAGAAATTTCACATTCAATTAGCACATTCAAGCAATGAAAATGTATCAGATCTGACCAGAGTACAATGCATTGTATGATTATGAAGACAATTCCAATTTGTATTAGATATAAAACCTTAGCTTTCAATGTAGAAAATGACTATAAAGGTATGCATTGTACACATCCTGTTTCATGCATTATAGTCATTCAGTTGAACTTTTCATTGTCAAAATCCTAAGATGGTTGCTGAAATGCATGTGTATATTTTAAGACACACAGAGAGAAGTGACAGAAAGGGTAGAACAATTGGGCTCAGCATATGCATGAGAATGTAACGAAAATAAATAACATTGAATCTGCAGTACTCAGGTACAGGACCCAGCACATAGCAGCTCCAACAGTGTATAATGAAGATAATGCTTTTTGAAATCTATACATGTACTTTTTTCTTTTGTACTCTCTTGTGTGTGTTTTCCCTTTTAGTTCCACCAGAGGCATCCATTAGGGATGATTAGGAATGCTATAGCAAGAATAAAAAGAGAAAGAGAAAGAGGGAATCAATATTCATCATTTGCTCTTTATAGTAAGAGGGTTTTTGTTTGGTTTGTTTGTTGGTTTTTGTGTGTGAAATTTCTATAGAACAATAAACTTGAGAACTGGTCCTTGTGGGAGGATAAAAATATGATCAACATTCTTTTATTAAATTCCATTAACATTGAGAGTTAAGACCATAGATACGGTTCTTTCTTCCACACCGAGGCTTCCTTCTCCTGGGAGGGAGAAAGTGGCACAAGATAAGGCCATCTATTCCTGACACCCTGGGAATTGTGAGGAAAAGAGTCCAAGACAGAACCCAGTAGCCAGATGAACATGGCTTTGCTTCCCTACCTCAGTTTGGCATCTTGTGTTGCATGCAGTAGAAATGTTCAGATAGGTGTGTGGGAGCCCAAGACACATGTGCACCCAGATCCAACCTTGGAGAGGAGCGAGGGGAGGGAGAGTATCCAAAAGAAGTAATTTAATCTGAAAGAAACTGACCACCATCTTATTAATTAGCAAGTACAAATTTTCTTATCCCCCATTAGGGTGGGCACGAGAGGAAGGTTTGATTAGTTGAAGAAGAGAAATAGGCTACATTTAATTGCACATTTAATTGAGTGTGGAAAATTAAGATCTTTGTTACAAATATTTTCAACAATGACTTTTTCCTCTTCATTTCTGTATGTTTTTAATTACTCTTCTTATACTTGAATTAAGTTTCTTTGTAGTGACCTCACCTCACGTCCTTCCCTTTGTTGCTCTATGCTTGTCTTTCTACCTGTCCCTTTCTCTTCTCTTTCTGAATGTTTTTTTCCAGCAAATTCTATCTACCTTTTTGAATGCTACTTTTGTCACAGACCCTAAACAATATGTCTTTGGTGCTTGAGAAGTGCTCATCAAGACTATAGATTTGTGTAGGATATTTGAGTGTCATCCAAAAAGATATAGAAAAGGAAGCAAAAAAGAGAATCTTGTACTTTGGCTTTAATTCCAGAGATTGGGGAACATTTCAGGATTCAATGGGAAATGTTCTAATGATTGTATTATATGTGACATTTCTTTTTCAATACCTTTATTAAAGCTTACATTCATTTCCATTATATTTCTCACATTGATTTTATTTTACAATTTTCTGGCTTTTTCACCTTTTAATTTCTACTACCAAGCACACACAACTGCTGCTCAATCTCTCTTAACATTTGTCTCTAGGGATTTTATTTTCCTGTATTACATTTGGCCCCTCGAACTCACATTTAAGGTCATATACAACTAAACCCTGCCTTGTCTTTGTCACTTATACTTTCTAATTGCACACAAGGCCAATTTTTAGGGTTTATCTTCTTACTAATGATAGAGACCAAGACCTACAGTCTTCTTTTTTTTTAAGTATGTTCTCAGCACTTGTTTGAGAGCCAGTGAAATAACAAAATACTCAGAACATGGGCTTGATTTACAATCTATAAAATATCATGTCGTGTGGAATTTTAATGTGGGAAGAAGTACTCTGCAGGAAAAGTCTCTGATCATTTTGTAGTTTGGGGAAATTTAAGTTAAGTACAAAGGTATAAAACTGATCTCCTGGGGGTGGTCTCTTAGCATTTTAGAGATTGAAGTCAGTTCTAAAGAGAAATTTATAGAAAGGCAGAGAGATAAATAGAGAAAGAACGAATAAGGTCACACTGTGTGTGCATCTAGGCTAAGACATTGTATTAAATCATAAGTACTTTGAGCTTTGCTTACTGTTTTGATGTGATGTATATACCTACTATGTACTATGAAGTGTATTGATAATCAAAGAGTGAAAAAAGTCAGATAGTAAAAATGAGGACACACTTTCAGATTCTTCTATGAGTTCAGAAAAAAACGACTTTGTGTATTCGGTCTTTTATAATAAAGCTTCCAATGCTTTCCTTTTTAGAAATTAATCAGATGCAAAAGTCAATGTCTTGCTGTCCAGTTAAACCAGTCTTGTTAAAGAAAAAAAAAAAAAAAAAAAAAAAGAAAAGAAAAAGAAACTGTTTCCAGGCAAAGAGCAGAGGATGTGGAAATAACATCCCCCATTCAGCTCCATCCCCTCAAAAGCTCATTTATAGGACCGGGTAAATACACACCTTCCGCATTCTATTTTTGAAATTACGTTGAGAAATATACAGACTGTTATCTGTAAAAGAAGCAACTTTTGAAACTTCAGTTGATGTAAAATGTGCCAAGATACATGAACAGAGCAATTATTTTAAAAGTATATAAAAGCAGGCATAATTTATGTGCAATCTGCACTAAAATTTTATAATTATCAGTAAATTGCAACTTCTCTATATGGAGAACTGTCTCATATTAGTGTTGCTCGTACTTTATACCTTTTTAACGGTTCTGAAATTCACTCTTGTGTATTCTTTTCTATTATTTTAAGAAATATAGTGACTAATCCTGATCTTCTGACAGAATATAAGTTTAAAAACGATTCCATTAAAAGGAAGAACTAGGATTCACAATTCTTGAGTAATCTGTGCCTAGAAAAAAAATGCTCATTCATGCATTTAATGGTAACTTGTAAGCTATTTTATTCTTTTTGATAATTTCCCTTTTTTACTTATCAAAATGTATTGAGTGGCTGACATGTGAAAGATGCTAGGGAGAACACAAAGAGAATAGAATGTTCTCCAAGTTCTCAAAAAGCTGAAAATCTAGGAGGGAAGGAAGAAAATGTACATTAATCATAATAAAATAAAGTGATTTGCTTGTGAAATAAACACAAAGAAAGTTCTGTGAGATTTCAGAAGAGAAAGACATACTTTTTCCCTCAATAATCTCAGAAAGTCTTTGTGCAGGGAATGGCATATAAGTGGAGCTTAAGGAATAACAGAAGTTGGGAATATGGAGGGAAGTCGTTTTCAGCACTGGGAACAACGAATGAGCAGAAAGCAAGTAGGAAGCCGTGGGATGCTTGTCCTGTCTGGGTGCAGTATAAATGCCTAGAGGGCAGTAATGACAGAAAAAATGGCAAAAGTGAGCTTATTCCGGAGAGTAGAGAGCTTTGGATACAGGATGAAAGAATTTGGATTTTCTCTGCAGACAATGGAGACTCATTGAAGGATTTTGAAGAGGGGCAAAACATATTCTGATTTCTCTTTTGATGTTATTTATTTAAATCACAGAATAGAAAGAAGAGGAGTAAAAAGAGTAGTACAGTTGGAGGCTACTGTAAAATTTTAGACCAAATAATGAGGTTAGGAGAAGGGCCACATAATTAAATAGAAAGAAGGCAATAAGTTGAGAAAATAGCAGCAATACCAATAATTATGATAGTTAACATTTACTGAGAATGTAGTAGGGCTTAGGCTCTTTTCTAGGCATTTATTTCTTGTGTTATCTCATTTAAGCCTCATCTTTTGTGAAGGTGCAACTGTGATTCTCTTTTTATAGAAGAGGAAACCGAAGCAGAGAGAGAGATGAAGTAATTTGCTCAGGTTTACACAGTTTAGTAATAGAGAGGCAGGATTTAAAATTTTTAAAATCTCAACACTGCAACAACACTCTAGTACTCTTAACTATTCTTATGTACTTAGAATCAATTGGAATTAGATACCTGGAGAGAGAAGTTTTGAACCTAGGCTTCTGTAGGGGTGATGTCATTTATGAAAACAAGAAAGGTAAAGAAACAGATTTGGTTCAAGGTGAGATGACGTATTTTAGCTTTGACTCAATTTTGCATTTACATTTAAGGACGGATTAAATGTCAATGATTATTACCCAGTACAGCGACAGATTGAATGCAGGCTCACATCTACAAGAAGTAGTTTTAGAAAATTGTTATGAATTAATGTCAAGTTATCTGCTGTTAGGACTAATTCATTCTTTAATCATAGCAATTTGTCCTACTTTGAATGAAATCATTAATATCGATGAATATTTGAAAGTGCTTTAATTTTTACAATTCTATTTCACCGATTTTTAAATATCACATTTTATAGCCAGTACTTTCAGTCGACATAGAGGTTTAAACTGTCAAGTGCTAGTTTTTACACTGACGTTGTAGATGGAACTCTGATTCATGAATTCAAGATTGTTCTTCTCTCATCGAGCCTTTGATTCATCTCTGACTCCCTGATATACACTAAGCACCCAATAAGTGCTCTTTGAATTATAATGATCAAAGTGTTCAGTCTTTAATATATTTAATTTATACCATGCTTGATACTTGAGATGTTTTAACATAGCACTTTAAATGTCGATTTGAATGGTAGAATTTAAAATTGGGGAATTCTTTTGGAGATTTTCTCATCTGAAGTCGTTTGATTTTCAAGGCTGAGTAAAAAGCAAATTTCTGATATTTGTATTCTCTTTGAAAGGTAGGACAAGTACAATAGCTATGGGAAAAATAAATTAATTTTTTTGAGGGAATTGTGTGTTTTTATATTTTTCTGAACCAAAGGCTGCTGAAATGGGAACAGGCTTAATAAATAAGTAAACTATAATGTAAAATTTAGAACAGGGACACCAAAATGAAAGGTAAGTTCCACATCAGTTTGCAGTTATTTGGTTGAATTTCAAAATCAAATTATTAATTCAACTAAGAACAGGTCCTGCTAGGGGACGTCTAGTCTTACACAGATTGCTGACTGGAATCACAATTAAAATAATATTTGCACTCACAGTTTTTGAGAAACTGCTTATTTATTTCCCATCTTTCTTTTCTTTTCTCACTCCCCAACTTCTGGGCAAGCTCTTACCACCAATGCTTTAAAGGTTATTCTATTCATAATAGATGGGATCTTTCTCTGGGCCTCCCGAACACTTGAAGTTTGGATCTAAAACTAAAGCCCGCAAAATAAGGAGAAAAATGTAAATGAGGTATAATTTTTTGACTCATTTTTTTATGATAATATTATTCTTCTGGTTTGGCCAAGATTTATATTACAAGTCCCTATGTTTGCCCATCTACATATAATCAATAAAGCCATGTCTTGGTTTAAATTTAAATTACCCAGCATGTGCCCAAATTATGTAAGATCTGTGGACCGGCATTGGGTGATTGAGATCCTGGTCTGATTCTGTCTCAGAGTCGATGTGTGACCCAGGACAAGTTATTCAGTCTCTCTGAATTATTCACTTGATATAGTGTTAACTAGATAATTAGACCATCCTGCATTTGCTTCATAAAGGGAAAATGATATGAGTATCAATGAAATTGAATAATTAGGTATGATTCTATAATGCTCTGACTTCGGGCATACTAGGCGATAACTTCCAGAGCCTCTCTCCAGGGTGAACAAGGCCTCGGCCAGTGCCCAGATGCACACACCCTGATATGTGCATGTGATGAGCCCCTCTTCCTCCTGTCATCCCCCATTCCCTCTCCCAGCCTTTTGGTTTGAATAGTCACCAATAGCCTCCAGTCAATACCCATCTGAAGATGATAGGATGGTTCACATGTGTTACTTCCTCTCTAGCACCTTCTCGTTCTCTTCAGGGAACACTATTCCATTCTGCCTTCCATCACGCACAATTTGGTTTATTTCATCGTCAAATCTCTCATGAATACAGATTTATGCATTTACTTCCCTACAAATCCTTTTGCTCTCCCCTTTTATTACTTAAGCAAAACTTCAGAACACTTTTCTATTTCACTGGTGAGAAACAAAGTTCCAGTCTTGTTAGGAAGTATAAGTAAAAATAACGGTGCCCTTCATTGAGGAAAAGAAGAGCTGGGACTTTCAAGGTTAAATCCAACTTATTAAGAAACAGTGACACCCATCTCTAAGGTTCTCTAGACTGTTCTAATAAAAAATCTGCAATTTCACAGTTTTTAAAAATGTAAACCTATCATCTGTTATCACTAGTTGTCAAAATATATATAGAATATCACAGGATTTAATTTTTCTGTTTTTAGTTACTAGCATGGTAAAAACATTGTGTGCTATAAATGTAATATGTTAAGTTCCTATGGGTGAAGATAGTAAAGAGGAGGACATAAATGTGGGGGAAGATGGGGCAGGAGTGGAGATCACTATAAAGAAAAGGATGCTTAAACTGGACTTTGCAGTTTGAACAGAACATTTTCAGTTGGCTGAGTCAAAGAAAGATATTCCAAGCATAAGGCAAGGTTCACAGGCAGTGCGCCACTTGATGCATTTGAAGAAGAATAAGTAGTTTAGTATTGTTGAAGAAGAAATTGTTTGGTGTTCTGAGGCAAGGGTGAGATGAGAGATGGAAGAGAGTGAGAGAGAGAGAGAGAGAGAGAGAGAGAGAGAGCGCGCGCGCGCGCGAGTGCGCGCGAACGAGAACCATCGGGCTTGGTGTTTTTTTGAGGAGCCTTTTACCATAAACCCCGGTACACAAACTGAAAACAGCTTAAACTATCACTTCCTAAAAATGGAAAAAATGCCAGAGTTTTGGAAAGATTTTACAAGTGTTCCTGAGGCCCTCACCGTCAGGCTATTACAGTGAGAACTGTACGGGCATAGTTGAAGAGCACCTGATGTGAAGAGGAAATGCAGTATCAGGATCAAGATGAGAGAGGAAGTAAGAGACAATTTGGAAAGTGAAGCAACTTGTCTTTAGGGCTTCATCATATGGCTCCATGGGCTTTACGCCCATGATAGAATACATGAGCCCCTCAGCTCCCTGAGAGTGGGAAGGCAGAGGAGGAAGAAGAAGAGGCAAGCAGAAATTCTTTGGGGAGGTGTTGAAATGGAGCCAACCTGGGAGCCAACATGGCCTCTGAGATGTGTTCCATTGAAAATGAGGCAGTGGTCTAGGGGCATATTAAGATTCAACTAGCTCGACCTTATAATGTCCAGAAAATTGTACCTTTTAAGTGATAAAAAGTTACAGGAGTTCTGTTTTCTCTCTGTAATATTGCTTTTTCAGGAATTAGACACCCATTAACACATAATATAAATAATAATATACATCTATCCCCACAGACATGCTAACATCTGCTGAATTAGGTAGTTTTATCAAAGGTATAATTTGAAATATACATCTTAATTATTTAATATACTGAAACAAACCAAGAGTGGTAACAGCTGAAGTGTCATAGTTAAGTTTTCTGCCCAGGTGGGTTTTTCCATTTTTCTTGTACTACTCACACGGAATTGGGGATGACTTTAGGATTACCTCATGCCTTCTGACCGAGACCATTTCTCTGGGCATCCGTCTCCCAATTGCCACATAAACCTCAGTCCTTTTGCTTTCTTTCTCTTTCTTAAGTACTCATCGTATACTAGAGACTAACACTGTTGTGTTTTTCTTTCTTTCAAATCTTTTTTTTCCCTAGAGCTTTAATTTTTAGTAAGATTCTTTTTAGATTATTAGGCAACTTAAAAAAATTTTCTGCATAAATTATTGAAAACAAAATTAGTCAAGTTTTGATTTCCTAGTTTCTTTCCATGAGAAAGAGAGAGGTAATTTTTGGTCTCATCCCCCATCTCTAACCACCAATGGTATGTCAAGGCTAGCCAAGATTTCAAATGTTTAAATACATGTTTATATCCCTTCTTATAAAGTGAACTACCACTTCCCAAATATCTACCAATATATTCCCCAAGGAAGAAAGCACCCTTCAGCCGGTTATGCATTCTGAGTTTCTGGTTTTGTCAGAGCCCCTAGGGATTCTTCACGGAGCTCCTAGATATGTCTGTGGTTGCGGTGCCCACTTTCAGAAACAGCAAAGTTCTCCACAACTGTCCCAAACACAGCATTCTTATAACATACAAAGCCCTAATGCATCATTTCCACATTTGTGAGTGAGTTGATTTTTCCTGACATCGCAATGAGGGAATCTGTATTATTGACACTTGTCAAAGGGGAAACTGAGGCAAGGAAGTTTACCAAATTGCCCATGACATAAAAAGCTTCCAAGCCTGGGATCATTTATATACGCTATAGTTTCATAGTTGAAAATTGGAAAATATATTTTACTTTATATAAAGCATTACGAAAAGCAACCCAAGAATATTCTCTCGGAGATAACTCTGACTTGTCTACAAGAAAGTACAGAGGCGAGATGGACAATAAAGAGCCTCAATTCCACCCTCTCCTTTTAGGGACTGAAGCTCAGGAAATTTCACTTGTTAAAGCCACAGGGCAAGCGAGTGGCAAGCTGAGCCCGAGACCCGGTTTCTTGATTTCAGGCTGTTAAGGCTCCTCCTACCACATCACTCTTAATTTTAAGATGCATTTTTACAATAGAGCAAATAATCGTTAATCATAGCCCTGGGACTCTCTGCTGCACAATTTGTATTGGTTCCTTTTCCCATTTTTATGGCTTTTACTCTCCGAAAAAGGGACTGAAAGTCATCAGGCTGGCCCTGTTACCTTTCACACCTCACAGTCGATTTACCTGGAAAGCTGTGGAGAGCATCTTCATTCTCCAGAATGCCTCTCTGTTTGGTCGCCTGCAGCTCATTTTTGGATTTCCAAACCAGCTTGACCATCCTGATCATCTCTGGCAAGTCCCAGGGCAGCGGCCCCTGCTGGCACCCCGGCCGGCTGCCCAGGGAGGAGGGCAGCACACCTTCTGGGGCTGTCCACCTTCTGCTTAGCTCTGCTGAGTGGAAATAGCGCTCTAGCACAGGCATTCTGCCCTGTTCCCCAGAACAGGAGGTAGGGCTGCTATTGCTGCAGCAGCGGCTGCTGCTACTAGAGGTGAAATTCTTCCCAGGCAGTAGAAGGCGAACCCCTGTGAAATCCTTTCCAGCTCTGGAAAGGCAAGCCTCCTCCAGCCTGGCACAGTCACCCTGTCCCTCCCGTCCCTCCACAAACACTGACGACGAGAACGATTCACTTCCCAAGGTTTCTCACTGGTGAGAACTGTTACTGTACTCCTTCCTTAGAGATAGAATGCAGTTTTTTTTTCCTTCTCTCTCAGGCACTGACTTCACAGCACTTAATTAATCCCAGGCTACAGCTGGAACGACAGCAGGGGAAAAAAAGCCATCGAGGTTTTAGCATTTGCTTTTCCTCTTCTGATTTATTTGTTCTCAATTCTCTTATGGTGCTTGTCAAAGTTTGTTGAGTGGCTTGTTGTTAGTTATGAAGGACTTCAGGCAAAGAAGTGGGTTCCCCTTTGCCAGCTTCTAGAGGGGTCCCCCAGAGGCCAGTTATCTGTAGGTGTCAGGTAAGGAGTCACCCCTGTGGTGCAGGAAATCTAGAAGCTTCCCTGGCTCCAGCCTCGCAAGCCTCAAGGAGCTCTCAGGAAACGGGAAGCTGAGCACCCGCAGAACCAATTTGCAGCTGCTTCTCTCTGGAAGGTCTGGCTGGGGGCCACCTTGCCTGTCCACTCCGGTCAGCACTGGGATGCGGTTATTCAGAAGGCTCTCGGATTGATCCTTAGCAGCACAGTTCACAGACGCCTCAGAAGCCTTTCTTCCACGCCCCTCCCCCTGTGCTGTCATTTGGTTCTCAGCAAACCTAACTGGGTTTTGGCCTATTAGTCAAATCCTTTTGTAACCTCAGCTGCCCTTCGGTTGGAAGGGAAATAACATCGAATCACATTCTGAAGCTAACTCTGAAAGAAGCGATTTAGGGAAGCATCGAGATCCTCATGCACACGTGCAGCGGGTTGCATAGTCTGGGCACACAGTTTGGGATTATTAAAAACCCATTCCAAAGTAAAGTACTAATAATTTTAAAGGATATTCGTGGAGACATAAGTGGCAGTGAAAAGAAAGGAAAAAAAAAGTGTTGAAGATTCACTTTCCAGAGACAGAACACTGTGGACTTGATATTTGGGCCACTAACTGCTGTGCCCCCACTTGAGAGTAGTTCAGTTGAGGACAATCGTGGGTCACGTGTCTTGGGTCCCCTGGCTCAGAGACCAAGGCGCTAACCCTGGAAGTAAGAATCCATGCAACAAAGAGGATGCCCCCTGCAGCTTGTGTGAAAAGCCCTGGGCATAAATGAAAGTGGGGTGGTATTGTATTTGACACTTTTGCCAGCAAATTGGGTTTGGAGAAACAATTTGAACTGAACATTCACGTGGCTAGCTCCTGTTTTCCTGGAGGCCATCGCAACAATCCTTTCTCTCCTTTTCATATCTCTGCATTGCAAAGTGCTTTATTTTGCTTGGCGTTTTGTTTTGCTAAATGTATGATCTGTTGCTCCTGTTCTATATTTCTGTCAGGGCTGGTTTATCACACAATTATTTGATGTTTCTTTAGGGGAAAAAAGAAGAGATTTTGGGGAGAGGAGAAAGACCAGGTGTATTTTATTTTCTCTGCCCTCACCTCATTTTTTAAAAGTTAAAACCAGCAACGTCTACTGTAATTTTATTGTTATTATTATTCCTCTAAACCCACAGTTAATAAGTTTAGTTTTCTCCACTGAATTAAGTAGCTTTTTTTTTTTTTTCCTGGATGGAAAAGTACACTGGTGAGTTTATTCTTATTCTTAATAGATACATAGGGATCAACATCCTTTGAGGGTATAAGACAACAATAAAAGACTTTAGAAACACTACTGCTTATGAATTTTATTACTAAAATATTGATCAGATCACTCTTCCTATAACAACCAGATATTCAGACAACCAATTAGGGAATAATCAGTGATCCACTCTTGAGAAAGATGTGCCTTTTTTTCAAATTTTCCTCTTTATTAAGAGTCAAAAGCCTCAGTCTGACACTTCAATCATTTCTGACGGCCCTGCCAGTTATCTTACCCTTCCATCAGACTGGGAGCATTAAAGCTCTCTAGAATTGAAACACTTTTATTTAAGAGGCACATGTAGGCTGTTGCACTCGATTAGCATATTTCCTAAATAATGTCTTAAACTCACTTCTCAGTCACAAACTTCCTTGACATAACAACTGAAGAGTTTCCTAAGTGTTTGACTATTTTTATTTTTGTTCAGTTATTTTGCAATAGTACTTAGCATCAGGATATCCTGACCCTTGGAACAAAGGGGTTAAGAACAAAGAAAACAAATATATGATATAATATGTCACATACACTCGCATATTAAGAATATAACTTTTTATTACATAGTTCTCTAAGAATGACATTTTTTTTAATCCAAAGATATAAGTTTCTACTATATTCTCTATATTGTTTTATATACTTTCTTGTAAAAATATCTTAGAGAAGTTACAAAATGTTGGATCATTGAACATGAATATTTCAATTCATGTGGAGATTAGTTAGGCCAAGCAAACACCATCTCAAATTTTTGTTCTCAAGGAGAAATTTACTTCATTTGAAAATTTGAAAACTGAAAAGTTGCACAATTTAAAAAATTTCTCCCCAATATGGGATTCTCTTCATCCCAGGGTAGATGTGCAAAAATACCACAAGAAAGGTCATTCTCATGGTATTTCTGGCTCACATAGAAACAGGAAGTACAGGAAATCTTGTGAGAAAGCTTGGCTCAGGAGATTTTTGGCTTAACTATAGGCTCAGGAGATTGGGACAAACTGACAAGATGCTAGCATTTGTTGGACTAACATCACTAAACTCCATAAATTCTCTAAAAGGCAGTTTTGTTACATTTCATAACTAGCCTCTCACGGGCTGTGATCTTTGTCTTTCAGGGAGTTATTTTAGAAGAATATACCTGTAAATCTATGATTTTAACTTTACTCAGTGAGCATCATTCACCTTGAGACAGTATCTGTCTGCAGCCAGAAGTTTGAGTCACTGGGGATGGGAAAAGGGACAGGGAGGAGGTTCTGTACCCAGAGGGGTCATGGAGCAAAGTGGTCTCACCTATGGGACATGCAAGTAGTCTTACAAATGTAAACATCCATAATTAATGGGCTACAGATAGGAAATTTTAAGATAGACTTTCAAAAATAACCTCATTTTTTTTTCAGGCATTGTGGGTTAATCTAACATCCCATTAAGAGGAAAATAAGATAGTTCTCATGTAAAAGAAATGTAATGAGAAATAACAAATCTTGTAGACTTATGGATGCTACAGTCATGAGGCAGATAAGTCTTTATCATATCTGACTGAAAAAATAAAATATTTACAATATTAACTACTAATCATTCTAGTGAATATACATTTAAAAAATAGAAACTTAGAAATATATACTCATTTCAATTTTCTATTATATTTTGAGTCTATCAATAGATTCTCACAAAACTTCATTTTAATGAAAGTCTCACAAATATTTTGAAAGTACTTTATACTGTTATTAACTCCCATCCCTCTTCCATCTTTGAAGAAAGTTTTCAAACTATTGAGGAAGTTTATTCATTTTATCCTCGCCTTTCCTGTCCATCGGTTCGAAGATGGATGTACAAACACACACATGTACACTTATGACCATCCTGGTTTCACAAATGCAATGCAAATGAAATTCAAAATGAGCAAGAAAGGAAAAACAGGTCTTTCAACTTTGTTTAATGTAGTCTAAGTAGAAGAAGCTCAAACAATTTATAGTGTCCTTCAGAAGAAATAGAAATGTAATAACTTTGGCCTTAACTAATCTCAAGGAACAATGCCAGCAAGCAGGAAAAGGGACTTGGTCTACAGACCTACCATACAAGGCAGCACATGTTTCCACTGTCACGTGGAAAGGGAGGAGAGTGGGTGGGGCAAGACGAGGAAAGATGAGGTGGGGGAAGTGGAAGGGGTTGAGCTGACAGATTTATAGTCTGATTTTACAACAGATGTCTTAACTACAACCAATCATTCTCTTATTCACTCTGCAAATATGTATTGATGGTGAGAGCAATAGCAGAATGGAGAACCTCTTTGCCAGCCTCTGGGGCTTTTTTCAGGCACTGGGGACTGGCCTGGCCCCCCCACTCCTACCCCATTTAGAGTCTAGTTTTCAGAGAGTTATTGCATCTTCTATTCCCTTTCTTTGTGCATTTAAAGAGAGAAATCAGGGTTTTAGCTGGCAGGAGACCTCTGTCCTGGCTCTCACATATCTTATCTAATGCTAAGTTTACTGTCTCTGACAGTTAATCCACAACAAACAAGTCCAATAAGACAGAGGTTGAGAACAAAATGGCCCGAACACTGAATTTTCTCCACTTTGC
>NW_006438088.1:10146887-10272585 GCF_000325575.1 Pteropus alecto
CCCATACCTAAAAAAAGGACATCGTTGCATGGTTTAAAAAAAAACAAAGCAAAACAAAACAAAACCAAAGAACCAACCACCCCAAAACGCCCCACCCCCGCCCAAACCTTTGCTATTTCTTCCATTACTGAACACCTGATGCTTTGCTGTGTGATGATGGCACCCTCTGGCTAAAACCTTTCTAACGTTTCATAACTTATTTCTGACTGTGAAACACTGTAAGCAGTAGTAGAGTACACTTTTTATAATTTCGTATTTGGGTGTGTCAACTTCTGAAAAAAATAGCTACAACGTCCCAATAAGAGGAATGAAATCTCCAAAGTAGCCCCTCTAAGAATACTTATCTTTGGGTTATAAAAACTGAACTCACCACTGAGCTTTGTCTCAAACTTAGTGAATTATCTTTAAATGGGTATGATGACAATAACTACTTTATCCATCACACTGAGATCTTATGAAAATAAAATAAGAATAAATTATGAGTTATTTATAAACTATAATTTGCTTTAAAAGTTTTTAAATGATTATTTTTAAGCTATAAGAAATCATAATTCATAACTTATCTAAACTCAAATTTTGTGTATAAATTTCCTAAGATCTATTAGAAAGCTGAAAAATCGAACCCCTCCATCCTTGAAGTAGGTCCTACTTTGAATATCCGTGGTCTCCATGGGAATGCAGGAGTAAAGAAAATCAAAGACAGAGATATTACAGAGAGAAAGAGTATTGGAGAGTGGCCCAATGGTATTTAATGATACAAAGGTGGGATAAGGTAAGAAAAATAATCAAAGTGTGAATGAGAGTAGATAGACAAAATATGTGTTAAAAGAAGTGGCTTGATAGGATAAATATTTATTGCAACTGTGTTCTGGAGTTGTGAAAACAGCCCATGAATCATATCTAAGGTGTAAGCCCATGATCTTTACTGTGAGTTATTTAGTGCTTTGGTTAATACTGCATAGGTTCCTTTGATGGGGAATTTCAATTTCAGTCCACAGTGACTAGTGGGTTATGTTTCATGTTCATGAGCTGTACAGAGTTGTGTCATATGCTGTGTAGTGAACATGTGAACTCATTTTACTAGACAAACTACTGCAGGCCTCAATTTTTTTTGCTTGGGGGGTCTGTATTTCTCAAATATTCGTGTAATTTTGATCATTCCTAGGTGATCTCCACTTGATGTGTTTTTAAAAGAAGTGTAATATGTAAAACCAATTACAATGTTTAACAAAGTGTCCTAAAGTCTGAAATATGTTTCTACTTTTTATGTGTGTGCGTGTGAGTGAGATATATAAGTTCTGGAAGTTCTCAAGAATTAGGCCAGGATGAAAAGACCTCATAGAGGCTGGAGGGGAGATTATCCAGACATCCTCAAAAAAGTGCTGGGAAATGTCTACGTGAAGTTTTTTTACTCTTAGTATAATCAAAATAAACTGGACTGCTAATAAGATATAAAAAGATTATCAATATAAAGGACATAAAAGAAAAGTGAGAAGATGGTAAGGAATGAAACCTTCTAACAGGACCTATTTTTTTCCCATGGTATTTATTTACATTTACGTTTATGGAGTTCAGGGTCAGTTCAGAAGAAGGAAATTTCAAATGCTACATTTGTAGGGAGTATAGTCTTACTGCCTCTTCAAAGTATTCTTTATTTTCCCTCTTTTCTTTCACTTTTTACCTCCTGGTGATTATGAATTATGTAAAATCTCTATGCCTAACGGTGTCTCTCAAATGCTATTCTAGAGCAATGCTTTTCAATGTTAGTGTGCGTACAAATCACCTGGAAATTCCATTACAGTGTAGGGTCTAATTGGACAGGTCTGGTTGGGAACCTGAGACTCTGCATTTCTTCTTTTCTTTATTTATTTTTATTTTTTAGGCAAGGCAACCCTTGATTGACCTCACAGACTGCAAGGACCTTGTCAGCTTATAATCCCTTATTTTTTATTTTTTTATGCCTACAGCACTTGGTCTTCCTAGGTGGTCTCCCATTCAAGTACTAACCAGGCCTGACCCTGCTTAGCTTCCGAGATCAGACGAAATTGGGCTTATTCAGGGTGGCATGGCCGTAGACTCCGCATTTCAATTAAACTCCCTGAAGATGACAAGGCTGCTGGTGGTGGACCATGCTCTGAGGAGTTTTTAAAATTATATTATATATATTAAGATCAAAACTAGAGGAGTACCATGTGTCATATATTTTCTGTCTCTTCCATATTAGTTATTATGAAAATGCAGTGAACATTTTAATCTTTATAGATACACATATTAGGACTGTTGAAAACAATCAATACTGGCTCAGATAAAATACTCTCAACTGAAAATAAGCAACTAGAACCACACGTAAGGGCAAGGGTTTTGTCCAGGGACTTTCATGACATTGAACCACTGCTTAGCTTTCAAACTTGAAGTTTCATTTATTTTTTTTCCCCTTATGAATTAACACTAAGATAAGGTTGAATATTAAATATAAGCCACTGTGATGAATAATGTATACGATGGAGTCTTAACTTTAAAACCAAATGGCTATATTTTGAAAGTCTTTTTTCACCAAATGTCAAACAAAACTTACTTAGGCCAATTTTTCCATTCCTCCTTCTTTCCAGCATTTTCTTGTGCTCCTATTGCTATTTTCAGAATGACTGGAATACAGGCAAGGCTCTCAGTCTTTGATCTCCACCATCAGGGATACTCTCGTCGAGACCTGCTTCTTCGTTTGATTTATTAAAGTTCTATGTAAAGTGGTATTAGGATGAAGCCTGGTAATCTTTCCCACTGTAATATTCCAGGCATGAATGAATGGTGACCAGATGATTTTGCAAAGCAAAGATGGGGAGAAAAAAGTAGGCATTCATGGTGTTACAGCCAGCAGCCAATGATGCCGCTGACACAGAGAAATGTACTGCAATGTCATCACCTCAGTGAAACACAAAACAAAACACAAAAGATAAATAAAATAAACTGCAGTAGGTTGCACTCTTTATCAGGTATCTCCTGGGATTTGTGCAGCTCCAGACATAGTATTTGTGAGAAAGTGATGCCAGAAGCAAGAGGCATGTGAAATCAACTGGAAGACAAGGGTAATCAATGGCATGAGGCTAAAACACTACCACATTTATATGATTAAAAATTTGTACAGTTAACTAAATAGGAACGCTTAGAATAAATGGAAGCATCTGCTGGTAATTGGAAACAGTTTGCTGTATTTTTCTTTCTGTTGTCTTTCCTGGTTCCTTCTAAGGCTAAGTGTTTTGTTACGGTTATAGACACCTATATTTCCTATCATCCTCAGGAGTAACTAAAAAACGAAGAAGAGAAAGCTCAAATATATTGAACTTAAAACTAATATAGATCATGGTTATTTTCTATAATGTTAGAACTTGTTTTCTTCTGTGATGGCAGGAGAATCAAGAGTGAAAAGTAAAGGTGAGGTCGTTTAATAGATAGTGTATAACCAATACGCAACATACTGTATAGTATGGCACGGGGCTTCTCACTGAACTCCACCCCCCACATTTCGATATGTTGTGTTGCTAGAAGAATAAGAGCATCATTCATCAAAGAAAGAAAGCCTAGTGCACTAAAATATTTGACAACATTGATGCTTGCCTAACCTCTTCACCAAAAGATTTTTAAAGAGTTTCCTTTTGCTAACTTCTGTTTCCATTCAAATTCTAATTAAATTTTGCTCCTTCTATTCCTTAAATTTGGAAAAGAGAAGCAGGAGAGTCAGTGTCAGAGTGATGAGATGTGAGAAAGATTCATTGGTCACTTCTGGCTTTGAAGACAGAAGGAGCCCCCGAGCCAAGGAATGAGGGCAGCCACGAAAAGCCAGGAAGGGCAAAAATCAGATTCTCTCTTAGAGCCTCCAGAAAAGAATGCAGACCTGTAGGCACCTTGATTTTGGCCCAGTGGGACTCATTTCAGATTCCTCAGCTCTCGGTTTATAAAATAATGAACGTGTTGTTTTAAGCCACTAATTTCGTGGTAATTTGTTACAGCAGCATTGGGAAACTAATTTATTATTATTGCTTACATTGTCCCCTTTGTTGAGATTTTCTCATTTATCTAATCCAGGAAAAGTACCATTTCTTCACAAAGTCTTTGTGCCCCACTTCAAATTGCCTCTTCTATTTAAACACAGCAACATCTTTTACCCATTTTACTTATCTGTAAGGTAAAATTACTTATATCACTATTGGCCTTTGATGCTCTGGCTTGTCTTCCAATTCAAATTGCAAGACCATTGTTTCATACTTCCTAGCATAGAATCTTAGTGATGTACCCTTTATTCATTCATTCAATCTGCATTTAGTGAGCAGTTAATAATTTATTGAGTATCCCTTGCTAAGTACTTGATAACTTGTCCTTAGAATTATTTACAAATTTAGTGGAGAGACAGACACATATAGAACTATAAAGCACTGTGAATTATAGCGCTATAATATAAAGGTGGACACAGCAGATCTCAATTAGTGTTTGTCATTATTGACAACAAATTTTTTCATTAAATTTTTTCCATATCTTGACCATTAAGACGATGTCTAGAAATCTATTTAAAACTTTAAAAAATCATGAAATACATTATATAGAGTTTGTACTTAGCCGGGAAAACAGGAGTGGTTAATTATATTTTTCATTTGCTGACAGAATTTTTAAAAGTTTAACTGTAATGATTTTAAAACTTCAAAAATATTCTCACTACTTTTCTCAGGTGAGTTGATATTGTGTTCCTAGCACATTGGTAGCTTAAGAGAAGTTCTTATTCCAAGACTGCAAAGAAGGACAAATCATGCAATGTTAGAGTTTTAAGGGACTTTAGAGATAAATTAACCATTTCAATAGATCATGTCTTAGTCAACTGAGGCTGCTATAATAAAAGACGACACACTGGGTGGCTTAAATAACCAGGAATTCTTTTCCCACATTTCTGAAAGTCTGAAATCAGATGTCAGCACCGTCCGGGTCTGGTCAGGGTGCTCACTGTGGGGCTGCCTTCCCACTGTATCCCCTCACATGGTATAGACAGAGCTCAACTCTTTTGAATCTCTTTTTATAAGGGCACTAATCCCATTTATGAGGGCACCACTCTCGTGACCCAGTTACCTCCCACAGGCTCTACCTCCAAATACCATCACGTTGGAATTAGGGTTTTAACATATGAATTTGGGAGAACCCAGAAATTCAGTCCATAGCAGATCATTTTCTAGTTTTACCAATACGAAGCATTATCCAGACAGACATAAGCCCTGGATTCCCACAGACCCGAGCACATGTACTTCTTCTGAGTGCTTACATACTGGATACAGAACCGAGCTTTTATATGAAATGTTCTTTTTTATTCTTAAAAGAAGCCAAGTGAGGTAGGTGCTATCATGACTCTCTATGAAAGTAATCTGCTCATGATTCAGATGCTATCAAGCTTTAGGAGGGCAATTTGAATCGCAGCAGGCTGATTCTAGAGCACACCCTCTTAATAGTAGGCTGTACTACCTGTGTGGTTGGGGTGTTGTAGAAAACAGTAGGAACTCTGCTTGTTTCACAGACTGTAACTATATTTGCCTGTCATAAATATTTAAGTGAGGCAAGTCAGAAGGGAAGAAAGAATAATTATGACATCCCAGCATCTATTGCTATAGCTACACTTCATGGCAAGACTACATCTTGTGTTCCTCAAGCCAAATTCACTGCCACCGTGGTAATGACTGTGGCTACCAGGTTGGTCTTTAGATCTTTGCCACAGCCTTCACCCATGAAGTACTGTAGAAAATCTTGCTCTCTCATCATGACCAGAGGGAAAGAACATGATGCACATGAACATTTTTAAAAAAATTAGATGAATGTCTAGTCTACCTTCAGTAGTGGGGTGCTTTCTTTTAATTGAAACTCTACTCCTCAAATAACTCTATTCCTTATGAAAACTGACTTGATTTACCAACGCCATCACTTGCGATCGCCATTACAATGCACTGGAACTATCCGAGGTAGGGATGAAAGATTATCAGAGTAGTTTCTATGTTATTTGGACACAATTGAAGCAGCAACTCTGCTGTCTCTGACTTAAATTATTGGGTTTGAAGAACCAGAGAATGTTGATATGGAAATGGTGAATGGAGTCCACTAGATTTATTCAAGACACTGGACAGATATTTTCCTTTTGGAACAATTTAGCAAGACAGCTTGCAATATCACAATGCCAGCTGCATTTGTGCTTTCTAAATAGCTTGGCCAGAAATGGAAAAAAAAAAAAAAAAGAAAAAGAAAAAAGAAAAACCACCCAGAAAAGAGCCGTAAGTATTTCCGAGTGTTAAGTAAATAACTTAGGTTACTTTTTGCACGGAAGACAGTAAATGTGGGAAATTCAAATCTGGCCCCCAGCTGATTTCTGTCCTGGGGTAGTAGATCAGAGAAGAAGCTGAGTACAACCACGTCTCCAAAGGACCAGGCGTTTTATGTATTCTGCCTCTGTTCCTTTCTTTGGCTTTACTTCCTCAAGGTAAATTTGGTTACCTAGTCGTTTATATTCACAGTCCTTCTAGGAGGGAAATATATATCTATAAATTTCACATCACCTTTATATAGCACCTTCTTTTTGAAAGGTGTTGCACAGTGACAGAAGAGCTTGGCTCTTCAGAAACGTCCCTAAGGAAAGGAAAGTACAAACCCTGGGCAAACCATTCTGACCTTCAGATGCTCAACTACTTTCGGTATTCCTCTATTTCTGTCCCCAGTAACGATTTATTAATAAATTCATTCATTTATTTGAAATAACAGTAAACACTCTAAATCTCTGCCTAAATCCAATTAAGTTGACTTATTCCCCTTGTCCCTCTACATGTGTTAGACACATAATTGATGCCTTGTTTTATTTAGCATTTGTCTTTATGTTCATCATGCATGTAAATTCTGTATTTCATTATTATGATATTAGATCATAAAAGTACAGGTGGTTGTTACTTTGAAAGCTTTCTTAGAGCACCTCCCAAAGTGGTCTAGATTACAATGAATGCTGAAATGGCACTATTGTGTCTGTGGTAAAAATATGGAGAGTTCTGTGTGGGATAGCCACAGCATTTTTGGTAAACCTCAGAAGGGATACTTGGCATTGCAAAATCAAGTGCTCTTCTTGACCTAAACCATATACTGGTTTTTCTTGAAATTACTGAAGGGTTAGAACTTTTCTCCATTAACATGGTTGGTAAAGTCACGTTTTCCCCCAAGAGCACAAACGTGCAAATAAAAAAGACTGGTTATAGAAATCCATGTGAGATTTCATTTGAGATTTACCTAGTTGTACCTTTCTTATCTCTTACCTGTTGGTCAAACATGGCTTACACTTATTTTCTTCAAGTTGGCATTTCTTGCATGTGGGGAGTTTCCACAAGAACTTTAGAACTTTTGGAGACAGAGTTTTCAGAAACAAGACAAAACACCCAAACAACCTTTATTCCCTAATAGAACTAGGGCTTTCGAAAAATTAGACTGAGTTCTTGGGACAATTGAGAAGATTAAATGAGAACATTTATGAAAAATATATGGAATAATGCAAGGCACAAAGTAGATCCTCAATAAAAACCAGCTATTATCATCTCCCCCAAATTTCATGGAGCTGGCACCCATAACCCCTTTAGCTCTGGGTGCCATCAGTAGAACCAGAAAGTGATATATGGTGGAGAGGAGATGAAAGAGGTAAAAGTTAAAAAAAAAAAAAAAGATATAATATGTTTGGTGTGGACTGGTCAAAGATATGGGGAAAAGGTAGACAAAGATTAAAAAAAAAAAAACTAAAGAGAAAAGAAAAAAAAGTATGGCTTTTCACTCACAATGATTTTAAAGGCTACTCCAAGGCCCTAGAGATCATCAGCTGCTGGGCTCTTTATCTCAATATTGGCTCTCTGCCATCTCCTTTCCTCATGTTCTAACTTCTAACAAGTGTTTCAGATCATCTAGAAGATTCTACAGATCCAATCCTATAAAATGCGGGTTAAATTTTTCTAGTTTCGTCTAAATAGACAGACATAAACATTGAGTAATGAACTAGTTTATCCCTAAATCTCTAGAAACCCATGATAACATAATTATTTATACAGGAGAATTTTTAAAAATGTCATTCTTTCACCTTTAGAAGGATGTGGTAACTGAATTATCAAAGGCTTTCTTGGTAAGGCACTGTTATCTGCAAGTCATTTCTTTAGAACACTGCAAGAAGCATGCTCCTGGTGGGTAAATAAAGCACTCCGAGAGACTCCTTCACCTCTTCAGGCTTAGGAACATCACTGAGGGCATTAAAGCATAAACTTTCTAAACAATATACCCACAGCCTGAAAAAAGTGCCTTACATTCCCCCCGCCCCCTGTCCCTGCCAGAGGACGGCTTCTGAAATGAGAGAACTCAGAGGTTTCTTATGAGCATGACGGCTGATTGTTATATTGGAAGAGATTGTAGAAGCGGAAATTATGGCAAAATGATTATGTTAAAGTGAGAGAATGGCTTTCTTCTCCCCCATCAGGGGATTAGGATGGTGAAGGAGAGGTGCTCTGTTATGGAGCCACTCTATCCATTCCTCAGCCCCTTGGTTGAAGTTTTAGAAAGATTAGTGTGGTGTGAGACTAGAGGACAACTCAGGAGATTTGGTGGCCTCTGTACTACGTCAAGGGTTTAGACAGAATGGTTCTGAGTGTCAGTTTCTCTTTAGGATGCTGTTCAGTCCATATAGGCAAGATTCCAGTTTGGGGGTTGTAGAATATCTCTGAGCTTGTCAGGCCTGGCAAGATCCTGCTCATCCTGGCATCTTCTGCACTGAGAGATGAGCTTGGACCAAGAGTGACATTATTACCATAGTACTGCAAAGAGCAGATTAATCACCAGGTGCAGTGGATACCTGTTCAGTGAATGAATGACCAGGGACCTCTGAGTGGCCTCATAGGCATCTAACAGTAGCTCCAAAATTTGGGGAGTGGGGGGTGGGAGGAAGCAGGAGTCTCACAGTGGCCTGATGAAAACTCAGCCAGTGTGGAATTGTGCTTACGAATAGATAGTTGGAAAAAAAGTTTTCAGAGTCCTCTGGCAGAGGGGTGAAAAGTTTGAATGAGCTGATTTTTTTTGAGATAATCTTGTTTCTCTCTCTCCTTTTCTTCCTCTTTCTGGTTTCTATCTCTAATCTCTAAGACTTAAAATAGTGTTTTGTAGTTTCTCCCACCCTCTGAGCCAGTGCTTCCTAGTGGAGGAAGTAAATCTGATCTCAGAATGAGCTAAGTCACTACCCACCCAAGGCCTTAGGCCAGCTCTGGAGAAGAGTCACTATTTTGTGTGCAGTACACACAAGTACTGTATGCAGCTCCCATCTAACTGTTGGGGCAGGTCAGGCAGGTCACCCCTTCTGATACCTGAAGAGCGGGGGCTTCCACCTCCTGCACTGCGGGTATCACTGCACATGGTCAGGGCAATGGGACAAAAGGAATCACTCTGGCTCTTCAGGCACCAAGATGAGGAAAATCAACGTCAGGGCCCAAAGGATGGAACTGCTGGGGACAAAAGGTTACTACACATTAACAATCGGTCTTCACAGAAACAATAAATAGATGTTAGAGAATGGAAGAGAGATGACATCTCTTGACCCTAGCTGACAAATCTTTTTCAAGTAGACTCAGAGGACAGGACTTCATTTTCCTTGCACTTATCAATAGCCAAGGCAAGAAAATGAATTGAACAGCACTGAGCAACTTTTATTAAGCTCATATCTTCTATGGGCCAAGCACTAGTTGAGGCGCGAAGCAAAGTTTTGAACAAGTCAGATTTTACATTCCAGTGAGGAGAGCCAAAAAGTAAACATAAACAAGTACACAAATACATTAATAAGAAAATACTCAGTGGTTATAAGTGCTATAATAAACAAAAACAATTAATTAGTTAATTAATAAAATTGTGGTTAAGGGGCTATTTTAATTGTATGGTCAGGAGAGGCCTTTTGAATTAAATGATGCTCGAGCTGAAAATTAATGACAAGGAGAAGCCAGCCAGGCAGAGATCTGGGGAAGGGAATTTTAGGCAGAAGGAACAAATGGGGGACAGACTCTAAAGCAAGAACTACTTTGATGTGTTGGAGAAATGAAGAACGGAGTGACAGGGATTCAGTGAGCAAGAAAATGGGCGGCATGAGATGAGATTCTGGACAGACAATGTTGGGCTGTGTGGACTAGAGATGATTTTGGATGACTTCCAAGTGCGATGATAAGCCAGTAGAAGGTTTTCAGAGGAGTGACATGACCTATTGCAGTTTTCATAAGATCATGCTGGTAGCTCTGGAGGGAGGGAAGTGTATAGGAACAAGAGTAGAAACAGAAATTAGTTAACAGGCTAACAAACTTTAAGAAAAGGATAATGACTTGACTAGGGTGGTAGGAGTGAGACCAAAATAAATAAATAAATAAATAAAGAGATTGGCATGTGGGCAAAAGAGAGAAAGTGCGTTCTAGGATTGCAATTATTTGCTGAGATGGAAGAAATATATTTAGATAGCGTGCTAATCAAGCATCCAGTTGGATATTGGAATTTTGGAATACCTTTCAGATCTCCAAGTAGATGTAAGTCGTCAGTCTGAATATGGAGTATCGGGGAAAAGTCAGTCTTGAGATATTAATTTGGGAATCATTGGCATACAGAGATATTTAAATAAAAACCCCCAAAACATTGTGTCTAGTTCAGCTCAACTGTATCTACCCCAAATCAACACTTGGGAAACTAAGTATAGTAAGTGCTATGGATAAAGAGATCAGAAAGACATAACCCCAGAGGGAGAAGCAGACCAAAATACGATTGTTAGAATGCAATGGTAAAACAGAGGTAGGTATAAATATAAAGGAAGCTATTATGGAACAAGTAATGATGCCTGGATAGCAGAGGCAAGAGGCAAGTCATTTGATAGGAACACTTTTCTTGTGAGCTTCTTGTTTTTAATATGGGTGCTTACTTAGAGACCAAGAAAGTAGATGGGATTGGATGTAGAAGTGTTATATGAACAAAGGAAAATTCCATTTTTAACTGCTTTTTGATCTTGGAGAAGGAAATGATCACTCTAGGACTTAACATTCTCCTCTGTGAAAAGAGCAGTTTGAGTTTGAGAGGTAGTTTTCTGCCTCAAGGAAATAGTAAGATAAATAATCAAGATCCATAAGTTATTTTTTAATCTATTTAAAGGTTATATCATATTATCATATATATTTAAATATATTGTAGCTTAATCTATACATATATAAATTTTTGTAAGTATAAATATATATAAAAAGCTAGTAGAAGTAAAATATTTGGCCTTGATAAGATTATACAGTTTGCCAAAAATATCAAATTCTTAGTTTTAAATTTAGTTATATCAACTTAGTGAAGCAAAATCATTAACATCTTGTTGAACACAAGTTCTAATTGATTGTGGTTAATAAAGAAGAAAAAGAAAAAACAAAAATAATTAATGGCAAATTAATGCAGTTTCATAGACAAAATATTTCCAACCATAGAGTACATTGGGGGAAAGTGATAAAAAGCATATTCGGTGGTGCACTTTTCATGCTTTTCTGGCTGGATGAATAATAGAGTCAATGTCAGCTCTAATTGGTATGCTCGTATAAGTTGATGACTTTTTCTTTTCTCTTTTAGCTACACTAACTGCTCGACTTCTTTATCATCTATTTATACTCTTGTAAAATTAAAAAAAAATTGTTTTCTGGAAATTAATTTCTTATGAAATTCTTAATATGAAGCAATGCAATTCTTGCAAGTCACTCTGTAATTTACTACAACATTGGCTAAGTAGTCCTGGAATGTCCTTAACTTTTTTCATCTTACTTGGTTAAACCATTTATTCCCAGAGAATTATTTATTAACCTCAGAAGCAGGTCAGAACAATGTTTTGTATTTCTGTAGTATTTATTTTCAGAATTGTATTTTAAAGAATCAACTTAGTGATATGTAAACTGACTCCATGAAGTGGATACGAGAAGACATTACACTTTTATAAAAATAGAGGCTAAGGTGGGTGGGTGGCCATGAGATACTTCTGGGCCTTTGGGCATAGGGGGCCCAGGCCTACATTATTGAAGGTGAGTGATGCTTGGCCACGGATATCGGTTAATATATAGGCTAAATCCATATTTGAGAAATCAACAAAGCAGGGTCACCAAAATTTTTTATAATAAGGATATATTTTTGACATATATTGTTTAAAGTATGTAAATAAATATTTAAAAAAATATCAGTTCTTTGTTGAACTTCTTTAAGGTGATTTAAGATTTTGTATTGCTTAGTTTTAAATTACTTATGGTGAGGAGGCACCATGTTCTTTTCACTGCTAAGAGTGTTCAAAGGTTTACATTTGACTTTAAACATCATGATGGTCTAGATACATGCCATGCGTTGGCCTCCTTTTCCTGACTGGGTTGGTTTCAGGATTGTTTGTAATGCTGAGGAGTTGAATGCATTTAGTCGGATGCATTCAACTGCTCATGTGCCAAATCCACTGTGTGATATTTCCACTGTGCTCGTGTGCCAAATCCACTGTGTGATATTTCCACGTCTCTCCAAGACCACCTAGGAGAAAGACCAAAAGTCTTCACATGGAGAATATAGTCACAGAATGATCATGTGTTGATTTAATCTGCATGGAGCTACCATAAAGTTGGAATGTATAATAGAAGTCTGAGACTAAATAAGAAATGCGTTGGAGTAATACTCTAAAACAAAGGAACAGGTAAAAGGACAATCAGTCCCTCCTTCAGGTGCGGTTTTGTCTAGCCCTTATTTTTGGGCTTCCCAAGGACTTTAGTGGTGGGAGAATGTCTCTCTGACTTATGCTGGATTCAGTAACCTGCTGTCTGGTGCTGAATATATTCTGCCTTGTCAGTCATACTGAGCTAGTGATTCTTATGGGGAGCAAATGAGTTGTCCCAAGGTACACGAAAAGCTACGGATAAAAGAAGACAACTATGCCTTTTAAAATCCCAAGTCACTTTTTATACTGTTGAAATTTTCCCGGGCTACTTTATCCACTGCTATTGTAGTCCCTAAGTTTCCAGGGCCATTAAACTTATGTTGAAAACATATGTTTTCATGTTTAGTCAAAATGCTTAAGAATATTTAGGAATTCATGTGTTTCCAGAAAATGTGTTCATTTTCTTCCTGACTATTCTATATATTAAAATTTTAGTGGTAAATTAAAAGTTGCCAACTTCTTAAACCATACAAGAATCCATTTCCCGTACTAGTCAGTGATGTATGAATAATGTCTGATGTAAGACTTGCCTTTGGTGTAACTTTGATCACCCAATTCAAAAATTTATATATGATTGAAGAAGATCCAGTAAAGCCAAAGATTAAAATTTATGTGGTTAAGTTTTCAGAGTTAATAATGAAAAAATTAATTTTGTCATAATCTTTTGGCTAATATGATCAACAAGGAGGTATATTTAAGCCATTTTTCTTTTTCACTGATACTTCCTATATAAATCCCCGAATTAAAAAAGTAATATTTATATGAAATTTGTTTTTTTTTATGAAATGCATAATACATTTGTGTTTTGTTTTAACAACTTAACAATTTAAATGACTTTATAATGAATATCAATTATACTTTGAGGACTATTTATTTGGGTTTTTAGGTTATTCACTCCTATGCAAAATGGCTCCAGGCTACCATGGTTTTTAAAAATTTTGGGTCAGTATTTGGCAAGTTTTCAGAAGTCATTTTTATTGTTTTGAAGACAACTGGCTCTAGCAACCTGTCCCAATCATCAATTTTATTGCTTTGATTCTTCTAGAGGCTATGAAACCATATAACTTGGCTTGTTAAGTGTCCCTGAAGTGCATTATTCTTGTAAATAAATAGGCTTAGAGTTAGCTACTGAGAATTTCTCTTAGAATGCACAGATGAGATTGCCAGTTACTTTGTCTTTTATTTTCAGAGATCCGTTCGATTTACTTCTGGTTTCTCTGTTCTGTTCCAGATGATTGAGTTCACCCAAGGCCTGCCTGCCTGATAATTTGGTAGGTATAGCATGGTGCATTGGTGAGGCCAGGAGCTCTGGAGCAGATCTCAGTTGAAATTCAGGCTCTGTCATCATCCTGCTGTGTGACATCGGGCAAGTTATTTTACCTCCCAAACTTTAGTTTCATCAGCTAGAAAATGAGAATGAAAATAAACACTCCCCAGAATTATCGTGAGGATAAAATGAGGTGTGTGGTATGATAATAGCTAATATTTATAGAGCATTTATTATGTGCCAGGTATGTAGTTAGCACTCAGAAATGATAACTCGTTTAGACATACCTGGCTTTGTGCCCTGACTAGTTGGACCTTACACAATTAATCCACTGACATCCTCATACTCTTATTTTCAAATGCCATAGAAAATGACAAGAAGGTAGAAAGGAATGAATCAGAAAGAATCTGCTATGTATAGCCACTGGGTTCATTTTACTTACACTGTATCATCTAATTATCTTAGCAAGCCTTTGAAATAGGACTTATTATCCTCATTGTACAAGTGAAAAAAATAAAGTCCCAGAGAGGTTATTTTATACTTTTCTACATGTTTTATACTTTTCTACAATAAAGCAGAAATATAAATAGAACAAATATAGTACAATTGAAAACTTAATTCTATAAGAGTAAATTAGAATATTGACATTAATGATCTAATAAATTCCTTCTTAACAAATAAATGATTAATCACATTTTTTCTTTTATAGGGTTAAAATAATAAAGTTTAAACAATCTTTTTCCACACATTAAAAATAGAGATGTCAAATTCATTTTATTCTGCTTAATACAGATGTGCTCATAGATCCTTGCATGAGTAAAAGCCCAATTACTTCGTTTCAATCATAGTACATACTGAGGCTTGTTTTTGCTGCTGAAACTGTTCTTTGGTTTAGAAACTTTCCCCTAGGTCATTTAGAAGTATTCCCAGAAAAGATGAAAATGCCAAAAACCTGGTCAAGTATTGCACCAAGAATGGAAAGAATCCGGGATCAGGAATGTATATTTATCTGGTCAGAAGAATAGAGGTTATTCGAATGCCATGGACTCAGTGTTTGTCACTTTGTTTCATAGTTTACAATTTCTCCCTCATTCCCTTACTAACTTCTGTACTATATGGACAATCATCCTACCTTTCTCTCTCTTCTTTTTTTATTTGATTTTTAAAATTTTTATTTATTTATTCTTTTATGGTGACATTGGTTAACGAAATTCAGTAAGTTTCAGCTGTACATTTTAACAGTAAGGCATATATATTTACATTGTGTGCTCACCATCCATAGTTAGATTTCTTTTTGTCACCACATATTTGACCCCTTTTACCCCATTTACCTTCCCCCTCCTCCCTCACTTTTACCCTCTGGTAATGACTAGTCTATTGTCTGTGTCCATGAGTCTCTGTTTATTTGTCCTGTTCACCTACCTTTCTCTTATTTTCAATTTTATTACTTATTCTCAGAAGGAAAGGCACTTGAGAAAAATTTCTTTGACAGCTCCACCTTTTCAAAGGAAGGTACAAATTAGATGTAGTAAATTTGTAATACTATTTCCATCATTAAAAAATGTATCATTCAGGCATTGGTCTGCTCAACCACCTTGAATCAGAACAACTCCATCTGGTTTATTTAGTTTTTGATAGCTCACACTTCAAAGAAAGGCAAGGGTTATATCCGCTGACAATTGTGCAAGCCTGCACAAGCAACAACAACAAAAAAACCTTTCCAGTCCCCTGCAGTGTTCAGTATGTGTATCCTGAAGCACCAGAGATCTGAAGACTTCTGTTGTGGTTTGCTGACTCCCAACAGGCTTTATTCTGCAGGCTTGACTCAGGAGAAAGATTCTCACCAGCTTCAAGTGAAATTGTGCCCAAGTAAAGATTACTAATAAAAATATCATGGAATTTGCTCTGGTGGTACTTTTGGTCTTAAAATTCTGTGTGTGTGTGTGTGTGTTTGCACATTTACTCATTTATATGTATTTTAACTTCAACATCCATATTCAACTTAATCTTTTAGAATTCTTAATAGCTCTAATTTCAGACAAGATTTGGGGCAGCAACTCTTCACGTGCAATTGGCTTAAGTTTCCATTGATATACATGTAGACTTCCTAAGGTCAGATTTGGTTCTTAATTCATGGTAAAATAACAGAGGGTCAGTATAATTTATGCATTATCACTGCAAAGAGATGAGAATTTTGAATAGAAATATAAATCACCAATTTTTAATTTCATCTATAATTTTTACTCTACCTACTTTCCAAATAACTCCAATTTATTTCTAGCCCTGCATTGGTTACATAACTGCTGTTTGCTTTGGGCACCGCATCTATAATATAGTGATAATAATTGCCACCCATGTCATTTCACAGTGATATTTTAAAACTAATGAATAGAGGCCTACATGAGCCCCAAGCTCTTTGAAATACAACAGCTCTATAGTTTACAATTATATTCAACAGGGCCAAAAGTTACACTAGATCTAGTTAAACGAGATGCAGTTTTATAAAAGCTTGCTAAATAAGAAGGTATTCATAAGTTATGTAATTAAAAATTCTTTTAAAATGAATGGAATATACATCATATATATATGAGTACAAAAAAGAAGAAATACACCTAAACTATTAAAAAATTTATTAAGAAATACTTTCATTGAAAAGCTCAGAAAAGAAATATAATGAATACTCCATACAAGTTAAAATTGACAATGGTTATCAGCATTGGTGGTATTGTGAGTGATTTTATTTTCTTCTATATAGCTTTCCTATATATTTCAAGTTTCCTAAAATGAATATGCAGTTCTCCCCAAAATCAAGAAAATAATGTCAATAAATATCTTAATAAAAACTAATGGAACAGGGGGAAATTACTTGGATAGAATGGAAATGTTAGAGCTTTTAGAAAAAATTCCTTTGAACTCTTAAAGAGTGAGTTTGAGGTCCTACGTGAATGAAATAAATGAGCTGGTTAAATTCAATGCCAGTCCTATAGTACTTGGATTTAAATCCAGTTACCATAGGAAGAACAACTCAAGAGAAAACCTATAATTTAAGGAAAATATTCAGTCTTTGTCCATATCCAAATCTTTTTATTTATCCATAAGTTTATATGCAGTGTCAGTTGTTAGACCTAGTCTTATCTTTCAACTTAGCACACTACTAAGGGTCCATAAATTTAATGTATCAAAAATACAAAAGAAAAAAATATTCTAATGGGTAAGTTGTCCTTACTCCCCATCACTCCCATCAACAGTGGATGTCTTTGGGTTCTTCTCATATCCTGCAAGCTCTCTCACCTCGAGGTCCTCTCACATTTCATTCCATCTTCTTAGAACATTACCCGCTTTCCTTCACCAGGCTAATTCCTACTCATATGTTAGATAATTCTTTGGCTTCACCTCTTCCACAAGTCATATCTTGGTCCCCAAGCCAAGTCTGATGGCCATCTATGTGCTTCTGTGACCATACGTTTTCACTCTTAAGAGCACATTTGTCTTATCTATCACCTCTGGTCAGAAAGCCACTTGAGGGCTAAATCCTTTGTGCCTGGCACACAGTCAGTGTGACTCACTAGATAAGGACTGCTGTGACTTCCCTGTTCCACAACTATTCCAGTCTACTGGTTTTGGGACGAAAGAGGAAGCCCTTGGTCATGACCACTGTCATCTGCCTGTGTTTTTCGCCCAGAAAAAAACTGGTAAAAAGAGGAAGAAACATTTAAGATTTGTTACAAGGGAATTTTAACTTAACTTGTTGCATAATGTATTTAGCAAATTTGTTATTCATAAAAGAATACTTTGGCCTGGTCCTAGAGAAGTGACTACATACCGAGAGGAATTTTAAAATAAAAAAGATGAAAAAGATTTTTCCCCCTCTGACTATTGTAAGTCTCAAAGGCAAACATTTGTGTTAGTTCTACACATGTTACATCAAAGTTAATATGATTTGTTCTTCTTTGAAAAATACTCTGCATCTGTAAACCATTGCCTTGTGTCTGGCTCTTTTGTTATATTGGATGAGATCCTTGAATGCTTTGTGTCTCCATTTTTCTAACTGTAGAATGGGGCTAATTTTACTGTCCATAGTGACTAATGTTGGGGAAAAGTTTGTGCTATGATATAGATGTTAGCTGGCTATTAAAGTGGAGAAAATTAGTTTCGTATTGTATTTGATTGTCAGAGTACTCTTTAACCAAAGGAATGATATCTTTAACTACTTCTTTCTCTATATAGACTCATATTTCCCTTCCTCGAACTCCAGTTAAAATGATCAAATTGATGAAAACCATGGTATTGTTGAAAGGTGGTTCCATTAACACAGGAAAATGGAAGACATCAAACACACATTCCTCATTCCCTAACTTTTCCATATCATGACTTGGAAACTATGAATAGATGTGTTAACAATGAGTTAGGATAAAGTAAGGATAAAGTTAAGATAAAGTAAGCAGTTACTTAAACCAGTCTGGCCTCATCATTCTAGGCTGAGTCTGCATGTCAATCTCTGAAGGACTCTTGATTTCTCTCATTATCTAGACATTGCTGATGATGAGGAGGAGCTACACTTTACAGGGTGGGGGCATCACCAGATAAAGAGAGGACAAAGAAGAGTTCTAGAAAAAGTGAGCCTCGAAGTCCTCATTTTGCTCTATAGTTACTCCTTAGCAATCAGAAGGTGGGAAGGTGACCTGTGGGTAGTGGGCTGGGAAGGAAGTGGACAGCCTATGGAGGTAGGGAAGTCGAGAGAGAGATGAGAAGTGAAATATTTATTATATGATTTTATTTTCTAGTTTTATTGATATATACTTGATATATAACATTGTATAAGTTTAAGGCATACAATGTAATACTGTGATATGTATATATATATTGTGAAATGGCTATCAGGATAAGTTTAGTTAACATCCATCAATCCGCACAAACTTCCAGTTATAAGATAAATAAGTTCCAGGGCTATAATGTACATCATGAGGAAGTGACCTGTTTTAAGTAAGGTTGGTAAAACAGTGAAGTCAAAGGGGATTGTTCAAATGTTTTTTTTTTTTTTTTTTGGTTTATTATTATTATTTTTTTATTAAACTGTGACAAATATGTACTGGCTCTGAATTGAATCTTCTACATCGTGAGAGAGGCATACGCAAAACAAAGACTAAAGTCTCCTCCAAGGGAAACACATAAACCATATTTTAAATCATTCTCATTTCCCAAGAACTCTAATGCCCCAATCCAATAAAACCTATACTCTTAATCTTTTTTTTTTTTAAAGCAAGAATCTGACATCAGATGTCTGCACATTCTATAATCCTAAGTCCAACCGCCCCAGATAATGAGGACCTAATTGAGGCTCTTTCAATTAGGTCCTCATTATCATTGTCCCATGTTAGCTCAGGCACTTAGAAATACATACGTGCTGTAGCGCTTCCTTACTCTGATCAGTCCATAGTAAGCCTCTGGCTAGCCAAGACAGAAAAGTTTGCATAAAGAAGCAGAATATTATTCAAAAGGCCAAGAGCCACATTTGGACACAGGGATATGCAATCATGCAAAAAAGTGATTCCAAGGTCAGGCAGCACAAACAACTATTAATAATAAAGGATCTATTATGAAATAATAATGACATATTTCTATTCTTCAGCCGTATGATTCAAATCCTGTAATATTTCAAATAAATAGTGATAAATAGGCCCAAGGTGACCTCAAGTCTTCTGAGAAGAAAGATGTTCTATGTTAATATTCAATTGAGAAGGGAGGTAACTAAATACTGGGAGCCATTGAGTATGGCCATCTGGATAACAGAGCAGCCTGATATTTCAGGACAAATTCTATACATATTTCTGCTGTAAAGAAAGGAAAGGAAAAATAAAAACTTTTGATCGTGTGCTTCTTCTTCTTCTTTTTTTTTTTTGGCTGTTAGTAATGAAAAATTATTATTAGGATGAATCTCTTTCTCTATCAACCATTTGCGAAAGTAAAGCAAATGGAAAAATCCCAGCTTGTCATTAGATCTGAGATGTGAGTACAACATAAATCTCCAAGGCTAAGGGTCTTGATAATGCAAATATTTGACTGGAGTGTGGGCTGTCCAGCACCTGGCATGAACTAGATTTCTGTGTGAATAGAGGTGTCTTTCAGGAAATCTGGGAGCTCCATGTGCAACCTCACTAGGCCATTAGGGGCTCACCTCTTAGACTCATTTTTCTGGCCTGACTTTGTTCTAGCTCCAGAACCAGGACTGTGATGGTTTTTCCTTAACCTCCTGATCCTGATCTCCTGTTTCAGTGATCCAAGTTACGGAATCCAGTTCTCGTCCCTGTGTTTTTGACTTTATTTTCTCTTAACAGCTTCTTGTTCTCTTTGGTTTGGCTTACAAGCTAGAAACTGATTTCAAATCTTATTAACTTTGTCAAACTATGTGTTAAGCCTAAAATGTTTCTTCTAGGAGATCAGGAAAATGCTAGAATGTGAATTGAATGCATGCCAGGATATAAGAATGGAATTAGGTCCAATGCATAGCCATGCTTCTGTGGATTAGAAGACCCAAAATCTGGTATAGATTGTTTAAATGTTGACTTCTAAAAGCAAACAAGATTTCTATAGTTTATGAATCCCATGATTTTTTTTTTATAACTTTCTGAAAGTTTTAAGAGATATCTCTAGGATATACACTATCTATGCCCTTCCCAAACTAGACTCAACCATAAGTGAATTATTGGCCAAAGTCCTCTGATTCCTCTAGGTCTGAGGAGTCATTATTTCTCTCTTTATTTAGGAGTCTGTGGTAGAGAAAAGGTGATTTGTTCACCATTTGTTTCTTGTTCCTCAGCATATAGAGAAATTATATTTCCTAACCTTCCTTGCAGTAAATTTGGGAACCATATTTCTGAGTTTCTTTTTTTTCTAAATTCCTTTCCTTTTTTCCTTCTCTTCCTCCCTTCCTTCCTTCCTTCCTTCCTTCCTGCCTTCCTTCCTTTTTTCTTTCCTTCTTTCCTTCCACTGTTTGGGTCAGTGATAGAAATTGAATGAGAATTATAATGTCCTAGTATCACTTCATAAAATTTTAAAATTATGGCTGTTAATTTCAAGGCAAGATTGAAACACAATGAAAAAACATGTTGTTTACTAAGATAAATTATTTGCATCACACTTTTGTTTACTTAGTCTACAGGACCAGGCTTTCTGTAGGCTACACAGTTTCCTTCCTGATGGTCAGAATTCCAACTGGTGGCAGGAAGAATGATGGCAAAACTGTCTTCATTATGTAGGCTGATCTGGAAAAACTAGGAAAATTTGTTTTCTCCACCTCAAAGAAATATTAGTATGTAATTTTATGGGATTTTCTTATTAAAAAGTGATTTCAAATGCATTATATCAGTTAATTTTAGCACAATCTTATAAGGTAAAATTGCCAGTCTATGAATAAAGCATAGAGTAGAGACTTGCCTAATGTCATTCAACTTACAAGGGTAGGATAGTTTAGAAAATAAGTTTTCTGACTCCATCTCCAGTGTTTTGTGTGTGTTTGTGTATTTGTTGTTGTTGTTGTTGTTTGTAATATGTGATAAATGCCCCTTGTAGTAAGCAGGGAATGAAAAGATAGTATTAAAAAGGAAATAATCATGTATAATCCCCTGGCCATTGACTAATGTTAACATTTTCTATTATTTTTCTAGTCTTATCCTGATGTATATATTGTAAATATTATATATTATGCATACATAATAGTTGATAGCATATCATTTATACCATTTTGTGTTCTTTTTTGCACTTAACATTGTAAGAAAAACAGTTATTCTTGTCATTAAAACTTCTTGCAAACATAGCGTATAATAGCTGCATGATGTTTCAGCATATGCTTCTATGATAATTGAATTAATCCCTTCTCTAGTCTCAGGCATTGTTATTAAATTTTTAGGTCTCAGAAGTATTTACTAATGCTGCAGAAGTATTTCTGTACAAAAATATTTTTCTGTATTTTACATTATTTTCCTAGGATAGATTTTTAGTAGTGGAATTATAGAAAAAGAACAAATGCGTACATGTCATCTTTACTATATGAATTCCTTTCTCAGCTTCTGGAAATTATCACACCACCAGTAAACAACAACAGACCAGCTCAGAAATAAAGTCACAGGCTTGAATGAATGGTAAGTTCCACCTCATTCTGGATTGGGCTGTTAAAGTGCCAGTTCAGAGAAATGAGTTTACCAACCATAATGGTTGGCCATGGTAACCTATTTCCAAAGAACTGTAATTGAAATTTAATGTGACTAATCCTCATAACACCCCTGTGCTCTAAGTGGGAATTGTTATTTTGCTGAGAAAGAAAATGCCAAACAATGTATTTACTGTACTCTGCCTTGGGTCCTTCAGATTTACTCACACAAGTGGTGTGCACATTGAGAAAGAACTAGGGTAACTAGATGGATTTGTCTCCCCAGTGTTGGATCAAAACAACCAGGCCAAGATAAAAGACTACATTCGAGGTCAAATGGGTATATTTCTGCTGTTTAACATTCCACAATGAGACAGAGAATGAGTTAAAAAGAGAAGATAACACCTCTCTGCAACAAAGCTAGATTGTTTAAATGGGTTAAATCACCAGAACGAAGTTACAAAACACTCTGTCGTGTCCTATATTGATAAAAATCTGCACTTTTGTCTCTCATTTTCCTGCCTTTTGTAGTGGCACACAACTAATATGATATTTCTTTCTTCATTTTTGGGAGTCTGTATAATATATAATTTAAAGGAAATCTAAATATTTAAAATAGCTGTTTGCTGGATCATTGGGTAAATCAAGAGGTTTCTGAGTGAGAGTAATTTTTTACTCAAAGATATTTATAACCTCAATAAGAGCCAGTATCATTGCTTGATTTATTTGAATAAATAAATCTAGAAATTTAGAAAATTCAGTTAGAAAGACATGGTTGTTTATAAATGAGCCAATTCTTATACCAAAATGTAAAGCCATGACTTTGAAAAATTCTGTGCTATTATTATGAACATATTTATTTAGGTTTGCATGTGATCTATGTCCTCTTGGATAGATTCCTATATCTAAGCATATAGCACCATCAGGTAGAGGTGTTTTTCCCAGTTAAGGGTGAACTTTAAATCAGATTTAATTAACTTAGAGGAACATTTTTTTAAATCTCTCTTTCTCTTTGTGTGTATGTGAGTATCCCTTTATTTAAAGAAAGCTGAGAAATTATGTGTTAATCAACAAGTAAATTAAAAACAATTTCTATATAACAGGCTCTTAAAGAAAGCAAATTTCTGGCTTTGTTTTAGCTCCTTGTTCACTATTTTTTATTTTTCATGTATTCTCAATTATGATCCTGATAAATATGTTAAACAGAATATTTCTTTTAACTCACTAAAATTGTTTTATAGTAACAAGCCTTTGCATGTAACATATAAAGCCAAGGCTTTTAAACCAACCTAGGCTGGTAAGATTGTCTTTCTCAGGCCAATCAGCTAATCAGAAGAGAAGGTAATTTATTTTGTACATAACAGAAATTATAGGTACCTTTAAGAACTTCATCATGGCTATCTTTTTCTAATAGCAGGGAATAACTTTCTATTCTCCTCAGAAAAGACTGAATTTCCTTTTTACACATGGCTTTCTTTTTACACAGTTCACCCCTGAACTAGCTAACAAGCAGTGTCTTTTCTGGCTGATTAAGCAAGAGTTAGAAATTAGTTTTGACAAAAAACATACTATTTGTATCTCTTTCAGAAGTGAACCTTAAAAAAGAATATTTTAGAATCTATAATACACATTTCTAGTGATCCAAACTGCTTCTTTTTCCTGGATTTGTCAGAGAAAATTTCCTGTTTTTGGATGAATTTTGATGGATGAGTATGAACTGAGTAGGTGTGGGTGCGTGTGGGGGAGGGAGGAGTAAGGGAGAGGGTTCACGTTCGAGAAGTGGAATGGAGTGGCCAGAGGATTTTGAGGCCTGAAGGACCTGTGTGATCAAGGGCCTGGGTAGAAGAGTTACAAAACAGCATGAAAGAATTTGGTCTGACTACAGGATACAAAATTTGGGGATGGGACATGAAAAATTGGGATGGATGGATCTCATTCTGAATGATATTTGATTCTGGAGTAAGAAAGCAAGACCTGATTTGATGGCAATTGGCCACCAATATCTACTACTAATAAAACTGCTGTTTTATGAAGATTGGTTAAAATAAGGAAATAGTGAAAGGTCCTATGGCTCTGACCAACTTTGTTTTATATCCTTCCAACTGCTGACATATTCCACTTTCTGTTTTTCTTTTTTGGTAATAGCATATGTTTAAATAGGAAATTTAATATATGCTGTCTAATACAATAATTCTATTATATTGAGTAGCATTCTCTACTTATTTAGTATGTGTTTTGTAGTTATGAAGAGATATTCTATTATTTTTTACTCTCAGCAAAGCCAAACCCTTTGTAGACCCTCAAGAAATACCTCTTGAATAAAATGGAATAAATGAGATTTTTTACCCTTCTAATATAATAAAGGCAAGTTCTTGACTTGTTTTTGGTGTATTGTAGATTCATTCATACCCGTGACTTTTATAAATTGTGGAGACTTTTCAGTTGTTTTTGAGTAACAATGGTTTTCTGAGTATGAATCCATTTATGCATGTGCTTAGCTGTGAAAGATTAATTAATAATTATATATCCCCTTACTCCAGGTAGGATAGGGTAAATATATCCTTGCTGAAATAGAAATTTCAGATGCAAATTATATTTTCCACCCTGTAAAGGGGCACCATCTAATTTTTTCCTCTAGTAATGTAACTTTGAATAACATAATCACCTCATTTTTATATAAAATGCATTATTTATTACTAACTTATCCACTTTACCAAATTTACTTATTCTTAAGTGTTTTGTTGATGGGATTCAAACACATGCAAACACACATGCAATCAGATTTAATACCAGGAGAGGAAATTTTAGCTATCGGTATAATTCCTAGGAGTTTCCTTATGCAGGGGATTATTAAGGGAAGGGGTAGTTTAAGGACAGACCCTAGGACCCTTGTAGATTTCTAGAAGTTGTTTTTCAGCCTGCTGTTTATTACTTTGCTTACCCAAGTTAATTATAGCACTCGTCCTGTGTCTATCTGGATAGACCCAAGTTTTTATAAGGGCTGGTCGGTCCATGCACACTTGACTGGGAAAGGAAAGAAAGCATCCTTTTTATTGCCACCAGTGCTTGTCTTGTAAGAGATAGGAAACTCAAAGTTAAAGTCGAAATCTGCACCTCCACATTGGTCACTTTGTTAATCTGCCCAAATTTTGAGGTTCAATCTGCCTTAATGTGCACCATTAATTCAGCCCATCAGTTAACCATAAGCCCTTTAATAATAGCCCACAGGAATTCCCTGGTAGACACAACTTTCTGGCTTGTTTGGAAATTATACAAGGCCTCCACATAGAAATGGTTGGGACTGTCAACAGACATGCTCTTTTTACCTAGTTTGAGGAAGAAAAAAGGCTGCTTCTATGCCAGTTTATAACAGTCTTGCTTCCATTTCAGCTATATCAGCGGATCTCAATCCTGGCTGCAAATTAGTCACCCAGGGAACTTTCAAAAATATGAAATGTTTAAGCCTCATCTTAGATTCATAGAGAGTAAAGCTAATGCATCTGAATTTTTAAAAATCTCGCTAGGATTCTAAAGGTTAGCCAGGATTGAAAACCGCTGAGTGTGGGGCCAAGAAGATACCCTCCTCTGACAAAGGACATAGGTGAAACTTTCAACTCTACAGTGGTGGGCTGAGATGTTGACTAAGACTAGACTTTTATGCTTACCTTTAGAGTCAGAAAGAGGTTTGCTTCCATCTACCTCCAGCCAAGAGTCAACTTATCAAAGAGCTCTTTCCTTTCCTTTTATGCTGCCTAATGAAATGTAACCTGGCCCAAAGTAGCATAGGTTAACCAGACTTGGGAGAGGGAGGGCTTGGAGATCAGCTCATGATGATAGTGGAGCATCCAGACCAATAATTGGTTTCATAACTCATTGTGTGACATTGGGAAAATCATCGAATCTTCCTAGACCCCTTTTCTTTGCAGGTAAGTAGATAAGAGGTAATAACCCCATGCTTACTTTTCAGGGCTATTGGGAACATCACATGAAACTGTACTTGAAAGCACTTTTAAAACTTTAAAGTTTCACACTTCAAAGAAGTTATTATTCCCACTCTTGTAAATGAGTTATTTCAAAGTGTCTTAAGTGTGTTCTTTCCATGGACCAAACACTGAAACATAATATTTTAATACCTGCAGATGAAACATAAATAGATACGTAGTTCATATTTTGTATCATATTTTCCTTTATCTGTTATCATTTATCCTGATAGTAAAATGTCCACAAAATCTAGCTACAAGGAACAATTAAGTAAAAAGAAAAGCTAATTTGTTTATTCTAATGTTTCAAAGCTAGAACAGAGAAAACTTGAAGGATTATCACAAATGTTATTAAATTTTATTGTCCATGACTAAGTGTTAGGTATCATGCAGTACAAGCTTAATTTGAACTTTAAGAGATTACAAACTAAAAATAATCTAAAGTTTGCAAATAAATGATACATATTTGAAACCTAAAATGAACCAAAATTGTCACCTAAAATAGAGTACTTATGAAGTGAAATTGTTCTAAGAGAGTGCTATGGTGAAAAATTCTAGACGAACATATTGAGAAAAAAAATAGGCAGCTACTTTCAATCTTTGCTTTGCTTTATCATAGTAGTGATGAAGATGGATGAATTATGAATTACAGTGACACTTTGATTAACAAATTCTTTGGCAGGGAAGCTCTTCGGTAAATTAAACAACAAAACCCCAAATGAACTAAAAATCTTCAAGAATCACATGAAACAGAACAGTTTGATTTTGTAGCTAAAGGGAAAAAATTTTACATGAGCGTCTTCTCAATAAATATGCATGTTGAAGATAACTCAAGGCATGTGAAGTCTTGAAAGTTCACAGCCTCTTTTTTCTTACAGCTCCCTGATCACTCCCAGCATTGGAATCCCTCTCTTTCTGCCTTCAGCTAGTAACCTCTTATCTGCCATCACACTTAGAAAATGACTTGTTGTGCATGACTAAAAAGTATTCACAGAAAATATTACCTCAACCAATAGCTGCTTAATCTATTATTATAATACATTATTAGTATATTGTTAACATATTAATATAACAACATTAATCTAACTGTAGATCTATAGGCTTTTCTATTAGTTGAAGCTATTGTTTAGGCACCAGCAAGCAGTAAGTGAGTAGTCACTTGAGGACAATTTGCTTGCATTAGTGGATGTGAGTATAAGGAGCTGGAGAATAGGGCATAGGAAGAAGAGAAGAGTCAAAAAACAACCCTGAGTTTCTTCATGTCTAACCTCAACCCCTGGCCGGCTGGATGCCACTGACCAGGTTGTAGGAGGCCTTGTCTTAGAGTTGTTTGGAAGAGAGGGGAACAGGGCATCTAAAACACTCACCATGGGGATCCAAAAGAACCCAAACTCATGGTTCTCAAAATTTCTGGACTATAACTCCAGGGTTTCTAATTTATAGGTCCTGCCTTGGGCCAGAGAACTTGTATTTCTAACAAATTCTCAAGTGATGCTGAAGGAAAACACGTTGAGAACCACTACTTTAAGCTTACCTTCTGTGACTAAGTCTTGTCTTCTATTTTATCAACGAGTTACCTGGGATCCAAGATATAAATGACGCTGAAGACCCTGATGAAAATCTAGGGTTCCTAAATCCCAAGTCAGTTCTTTTTCCCACTGAATTCTCTACCATTGTATAATGAAACCATACATTCCGTTCTATCACTTCAAAATATCCAAATATACATTTTTTGTTTCAATGTTTTTCCTACAATGACCACAGTCTGCATCAGTACACTCCCTATATAATCCATAGTATCCACACTTTTGCTTTACACAACTTTTGTTTCTGACCTACAAGAGTTCCACACTTTCTATTAATGAAATCTATTAGTAAATCTCCCCCCAATTCTAAAACCTTACTAACTGAACTTTTGAGAAGAGACATAACTAATATTCAAGTCTAATTTGAATTTCGTGTCTTTTTAAACATTTGTTGCTATTGTAATAACAAAACAGCAAACAAGAGGAAGAAAATAAAAAGAAACCAGAGACCCTGGATGATGCACCAAGTAGATAGATGGCTCTTGAAAAAGCACCATGGATCATTGTACTTGAAGCAACTCTCCAGTATGAATTTGATTGACATGTTTTCATATTTCTCATCAGTTGAATCATTAGCTCTCTGAAAATAATTTTTCATTAATTTGGTCAATTTTGATTGAGGACCTCCTGGTAGCAGGCACTGGAATACGTTGGTGGATAAAACGGACACTATACTGCCTTTATTATTTCACATTTTGGTGAGTTTAATCAATTGTTGGAACCACATGCATTTTACCAAGTTTTTCTAATTGAGATCTGTTAGATTGCTTGGATTTTCAGTTGGTTTTCTTAGTAAAGGCAGGTAACTGACAAGACAGACCAATTCTATTTTAGATTAACTGAGATTAATTTTTCTTGCAACAGGCTTAGTAACCATTTATTAGGCTATAGACATCCATAAGTCTGTTCTTTCCATAGAAAATACACAGTTGATGAAATAGACAAAATGTATACACTTAAAATAAAGCAACAAGGACAACAAAACTCTTATGATTCATTTAAGATGAGCTTTTCTTTTCCTAAAGAAGCTTCTTGAAAAAAGTGACACTAATACTTAAAGGAAGTTGAGAAAAAGTAAGCAGGTAAAGAATCGTAATTGTAAAGTTCTCATTCCTGTGTTCTTTAGATCTGGCAAATGGAGCTGTCCAGGATATATTTAGCATCAAAATGTGAATGGAGTACCTGTGTTATCTTACAGTGAGCAATTAAGTGAGGTTACTCATGCCGAAAACATAACCATGTTTTAACTTTTTAACCACTAGACTATTCCTGTTCTTTAGTACCCAGCTTATAAAAAATTTGCTTGGCTAGGTGGCTATTAAACTTTTCCAAATGTTTTTCTTTAAATAAACAATTTGAATAAGTTGTTCTAAAGTCTGCCATTTTGCAACATTCAGGAAGAACAGTTTTTTATTGTTGTTATTGTTTAGATTTTTTCACACAATGTGTTTGGAGGAGGATGCTAAAAGGAAAAAATCATTTCTTCGGTTACTGAAATTACTCTCATTTCGAAGACATTTTGGTAAACAAGGCAGCTCACTATGCCATCGACCAGCTTTACGGCATATACTCAGAAAGGCTAGGTTTGTATTCCTTACAGATTCAGTGATGTGAAAGCTCCAGCGAATACGAGCAGACACTGAACAGAGCTTTGATTCTAGGGTCTCTGGTGAGCAGTATGGGTACTGTCTATAAAATACAGGGCTGAGATCGCTGCTAGAGGAGGAATTGCATTATAATTGGATCCCAGGAGTTTTATTAACAGTGAGATGGGAGGGGAGTTGAGAGCATCATCTGGGTGCCTGAGCAACGAGTCATGCAAACACCCTGCTACATGGGATCCACAGACAGAAAAACTGTTCTCAAGGGCTCAGTGGCCCTTATATGGTGGCACCATGATCAGGACTATCAAAGCAAATGCTTCTCTAAGCTGTAAACTTGCTGGTGCATCAAGGAAGGTTCCAGTTTCTCTGAATATAAAATGCTTGAAAGTAAGCCAGGCTTGAGCCGGCTAGAAGATAACTAATTCTATTTTTCCTACATTCCATATCCTTCCAGGGAAGACAAACTATGTTTGTCTGTCTTATCTTTTGTGTATATGCAAGAAATGTGATTAGATGAACTAAAGTTGTCCACAGCAGCTGTAGTTTTGATTTTAAAACAACAACTTTACCAAAGTGGAGTCTATGTCCAAAGAAATTGTTCCCTTTTAGGATGAGAAAGATAATCTTTGGACTAATCCTCTTGCTCCTTCTCAGACCCCCTTTCCTATCCATTCTTCATTTCTTCACTTAACTAGAAAAAAATGGTAGAAAACTTTGGACCCCCAGAGAAGTGCCATTTCAGAGATAGTCATCTTATCCTAACCAAGCACAGAAATCTACCACCTAGGGGTCTTTGGGGCTCCCAACAGCTCGTGTCAGTTCAGCTAGGAGGGCAGGTGGCACTATAGGAAACTGTAGCTTAAAAGGGGAAACCAGGCTATGTGGAGAGTTTTGTTATTTTTCCAGTGGGGTTTACTCTGAATTTGTGAAAAATACAGTAGCCTGACACTCTCTTTCCTTCAGAGACTAGTCATGGGGAGAGAGGAGAATGCAAATAATCGGAGTGTAAAGTCTGCTTAACTGGGGTTAGCCTGGAAGCATAAAGGTTGACGGCTGGGATAACGGCGGCCAGTTTGCTTATGTAAGGCTGGATTTTGTTTCATTACTTCTATGGGGATGCCAATGATTCTAGAAAGTTCTCCAAAGCTCCTCCTATCCTCTCTCCCATGTAACCTTTGCACTGTGTTTGTTTCTGTTCTCTTTACCTTGGGACTGGTGAACATTGGGTAGAGCTGGGCAGGTGGGATCAGAGATGTTTAGCACCAGGCTTAGAGGCTCTGAGCAGTCACCAAATTCAGTCTACGTATACATCATTCACATCATCTCAGTGTACCCTCACAGCGACTTTCTACAATTGTAGGTGAGGAACTGAGCATGTTACAAGTAAAAGACTTTTGTTATCAGAATTCAAGTTCATGCCTGATTCCAGAGCCCAGGTTTATAACTACCACAATAAGGAATTGTCTTTACTCTTCTCATTTTTCTCATGTTAAATCCCAGTTGAAATATTATTTTCTATATGAAAATTATTTGTTTTTAGCCTAGAATAGTCCCGAATTGGATCAGTATAAATGCCATTGCATACCATGTGGGATTCTGCTGGTCAGTCATCTTTTTGACTCCTTCAAATGGTAAATTAATATAAACATTTGTCAATCAATTTCTGTAATTAGGGGAATTAACTGCTCAAACTGAAAATGTCTTTATCTCTCAGATTAGATGAAAATATTTTTAAAGATTAATAGAAATATGGTCTGAGAGGTTCTAAGTTAGAAGTAACCAGGAGCTATCATCCCTGAATGTGCTAGCATCTGAATAACATTAGCCCTTTTTTTTTTTTTTTAATTGGGAGGCTACAGTTTACTTCCAGGTCCTCTGATGAATAACCTTGATGTCTTAGGCAGGGAGTCCAATATGCGTCACTCCTTACCTCAAGCTGACTGTTTTATCAACAACCCTGGCTGATGAAAAATCTTCCTGCAATTGTTGTATTCTTACTCAAAGCATGCCTCTTTCACCCATTCCAGCTGGTCTAATAGGTGGATGAAAGAACAGCCAAAAACGCACTGCAGGAGCATTTGGTTCTGAAGAAAAACACACCAAACTTATTTGTTCCATTTCTTATTTCTTCAGAATTTGTAGTATATTGAGGAAGTCTATTTTGCAAGAGGTTACTAATGATGACAGTAAATGTTCCTGGCCTGGTGTGCAAGCACACGCTTATGAGAAATGAAGAAACCTGAGTAAACATAGAGCTTTGCTGGCAGCAGCTAACATCTTCCATGATTTTCAGGCCCCTGGGTGCAAGAGGCAACAAACTCCTGTAGCATTTCGCAATGGATTTATATAGAAGATCAGTACACTTTTATCTTTAGGAATCAATAAAACCTTACAAAGTCTGCAGAGAATTTCTTGCTTGGGAAGACAGAAAAATGCCTATAGGATATTTGGGAAGTATTTTTATTAAAATGCTCAGAGATAAGACAGGAAACAAAAAGCAGTTTCTATTTAGAAAACTTTAGTACCATGACCCACTTACCTACGTTGGAAATTAAAAAACAAACAAACGAACAAACAAAAAAACCTTTTACAGGTTAAGACAAATTCAGTAATTGGTTAGGACACTTCCTGAAGCCTTCGCTAAGATTTCAAGCGCACAGCATTGCCACTCCTTACTCTTCTGCTGGCAGAATGTTTATATAACGTAGGTCGTTTTCCTTATGAAAATGTTCAACTAATATTATGCACTTCAAAATGTAATATTGAATGTAGAATATTGATTCTGCATAAATTACCTGGATAATTTTAGCTGGGACATAGCCAGGTCTCTTTGGCCATCACCATCAGTTCGGAAGCCAGTTCAGACCACCATAGGTATTGCTGAGCCAGCAACAGCCCAGCATGGAATCAGAATCCATGGCTTCTGTAGACTCCAACTGAAGTTTGTGCATTTTTAATTCTAATATTTTAAGACAATGGATAGCATTGTGCCTATTCTGTCTTACATTTGTTCTTTATCTACTTGCCACAGTGATGGAAATTCATCTATTAGATATTCATTCCTTTGGACATATAGCATATTTTCTTAAAGAAAAAGACAAAATCCCAAATATTTCATAAATGTTTTTTGATTCAATGAATACTTGCCAATTGAACTATCATTGATGGTGTGGATTTGCTCATCAGATCACTTTTTTTTTTTTTCCCCACAAAAACTAGCTGAGAACAAACACTTAGGGATTAGGAATTTTGATAAGATTAGTTGTTAGAGGAGTATGAGAAAAAATATGTAAAGGACATGTGTCTTCTTAGAGAACAAGTACACCTGAATAAACCTCACTCCATGATGAAGAGCGATGAGCCTCCAGGGGCCAGAAGAAGGGCATGTAAAGGTATGTGTTACATTTTGTATAGAAAAAAATGGCCTCACTGTATCGAACACTTCTCCAGGCTATTTTCCATAACTTTTGACATGATTCACAGACCAACAGCTGTAGTGTCACCAGGGAGTTTGTTAAAAATGTGGCATCTCAGGCCCCGTTCCAGATTTAATCATAATTTACATTTAAACAAGAAGGATGGCCATGTGATTCATATGCACATTGAGTTTGAGAAGCACAGGTCTCTAAGACTGGATTCCTCTGTGTCATGGTTTAATTAGTGAACCACTCCCTAACAACTCCTGATTGGACATGAGATGTACATTGGATCTAAGTTGGGCCAATCAGATTCTCTCTTGTATTTGTGAGTTAAGACAGGAAGAAGAGAGAGAGGGAGAGAGGGAAAGAAGAAGAGAGGGCAGAGTGAGGGAGAGACGGAGGGAGAGACACTAAGATGTGGACCTCAGAGTCAGAGAGAGCATGTCTACAGTTAGAAAAAATAAATAAAACCAGTGTTCGGAGAAGCAGACACAGGTTCTCTAGTTCCTACTACCAGTTCCTTCCCAAGTCTGGACAAGAGGTTTACTAAACCCAAGTTCTACAAAGTACCCCTGGATCCTTATAATAACCTCTCCTTACTTTGTCCTTAAGCCAGTTTGGCATTATGTTTGATATCTTGCACCAAGAGTTCTAACAAATAATAGTGGAATGAGTCTGAGTTGGATCTAGAAAGGGAAGGCAGGTAGTGGCCAAAATATAACTACAGGTTTGCCTGATTTAGACCAGGTAGTCACAAGTGATAATATACTCATTGTGTGTGAATGATCCACAGGTCTTCTGAACTAATGAACTGGAGCACTGTTCTCAGTCTTTTGGAGGGCATTTTTATGCTAGCCTCATGCAATCTCACTTTAAATTGAGAGTACTTGGGAGATGGGCATCTGTGTTGGCCAGTGCTTTTTATATTACCCACCACTTCCCCTTTTCTTTTTACCTTTCCTACCTCATCCTATTCACTGCTCCTGTTCTTGGTCTCACCAGTTCTTAGTGATAATAAATTGGTCTCTGTCCCACCTTGGCCCAATGAGAGATAAGTCTGTCAGGTTAGAAGACCCATCTCTATTTCTGTCTAGGGCCTGGGAGCTACTCTGCTGCTACTCTCTCTATAGTGAGCCAAGGAAGGTCATAACCTTTAGGGTCTGCGTGAGTAGGAGGTAGTATCCTTAAAGCCAAGAGAAGCTAGCCTGTTTAATTAGATTGCTGCTTGGGTATTTGAATCTTTGAGTCCGTTCAAGTTTTCTTGGTGAAGCTGGAGCCCACCATTGGAATCTGAGCAGATGGGAAATGGATCTAGGCCCCACATCAAATTCCTTCAAGCCCATTTCTTTGAAGCTCGGTAATGTGTCCACCCATCTTCACATGAGCAGGGCTGGATCTCTGGATCTATGATCCCATAGGTATTAGTGATGCTATGAGCCTCCCAGAAGCCCCTCTCCCAAACTCTAGAGTGCTCATTTGCTCCAATTGGTTGGCTATTGCCACTGGATTAACAGGAAGCATGATGACTCTATCTTTTTCGACCAGATGGTGTAGACTGTTAGCTTCTTGCTATAAGGAGCCTGTCCTTCTGTCCTAGCTCGTCTCAGACCACCATGTTGCTGATCTACCATAATATTGGTAGTTGTGACAAGTCAACCTTAAAGTATCTTACAATACACAGATTTCAGAGGATAGATTTCTTTTTCACCATATCTGGATATACTCATAGAGATCCATGCTAAGTAAAGTCACCAATGCCTATTATCTAGTGCTAAGTAAAGTCACCAATGCCTATTATCTAGATGTGGGGACTTCTAGGTAATGAATGGGTAAAAAGTATGTGAGTTCAGGACCTGCTATAGCCTGGGTGAATACCAGCAAGAAGTCCAAACCAATGGAATATCAAGGCTGACATCTCCAAAGTCATTCCCATATTATTTGGATATTAGACTATTTGGGGATCATAAAGACTTTGACTGCCAAAGCAAAAACACAATAAAACAAAACAAAAGACAAAAAAAACAAAAAACAAACAAAAAACCCAAACATTTTTTGCATCAAAAATGCAAATTAGAGAAGATAGCCCTAGGATGGAACTCCAGGTAAAGAAATCACCAGGACCTCTGAAACATTTCTTAGCATTTGCTGCTGTTTAAAAGATGAATGAGATCTTCCCCATTTCACTATTTAAGCTCTCTAGATGCCTTTCCAGAGAAAGGTATAATACATAAATTCTAGAGAACTGAAAAAAAGAATGAAAAGCTGTCCTACATCTTTCTTGAGCTCTGTTGTTCTTGCTTCCTCTCTGCCCTGCAAACAGGTGTCATCACTGCAGCGTATCCCTGGTGAGAGGAGTGGAACAAAGCTCCCAGAAGTGGCCACTGGGGAAACAGTAAAATTGGCTCCCGAGGGCCATTATGAGAGATGAGAGTTTACTGTGACGACTAGAGGACCCTCATAGCTCCCTCTGCTCCCTCTTCTCCCCACAGTGGCCCAGGAAAGCAAAAGTTGAACTGCGGAAATTACTAGTTGAAGAATAAAGAATAAAAGTTTGGAAGGAATTCATTATAAGTTTAATCATTGCTGATAAAAATCACCCTAAGGGATTACACAGTTTCCTGCCTTCCACCAGTGTGCCAAACTCATTTTTAACTATGGTTTTCTATGATCTAATAAATTGGCTGTTTTCAGGGTCCTACTAAAAAATAGATTTCTCTGGTATCTGCTGAGGTCTGGATATTGGAATATTACTATTTCTGGCTTCCCTCAGCCTTGCTTTTCTATAAGGAATCTTCATTTAAGGGTTCCCAAAGTTACCAAATCCTTCTTTCTGTTGTTATTCATTCCTTGGCCTGGCTGGAGACATCCTTTGTAGCTCACTGTGGGTAGGTCTAATTCAGGTCCATCCCTAACCCTCCTGGTCCTGGCCATGGTGCCATATTTGGTAGCCCCATTGGGAATTATATCAGTTCTCATGATTTAATTGTTCTCCCTCTTCTCACAGCTCTCAAATCTATAATTTTTAGTCTTGCATCTCATTTGAAATCTACCTTAAATCTCTTAAGCTGTTTTAATTTGGAAGTCATGCTGTTCCCTTGAACCCAATAGACTGATCATAGAGACCTCTTCTGCACTCTGCTGACTTCCTTGTCTCATGTGAGGCACCATACTGATCTGCAAGGCATGTGAACACTGTAAAGCTCTCTTTCCTTATAGAAATAAAAAAATGCATGCATTTTTGTCTGAGATGGTGTTACTTCACACATGGACCTATCCAAAGGCAGGAAAGAAAGGACTGGATTTCAGAGTGTAAGCTTTTCTTTGAAGGACCTACTTTTTACTTTCCCCAAAGCTCATACCTTTCCCTGTAGAAGGGAGGTGCTGCTTGTAACATCCCTCTGGGTGTGAGAGGGCAGAGAGGAAAAGCTGATTAGGGGAGTGAGGTAGGAACATTTTGGTATATCTCTCTTCCCTACTGAGGTTGCAAAATGGTGGTCTAGTGAATTTGGCTGCATTGTTTTTAAAAGAAAGGAAAATTATATTAGCTGCCAACATTTACAAAGCTGAATATTTACACAGATAACTGAATTTCCATATTTTCTTGGAAAAATTATGGAGTTGGCTACATGGAGCCTGCATTCCCTCATGGAATCATGTAGCTGGAGCTGAGCAGTAGCTGCATGCTTTAAGTGGGGCTCTGGTCTTCAGGTGGCCTCCCTCAGTGCCACCCCTGTGTCTTACATTGAACGCAATCAGCTTCACTCTTATATATCACCTGCCTGGCTCCTGGGGGCATCTGAGTGTGTGATCTCCAGGAGAATTCCTGGAGAGGGACCTTTAGAGGTTTGCTAATTCATTCATAGAATCACCAGCACCATATCTTGGAAACAATAAGAACTTGACATATGCTTATCGAATTGATGTGATTCTGAAAATTTGGACTGGAAAAGGTTACACCAGGAGGACTCTAGACTTGCATGATAACAGTGATTGTATAGCTGTAAAGATAGCTATAAACCTTGATTTAGTTCAAGTACTAGAAGTGTCTGTCACATATTCCTGACATATTAAGAATACACTTTCTGGGATTTAGATGCCTAGTTATTTTATCAGGTATTCCATTAAGAAATGATACATACTTCACAGCCACCCAGCCTGCGAAGGACAGCCAGAAATTACATATATAATGTTGACTGAATCCCTGTTTGCTCAGTATGAGCCATCTAGGGAGAAATAATCTACTTTCTTTTCTTTCACCTTAACCTGCTACATATAATAATATTTCATCTTTGAATATAAATCACTAAAATCTTCAGCCATAATTACTTGGTATCTCAGGGTCAGTGTCTCAGGGAACAGAGCAAACATCCATAAAATAAAATAAGAAAAGTCTAGTATTTTGAAGATAAAAGGGATAAAATACACATACACAAACACACACATATTTGGTTAAATTTGAATGAGAGAAAACTGATAGCATTTAAAATATTGCAGGGTTATTTTGAAGATTAATGAAATAATCATGGAAAGCACATAATACAGTCTGGTAACTAAAAGTGTCCAGTAAATATTAGCTATTAGTTATAGGTAATCAATTAATAGTGGATGGCAGGCAATTAGATTTGCTCTAGGTACGTGAAATAATGTATTTTGAGCACTATATTACCAAGGTGTTAGGGGTGAATTAGTCTTATCCATTGATTAGTGTCACTCTCCAGTTTGTAATTTCAGAGTCTCAGCAAGGGGTCCAAGGACCCCTTGGACATGGATACTGAATGGTCTTTCTGCTCCTACCAGTGGAGCACAAACAGCCAGGACAACATACGTAGCTGGTGGTGCCTCAGTTTGGCATTTGCTCACCATGAGGCAACTAATAAAACATTATTTATTGCAGAAGATTAAAAAACAATATTAAGTGGTTAAAATAAGCCCCAAGACTTTTAGAGAGTGGGTGGAGGATTGTTCTAAAGACAATTTCTGCCTCTTCCTCTCCCCATATGCACTCCCATCCCACCATAACTCTGCCAAGAACATCATACTGTCATCTATATGCCATAGGTTTCCCTTAAATTTAGTCCTTCATCAACGCTCAAAAAAAACCTCTTGGTTTATTTCAATGAGCTGCACGATTTGATGCAACCGCTGAGTACTGATTTATAGCATAGACACTGAAATTATTATATAAAAAACATTTCTGCAAAAAATACTTCCCATCCAAACAGTTCTGAGAAAAATAATGTGATTTTTTGTTTTTTGTTTTTTTTTTTTAGGGGGGTGGGTGGATTAACAAATAAACACACTGACTTCAAAGATTTCCATCTTGTTTTCATACAACCTAAATGAGATTAGATGACTTGTGATTTATGCTACCACAATCTTCCGTTGCTTCCCACTTTAAATAAAAATATGGTTATAATTAAAATCACATGAACTTGGATATTTTAGCTTTTAGAAAATAAGATGGATGACTTGATGGTTGCCAAGAGAGACTCTCGAGCATCCTTGTAACATCAAAGCACAGGGCCCTTGGGTTACGGGTCTGGGGTGTGATTATGTCCATTCACTATGGCATTCTAGCACATTCTCTATTAGGGTAGAAACAATAACAACAGCAGCAACAAAACAACCTCCACAACTAACACTTACATAACGTTTTGTACTTTATGAACTACTTTCACTTGTATTTTTATTTTATTTGGACCTCACAGCAGCCTGGTGGGTTAGTTGCCATGGATACTCTTATTTCCATTTTTGGTGAGGAAACTAAGGCTCAGAGAGTCGAAGGGACTTGCTCAACATCATGCAACTAATAAGTGGCAGAGTTAAAATTCACACCAATGTTTTCTTAGTTCTAATCCAGTGACCTTTCACTCTAACACACCAATTGAATAATGTCACTACTTCCCGGGATCCAAAATAAAATTTTCATTTTGACACCACCTGGTCCCATATCAGGGCTTTTAAACACGCTCACATGTTGTTCTCTCTTCCTGGGATGCCCTTCTCAACAGCATTTGACCCCTCTGCAGAAAGGGTCTGTCTAATAGAAGCCCCCTTCTCCACTGTATGAGTTTGCTAGGACTGCTGTAACAAAATACAACACGCCCAGTGTATTTCAAGTATCAGCCCTATTGACGCCACGTAGGATCTTGTTAGAGATACAGAATCTTGGGTCCCATTGCGAACTTACTGAATCTAAATCAGCCTTTTAACAATATTCTTAAGTGATTCGTGTGTGTTTTAAAATTTGAGAAGCACTTGCCTAGAGAACCCTGTAGGATCTCCTCCCACTCGTGTCTTTGAATTCATCTTCCTATCGCTCTTCCTGTTCTTCCCATTCCAGACTCCGGCATTTTTGTCATTCCCAACACTTGCTCTCTCTCTGCCTAGAATGTCTACTCAATCTAAAAGAATGACCCCCCCTTCTTCTACTATGTCACTTGTGCCCTCCTTATTCTGCTTTGTTTTAGTCTTTATCATTAACCTGAAATTGTATAAGCATGTGTTTATCTATTTTTTTAATCTTCAGCAATAAAATATAAGCTTTATGAGATCAGAGATCATATTTTATTCACTGTTATTTCCCTCTAAGCAGAGAAGAATGGTTGACACATAGTAGATGATCAATAAATATTTGCTAAAACAATAAATGTCTGGACTTTTGGTAATTGCTGATTTAATTATTTTCTCTAGTAAAATACTTTTAGACTACTGTCAATTATAGCATGGTATTTTACTAATGCACAACTCAATTTCCCTATTTGGGTTATTTTTCCTCCCTTCTCACCCTATTTCCCTCCTTCCTCACCAAAATAGCTATAGAGTTCTTTTATATTACATAGCACATTGAGAATGGCTGGAGTGATGCAACAGGCAGCTCCTATTAAACACTCCAAAGCAACATGAAATAACATAGGCTGAATAATGACTTTATTGTATGGCAGTTACTGGCTAGAGCTTCTGGACTTGAATTTTTAAAATCAAAGAAAAATTTGAAACTATCCAACCTTATTATAAAATCTTGGCAGTAAACTCAGCACAGATGGCAGCAACATTTTAAACTTTGCTTACAAACTAGGGAACTTACGTCTTCATCTGTGACACCCTTTTGCTTGCTAATGAACGAAGGAAGATTCTGAAATATGATTAAGTGCCAATGAGCTCTGATTAGTTCTTCATTAAAGAGAAGTTTCTTTTCAAAGTATCCCTAGAAAAATACATACATATATGTGATGTATATTAAGAAGCTATTTAAATTGAGATAATGAATCATTTGTTTCAATATGAATTTAAATCCGTTTTAGTGTGGTCAAAAGACAAGCCTTTCTTCAAAAGCCACAGTCTTCTGAATAGAATACTTCCTCAGGAGTCATTGATTTTCTCCTTCTCAACTACTTTGGCTTGGGGAATTGCCATCTTGGTGGGCCAAGTGGCACTGGCTCCCTTTTAGTTACCAGTTTTGTCCTTTCTCCCATGACCTCTTGTAGCCTCTGTGTTAGTCTCCATTCTGCCACAAGCTTTCTTAGTGTCAGTACATGATTTGAGGGATGCAGATAAGGTAAACCATTCAGTCTAATATAAAATTAACCATCATTGATTTTTTAAAAAGTACCTCCCATTGTCATTATTTACAATAATGTGGTATATGATTTCTATTGTTTACCATCCATTCCCACACCTCATGTATCATGAGAACCTAAGCTCCACTAGGGCAGGAATTTGATCTGTTTTATTCACTGCTGTTTTCTGGTGCCTAGAAGAGTGTACGCACTTGGGGGATACTGTGGATGAAATAGGGGCCACATATTAAACCTGCCGAGCTCAGGGGAGGCCTGCACGGAGGGCCTTACAAACTCAGAGACCAAAAGTAACAACATTGGGACGGTCCGAACATAGAAATTCGTAACTGAAAATTCCTAATGAGGCCTATAGCATCCTTAACAAATGATAATTCTTATCTAAGTGAGCCTATCTATTGTCTTTTTGCATCTAAGATAACACACCTTTGAAATGTCAGAGTGATCTTCTTTTCCAGGGCACAACCATTACAGCAGAGCACAGGACCACAGAACCCCAGAACCCCTCATTGTTATCTTGTTCCCTTCATACCATCTCTAAATGCTGTAAATGTTAATTATTAACTATCCTGTACCCACCAATGTAAAAGAAGCATGTGTCTTTTCGTTTTACTTTTTTATTCAATCCCAGAGATTTCCTCGCTTTGCTTCCTGCTGCCCTCTTAACCTACCACCAATGGATTTCATGTGATCCTCCTTGTCTCCTCCTCTGATTCTAATGTAGAAAGTAAGCTGCAAAACTGCCATTCTCTGGAGCATTTTCTCAATCCATTGAGATTTTGCTTCCTGGCAATTGTTGTTAGTTTAGCCCAAAGAAATTCATAAAAGTTTTCTATAGGTTTGGACATTTCTCACATCAACAGTACTCAATCCCTATTTTTGTTAGACAAATCAGCACTTTCAGAACATGTAGCTGTGGAATATTATATGATATGAGCTTTGAGTTCACCAGGCCTAGATTATAAGCAGAATGTCATACAAAACAATATTTTTCTTTCCTTATCAGTAATTTATAAATTGTATGTTAGAAATCTTAGTAGAGTACTACTGTTCAACATGGCCCTTTGTAATGACAACGGTTATGGGTGCAATTTAAAAGCTAGATGTTTTAAGGAAGCCACTGAATTTCCTTCCAGTGGATGATTCACTCAAAAACGGACCTAGAAAAAACCCTTTTTATTTGAAAAACAGATGGATTGCTAAAAGGGTCACACCACATTTTAATTTTCCTGTGAGAAAACAATAAACTAGATTACAGAGCCTGAAGAAAGGCTCGCCTGTCTCTTAGTTCTCAGAAAAGTTCTACTATAGGGTCCTATCCCTGAACAACCTCTCGGAACTTCTCTAGAAATAAAAGGAGAACAACTGCATACTGCTTTCAGATTTTTCCTCATGCCTTTTTATTTTCCTGTCCTTTTTTTTTTTTTACCAGCAGTTTCTTTCTTATTTATTTATTTATTTATTTAAAATAGACTTTATTTATTTAGAGCAGTAAAAATTATATACATATACACACATATATATATACAACTTTACATATTTAGGAAAACAATATACACGTAGTTCTTCACAGAGTTTTACATCAACAGGATCTCCTTATATTTGAGATAGACTTTAGGACACACAGGGCTATTAAACATGTTTCCTTGTTTCTTCTTTGAATACCGAAAGTAAACTAATTGGTTGTGCAAAATAACTGCATACAAACCTTCATTCCCTTAGACAAAAGCTCTGTGCTTTTTAGGCCTCAGCTAAAGAGAAAGGAACAAAATAGAGATCTCGAACTTGGAGATATGCAATTGTTCTGTGTGTGCGCATGTGTGTATACGTGTGTGAATGCATGAATGTGTGTCTATTACATGTTACGATTTTGAGAAAGAAGTTCCACAGTGTTTGTTTTATGTCGTTTAATAGCATTTGTGCAATGAGCCCTCACCCCTCTCTGGTGCAACAGACTCTCAGCATGTTTGTTCTGGAAGGTTTCCATTTCCCATGGAACCACAAACCTCAATTACTTGACTTTCATATTATTTTGCAGCTTCTTTGCTATTTCATGGACTGTGCGTCAATGGGTGGCACTTTTATCTATGACACAAGGAACACTATTGCTGGGGTTACATGCACTCTGCAAAAGGAATGGCCAATCTCATTAAGTCCATTTGTTAGGGGGAAGGTGATTTTGTGACAGAAAATTCAATAAAAGCTCCAACTGATTTCTAACATGAAGCAACCAGAGTAGTGATTACCCCAAAGCACAGTTCACATTACAAAAACCTTTTCATTTATATCCGGTTCACTACTGGAATAAGTTATTAAAGTTTTAGCACTTGTGAGGTATAAGTTCCAGTAATGCAAACAAACAACAAGAAACTATCTTTGTATCCTTAAAAATCGGAAAACAACCTAAAATCTCTCATTAGAAAACTAATAGTTATTCTTTGTTGAACACTTGGAAAAATAGAGAGGCAAAAAGAAAGAAAGAAAAATCATGCATGTTCCACCATCCGAAGAGCCAAAAATACTTCTTGAGTATTGGGAAATTATAATCTTGTTGCTAGCCTCGATTCTGATATTGGCTAATGATGACCTTCGTATCTTTGCCTGGACATACTCAATACTGAGAGAAACTGGCAAAAGGAAAAATGAAAATATTTTGCTGCTTCATTCCTGGAGCAAATGTGAATAAAATTCATAAAACAACACATGAGGATTAAATTTAGAATCTCTATGCCATATGATTTCACAGTAAGGGACTCGACTATTGATCTTTCAGAATTAGATGCCTTAACTAAAATTTTCATATTATAACTTCATGCATATTACTTCAGCCTTGTAAAAATAATAGTTAATTGTATATTTTGTGGTAAAAGAAAAATAATAAAATTAATTGTCTCAATAGTAAAGAACTTTTATTTATGAACCAGGTTTTGTTTATAGTTCCACTGTGGGTGGAGAAGCCCTTATAAGATCATTTGTGAGACATTTATTTCCAAGTGTTTAACAAAGAATACCTAATAGTTTGGTTTATATGGCAAACTCCATAAACTCATTAATATTCATTGATAATCAACAAATAAAATATACCTGTTTTATTACTACCATTATCAACCTAATGATTTATTTACATAAGTAATAATCATGATCTTCATTAGAAGCTATTACACAAAATGTTGTTTGTATTAAGTTAAATGATGAATTATGCATTCTAACTTTTACTCAGAGATAATTACCATGTTAAATCATTTATGGACTTTCATGCACAGCTAGCGAGAGTGTAAACTGGTACAGCAACTTTGGAAAACTATCTGATAGAATCAGTTGGAGGTGAATATATACATATCCTATGGACTGACAGTTGCAATTCTAGGTAAATACTCAAGAGAAAATGTGTAATTTTGTGCACACACACACAAAAAAGTACAAGAATGTTCACAGCAGTATTAGCTGTAACAATCCAAAACCAAAGATAGCCAAATGTTCCTTATCACTATAACTAATAAATAAATTATTACAGACACACAGAAGAATATAGTAATGCTCAGCAATCTTTTTCTAGAATATGTTAGGGTTGGGGGACTATATGGTCTCTATCACAACTACTCTACTCTGCTAACGTAGTGTGAAAACAGACATGTATATAAATGGGCATGGTTATCTTCTAATAAAACTTTATTTACAAAAACAAGTGACAGGCCAGATTTAGCTCATAGGCTGTGATTTGCTGACCTCTGTTCTGTAGCAAAAGAAACAAAAAAAGAATGAACTATAGCTATGTACAACAGCACATATGTTGAGTTAAAGAAGGGAGACAGAAAAAAGAATATACTCTTTGATTCCATTTATATAAATTTCAAAATTAGGGATGATGTCAGAAGTTAGTGAGTCAGTACAGAATCTTTAGGAGGTAATGTCTGGGAGGAAGTAAAAGGGAAACTCTATATCGATCTGATTTTACATGGATATGTTAACTTTGTAAGAAGTCATTGAGCTGTATACTTAAAATTATATATTTATCTGAATTTAAGCTATACTTCAATTAAAAAGTAAGAAAATATATTCTATCTAAATAGACTAATAGCGGGAGAATTAGACATGCACATAAACACACGAGCTACAATTTCAATTGTTGAAAGATATAGGGCTATTGATAAATATAAGCTTGGACATGTTCCATATTTGTTCATACTTAATAAAGTTAAATATACGAATTGAAAATTTGCTCTTTAAAAGATACTACCATTTAAAACTAATCTTCCAAGAAGCTTTTCCTATAGAAAATTAAAAAAAAAAAATAGACATGCACAATTACATTTTTTTATTTGTTTTTAAATTGAATACTTCTCCATTTTCAACAGTATAATTGCTACAGGGGGAAAATCCTTTATATATTGTAATGGCCTAAAAATTTACACAATTCTGTGTGGTCACACATCTGCGACCTGACCCTGAACTTCTGCAGTTTAGGCAAGTGGACTAGACTGGGAGAAGAAGTTACCATCTCCTCTTATTTGATCCTTAAAGCTGCTTTCAACCTTGCAGTCCTATGAAAGCAACATCTAAAAGAACTAAGCCCCTTCAAACACTGAGAGATTTGCTTAAGACTGTGATGACCAAGTTCAAACCATCCAAAACATGATCATAGTTGTTCATATACTGTTACCCAGCGTCATCTCGGCATTTCATTAGCCAATCATCTTATAAACATGATCCATGAAAAAATCTTAGACTTTCCCTTAAACAAAAAGTGAAAGAGCAGACAGAATAAGGAAAGTTTCACACAGAATGCCAAGTGGAATTAATTAACAAACTCATTCTAAAAAAATATAGCAATTCAGGAATAGGATGTTAAACTTTTCCTGAGAAATGTAAAAAATCTATTTTTGAATTCAATATGCATTTTCAAAATGCTAATTACTTTTTTCAAATATTTGATTTTCTAAAAGAAGATAAAATATTGAAATGCATTTTCTTGAAATTGCAACATAAATTTTAGAAAGCAGCTTGGCAGGGTAGCTTTTCATAGATTTACTATACATATTGTAAAAATTCTCAGATTTGTAGGATATAATTGTCACCAAGTTATGGAATTCTATATAATTCTATTAACATTTCTGACAGTATTCTCTTGTATTTAGAAATGCGAGGGCCTCTTTCAAAATGAAACCTCTGTTTTCCTATGTACTACATAGAAGAAGAGCCCCAGAATCCAGAAATGACGTAAAGATAAATCTTGTAATGTTAACTAGCTCATTAAGTTGCAAGTCACAAAATTTAAAAAATATTGACTGTGAATCAATGTATTAAACTCATATGTGGTTGACTAAAAGCAGGTAAAAGAAAATTCTTTGCATTTGCTTATTGTTGTATATAACCTACTTAAAACCTGCTTAAAAGATCAATAATTTTGATAGTGTCCAAGACAGCTTCACAAAAGTTGAAAATTTGCAGTAATCAGTTAGATGTGAAAGTTTTGAGCTTATAGAAACTGAACTTTCTACACCACTAGTTGGTTGTCTCTTTGGAACTGACTTGGTAAGTGAATAAAGTATCTTTTGGCATTTAGATATGACAAAGAAATGTTATGGTTCAAAAAGAAAGCACTTGATATAATGGGAACAAATATTTATTTTTTTAAATACTTTAAAATTATCTTTTTGTGTATCTTTCATACTATATATAACTTTGCTTCATCCTTTGAAAGTTTCCATATTTTGTGAATGTTTATAACCCATACACATTAGAAAATATTATGTACTTATAGCTGACAAGGCAAATGGCTTGAGATTGACAGGTTGGGTTCTCTTAAACCATCCTGAATAGCTAGCCTACATGAGTAATTTATCCGTTAAGAAGATATACATTTCTTTTGAAATCTAATTATAATCTATAGTCCTTCCAATAGAAAGCCCAACATTGTTTTTGGGTCAAAACTTTTTATTATATCTGAGAGTTTCTTGGGTATCTCAAATTTCTTGTGTCCAAAATTTAACTCATAATTTCCCCCAGTTGCAAACCTGGTCTCTTGTACTCTCCGCTGAGGGTGGGTGGCACCTCTTTCTATCCTCTATCTATTTAACTACATTTCCTACACTCAATCCGTTGTAAAGTTCTATCATTCTCTCTCAAAGTCTCCTGAATCTCATGCCTTCTGTTTTCCCTGATCATTATCTCAGTTTGGGCAGGGCTGATTATTTCTCACCTGATAATTGCTGTAGTGTCCTAAACTGGTCTTTCTCCAGTCTTGTTCTCCTCTAGTCTATTCTCTACTTTGAGCAGGTGATCTTTCCAAAATGTGTATCTCACATTGTTGCTCCTCTGCTTAAACAACCTTAAATGGTACTTTGTCCTGTTATAAGCCCTTTATAATCTGCCTCAGCTTCATCTTCATACTAATTATCTTATCATTTTTTTTCTTCTTATTCTCGTCTCTAGGCATAATGACTTATGGTTTCTCTAATTGATCACATTAAGCTTCCTACACCTGCTGCTTCTCCTGCCTAAAAATGCCAATGCCTTTCCCAATGGGCCACCCTGCCCCAGGCTTACAGGGTTGTCTGCTGCTTCTCTTTGACACTCAGCTGCTTATCACCACTGCAGAGGCCCTCTCTGGCACCACTCTACCCTCTCCTTTCCCGTAAGACCCTGCCACATCCTTATAACGGTTTATCCTGCTACTTGTCAATATCTGCTTAGTCGTTCATCCCCCACTAGATTGGGAGATTCTTGTGGGCAGGAACCAGAACTTTGATGTCTTTATATTCCTACCCTGGCACACAATATTCACCTACAAATCTTTGGTAATTGAACAAATTTTCTCAAGTGTAGCCTTGTATGAAGAGTGATAGGTCTCATTCTCCCTGCCTTCAGACAGAAATTGAAGTAAATGCAAGACTGTCACTTCTATCACTTTCGAGTTTGACAACTTCAGTTCTGATAGTTGGCCTACTCTTATCTGAGCCCTGGCTCCCAGCTGCTTTCAAAAGTAAGGTGCTTTGTTACTGAGAAAGTTCTTCAACAGTCTATGGAAAGCAACCGAGAAACTAGGAAACTTATTTTCCTTATGCTAGGCAATACTGACTGCCAAATAAAAAATGTTTAAAGGTAGTAGGGTAATGTAGAAAGCCTTTTGAATCATGAAACTCAGGGTAAAATCTGTTTTTGTATATTCCTATAAACATAGGGAAGACAAAACAACGGGCCTCCTCTTGTTTTCTCAACACAATGTTCCATCTGCAGGAGAATAAACTTTGGCAATAAAGATTCTACCCTGCTCATTATTACATCAGCTTTTAGAGTACCCCTCGCAGAGGATTGGGAAACAGTAGTGCTCAAGAAATATTTGTTAATTATTTGTTTCTAATTGTTTACTTGTAGAGATAGGTTCTAATTGTCCACTTGTAAAGAACTACATATTTCTCATCCTGTAACCTAGAGTGATATACTTGGGAAACTGCCAATTAGTTCATGTAGGAGCTGACCCATGCCTTGGCTGAGTTAGTGGATGGTTTTAAATGAGATACCAACCAGCCTTTGATACACCCAGGCCATGCCCTATAGTGATTATGTTGTTCTCACTAACGCATTATCATTCAGAAAATTTTGAATTCTTCTTAGGGGCCAAGTGGTTAGACACTGTTCCAGGTGCTGGACACTTAGCAGTGAATAACATTATGTCCTTGCTTTCATGATATTTTCATTCTGTTTATACGGGTGTATGGTGAGATATGACTGGGACACAGGAATATAAAATATGTCATTTGTTGATAACTGCAATGAAAAGTAAAACAAGGCAAGGCCCTGGGTGAGTGATGGGGATAATGTCCTTGCCACCCTCCATGGAAATATCTAGGTTTTGATCTGCTCTCTTTTGAGAGGTAGAAAATATCATCTATGAACATGCATATACAAAGAGTGAAGTAGGCAGACATATGATATGAATAAAGTGCTTTGTAAGTGTAAGTTAAAATTATTTCAAGTTCTCCTGGCATTTTAATCTTAACAAATCAAAGTTAAGCAACTTGGATATTTTTTCTTTAAACATAGTCCTTAACTTTTAAAGTCAAGTGCACATCAAATAGTCCTTACAATAGTCCTTCTTTAGTAGCCTATGAGGGTAGTATGCCGCTTTCTAGATTGCAAACATGCACTTGAAATTATCTATTCACTTAAACCAAATTGAGAGAGTTGAATATTCAAAATATACAAAATTACTAGTATTAAATGAAATGCAAGAACTTAGAACAAATTATTTATTAGCATTAATAAAAATAAGAGAGTTATATTTCTAGTACTTCCAAAAGTTTATGGAATGCTTTAATATTTATTGTTATTTGATCTTCAACAACCTAATAAGGTAGATAATAGTATTTTCATTTCTTATTATTCCATTTTGGGGATGAGTAAATTTAAGTCTAAACTTTAAGTGGTTTGCCTATGGCCACACAGATTTTAGCTGGTGACAGGTCTTTAAATGCTCCATTCTTTCTGCTATACCACAGTGGCCTATTTTGATACCAAATATTATTTTGCCTTAAAACAGATTAGGCATTAATTTTTAAGAAAAAAATTTATAGACCTCAAAATTGTCCACATATAACAAACACAAGCTGATGCCAGTGATAAGAGCAAAATATTAATATAAAAACTCCTAATTTTATTAGATGACAAAATTCTAAAAAGTGAAAAAATAACAATTTTTTCTAATACAAAATATCATAAATTGCAAATTATGACAATATTGTTTTACTTCTGAAATAAAATATTATAATATTTGACATCGAGGGGAAAAAATAAAATTAACATGTGTTATTTTTAAAAAGCACATCAAACCTAGAATTTAGGTCATAGGATTCAAATATATATTGACTTAAAATTATTTAATTTTATAAGTATCTGGTGAACAGCTGTACTTAATACTGCCCAGTGGAAACTGTTTTATAGAGTATTTTATTTTATAATACTCTATAACTAAAAAAAATTCTCCAAATAAAAAAGATCAGAACTCTCTTTTATCTGATACTTCTTTTTAGAGCCAGTGATAGCAGTCAAACTGTACATAATAAGGCCTCAATTCCTTTCCAATTTATCCTTTCATTTTCCCTGTGGCCTGCCACCTCATGCTCCCTAGGTTTTTTGTTTCTCAGCTTTTGAATATGGCCATGCATTTGTCTAGAATGCTATTTTCTCAGCTTTTGTATATCTAAATCCACATGTCTTCATATCCCAGCTGTATGGACTCTCTCCATCTTTTGAACTCCCGACTAACTTGATTTATCATTTGACAATCTCAAGCTGCTATTGAAGATTCTGAGGTTCAGAGCTTGAATCTTTGTCTGGACTATAAACCCTTTGAAGGCAGGATATGTGTCCCACTGGTCTTTGCAGTCCCAGCGCCTAGCCTAGTATCTTGCATATTTATTTGATGTATATCTGTTGAATGCATACGGGATGAATGTCTTTGAGGCACTGCACAATTTTGAAGAATGTATGTAATGTATGTAAATGCCCCCACATTGATCCGTTTTAGCTCTTCTGTTGCTTTTCTAAATACTATTAATATCATCAATAAATAATTTATTATTTATTAGTTTATTATTGTATATCAATTATTTTCAATGATTTATTATTTATTTATCAATTTATTGATGCATAAACCAAATTTAAGGTATTATAACAGGCAACATCTTCTCACAGAACATCTCATTCTATCACTATAACAACCCCTGCTGGGCTAGGAAGGATAGGTATTTTTATTCCCATTTGGCAGAAAAATTGTAAATTGGAGCCTAAAAGACGAAGCAACTTCTATGAGTACACGGTTAATTTTTCAGAGGTAGAAAGCAAGTCTTCCTATGCTCACGTTGGATGTTAATAAAATATTAATTTTATGGTATTCTATTGCTTTGAAAACTGGCAATCTCTTTAAATGATTTATAATAAACTTCAGCCAGAAACCTGACATTATAAACACTCCTTTCTGAGCCATGGCTAGTAACAAAGCATGTGCTTTACATTCAAATGAGACAACAATCAGCATAAAAGGAATCACACATGAATCAAAAGCAGGGCAATGGAAAATTTCAAATTGAAAATAATTGAATCTTGATAAAGAATATAAATAAATTAAGCTAACAAAATATCATAAATTGCAAATTAAGGCTTACTGTTTAAAAGAATTTTACTCTAAGAATAAGGAGAAGGAAGGAGTTGTAAGAGGCACCAAGCTTAATCAGGAATTTTGTTTTTTGAAAGTTTCTTTTCCCAAGATTTATCATTTCACAGAGGGAGGTTAGTATATGAACTAAGAAGTGACTCGACATTGCTCATTTTGTGTTAATTTCTTTAAATACTCTCAGTTGTTTGTACTCGACAGTTTCATTATACTTGAAAAGTAAGATCCATTTAGTAACTTGCCGTACTTTATGCATTAACCAGGCAATGAAAGATCATTTATCTTCTACTTCCCTTTTCCTTTGATGTCAGTTCATTACACCTAATTAAAGTATAAGTCCTGCTATATAGTTGTATACCCTTTGATATAGTTATATAAACTTTTTTTTTATTTTGAGCTTGAGAGAAATATTATAGGTAAATTAAAAAAACGGAGGGAATTGAGGAGGTAGGAGTTTTGAACATATGCCCTAAAAGTGAAGGAAAGAAGAAAGCAACATTTTTTTTTTTTATAATTTAGTGCTTAACTTGATTGTCCACATTTGCCCTCCCTGAGGGAATTTTAAGAAATAAATAGTTAATACTTAGTGCAGCCAGCCCTGTAGTACATCGTTATTTACTTTCATACCCAACATAAACTGTTCCCCTGAACCTGAATTTTATGGAGAAATGATTCTCCATAAAATTCATAGGTAGTTTGCTCCCACTTAAAACTGCATACATTCAGTGCTTCAGAATAACTCAAGGCAAATTTTACACTACGTTTTGTTTAATGAAATGAGCCAGAAGCATGACTTTGGTGAGGATGGCTTATTCATGGTAGTCATGAGGTAGATAACCCAACTCAGAAAGACCCGGAGGGCATAGCAGTGGGAGTGAAGAGAACTGCAAATGGTGTCCCTGGCTAGTGACCCTCTTGCCTATTTCATTTCAACTGTGCTGAAACCAGAGCACAGCTAGGATCCAGGCAGGCACCCAAACCTGGCATACGAGTGGGCAGGAGTGAAGATCTCAAGTGGAGGTGGGTGATGCAAGAGCTTGACAGTTTAAAGCTATGGATGTCTCAGGTTTGCCTCCAACAGGGATCTCGTTGTTGGGGTGGCATAAAATCAGGGGTGAAGTTTTAGAGATGCAGATTTTACATATTTAGTTTTCTTGTTTGGAAATTTTGATTTATTCGCTATTATATGTTACCTGTAAAAATGCCAACTACATTTCTGATTGGCAACACTTCGAAATGTAATAGGCCCTTAAAATATCAGAGAATCTTTATCCTATACTGTTGAAGATAGAAAGTTTTATTAAGAAATTCTCCAGGTATTCATAAAGGCACAATCACAGGTTCTTCTTAAAGGTAGCAAGAAATTAACACCTCAGACAATGCGAAGTGGTGCTTTGCTGTTGCTGTGTTAGTATAGATGCCCTTTCTTGCTGAAATACAAGATGTGGTCTTAGTTTTAGTGAATTCCATGTCCACAACTTGAATGTTTCTTGTTTGTTTTAAGAGAATAAACCATTCAACTTTACTTTTTTCTTATCATCTTACACAGTACCTATTGCTATGAAACAGCAGCCTTTGAGCTCCAGGTGAACACATGCTAATGGTGTGTTGATCCATGTGTATTGATATCCAAAATAATTTTATTTTGGTAATGCCTTTCATCTAAGATTTCAAAGGACTTTGTAAATATTTCAATTAAATTTTGTAGTAATCTTCTTAAAAAGGTAAGTAGGAAAAAGTCAAAGCCTTTTTAGATCTGAAATTCTTGAGGGCACAATTTTCACTAAATGAGTAACTTAAGCTCATTAGACATAGTATTATCTTTGACACTCAAATATTTACTTGCCATTTTTAAAGGTAAAATGTACAATTATTCTTCCTATTTCATCTCCTCAAACTAATAAAAAATGCCATTCTCATGGTTCCTTTGTATCATTTAGTCCCATATCACTAAAAAGAGAGAAATCTAATGAAGTAATGAAGTCTACAAACTTAATAATAAACTGCCATTACCAAAGATATATATTTTTTAAAAGTGAGGCCATGTCTTAATTTACTTTGAATAAATGATTTAATTATGTAAAGTGCTTAAGATGGACTTCACTTGTCCCATTTTAAGTGCTCAATTCATTATAATTAGTATGACAGTAGTAGTAATACAAAATTGATTTACATAAACTATATCTCTAATTTTGGAATTTGGGGCAATCTGGCAGATTTATTGGGGATGCATTTGGTAGCTAGAAATATATTCTGGCAGCTATATAAACCATACCATGTAGTCTAGAAGAGATGGAAAGATGATTGATCCTTCTTTAAGTCAAGTTAATCTACAGGCAAGAGTAGACAGTTTATTGCTGTCCTTGTTCTAGCTATAAGTTAATCAGTCAACTCACATTGGAGCCAAGACAAAGTAAAATTTAATCAAAGTAAAAGATGTGCTCATGTGCATACAATCATTATGAGTTGAAAATCTATTCAAGTTACTACATCAGGTATATGCTATAATCAGATAATATTTTAGTGACATTAAGATACCTACAGTATCTAATTATTTGCCTCAGTTTTCTTATCTGTAAAATAAAATAACATCTTGTTATTGTGAAAATTAAATAAGTTAATTGATGAGTAGATCTGATGTGGTTGTGAGGTGGTTCCCAAACCCAAAGTTGGGACATATGGGTGGACAAAGGAAAATTTTTCTGCTTATCTATCATCTGTCTATCTATCTATCTATCTATCTATCTATCTATCTAGTTTGTACCCTGAACTATTAGTATTTTTGTCGCATTTCATTGTTAAGGGAAAGGAATACTGGATATTTGAAATGGGTGTATGGATGCTATACTATGTTTATTGTTCATGTACTTCCAGTAAAATGTTTATTTTCCAATGAATATGTTACTATAAAGCCATCATCTTAATTAAAAAATAAAACATATAAGAGCTTCAAGAGAGAGGTTTAAAACACTCGTACAAGAAAATAAGAAGGATCAGAAGGCTAGGAAAATATGGTGTCTGTTTTTTGTTTTTGTTTTTGGTTTGTTTTTAAGTTATATGCAACCTTTGATTATTTATTACCTGATTATTTTAAATTATAAATAATCAAGAACTTCCTTTGCCTCTCTTTATCTTGCTGTCTGCTTTTGGGTCATCTCAACAATAACCTAGGCTGTTAACATATCAGGTAGCCAGAGAAAATGGAGGAAGCGCAAATGAATCACTTTGCTCTTTGCTTAGGAGTATGGTTCAAGGTTGGAAAAGACAAGGGTGAACTTTTGGTGAAAGTTAAATTGAAAGATTATTGCTGTTTATCCACACTACTGTTTTCTTCTATTACTGTAATTACTCAAAAATTCTATTATTATAATTAACTGAAAGTTCTATTACTATAATTAATTGGACATAGTTTAGTGGCTTAAATAAGATCTAAACACTAGACCTAAAACTTTACAGTTTAGAAACTTTAGTACTTGATTTGGACTGTTTTTACTTTGAGGTTAAGTGTATCACTTATATTTTCTGTATCAGTTTTCTAATATATATAATGACAAAAATAATATCAACTTCATTTCTTCAGAGAATATGATGAGTTTGTGAAAAGCATTATATGAAAAGCACAAAAGATATGTATAAAAGATATATCATCCCACAAGTACAAGTGATTATTCATTACAATGCAGCAATTTTATTACAAATGCAGTGTGGGTAATTGTGCTGACTTCAGATTAGTTAGTATTTCTCTCAGACATTAGAAGTAAGAGCTTTGCATTGTATGTAAATTTTTAATGTTTACTTATGTAGCTTATCATCTCTAGTTTAAGAATTACAATGTGATAATTCTATATTGAGAAAATCCTAAAGATTTCACCAAAATAAAAACCTATTAGAAGTGATAAATGAATTTAGCAAAGTAGTAGGATACAAAATTAATATTTAGAAATTGGTTGCATTTTTATGCAATAACAAATGATCAGAAAAAGACAGGGAAACAATCTCATTTACAATTGCATCAAAAAAATAAAATACCTAGAAGTAAATCTAACCAAAGAGGTAAAAGACTTAAACTCTGAAAATTATAAGACGTTGAAGAAAAAAATTGAAGATACAAATAAATGGAAGCATATACTATGTCCATGGATAGGAAGAATTCACATCACTAAACTGTTCATACTACCCAAAGCAATCTATAAATTCAGTGCAATCCCTAACCAAATATCAATGGCATTTTTCACAGAACTGGAACAAATAATCCTAAAATTTACATGGAACCATAAAGACTCCGAATAGCCACAACAATCTTGAGAAAGAAGAACAAAGTTGGAGGTATCACAATACCTGATATCAAACTATACTACAATACTATAGTAATCAAAATAGCATGGTGCCAGCATAAAAACAGAGATATAGATAAATGGAACAGAATAGAGAGCCCAGAAATAAACCCACACTTATAATAAATCTATGACAAAGAAAGCAAAAATATACAATGGGTAAAGTTGGTCTATTCAATAAACGATGTTGGGAAAACTGGACAGACACATACAAACAACAAAAAAGAAAGCAGACCACCTTCTTACACCCTACACAAGGATAAACTCAAAATGGATTAAAAACTTAAATGTAAGACCTGAAACCATAAAACTCCTAGAAGAAAACTCTCTGAAATTGCTCTTAGTAATTTTTTTTTTCTGATATATCTCTTTGAGAAAGAGAAACAAAAGAAAAAATAAACAAATAGGACTACATCAAACTAAAAACTTTCTGCATAGCATAGGAAACCATTAAAAAAATGAAAAGACAACCTACTGAATGAGAGAAGACATTCCCCAGTGAAATATTCGATAAGGAGTAAGTATCCAAAATTTATAAGGAACTCATGTAACTCAACACCAAAAAAACTAACAATCTAATTAAAAAATGAGCAGAAGAGCTGAATAGACATTTCTCCAAAGAGGACATACAGATAGCCAAAAGCCATATGAAAAGATGGTCAATGTCACTAATCATCAGAGATATGCAGATTAAAACCTCGAGGAGATATCACCTCACAGCTGTCAGAATGACCATGATCAATAAATTCACAAACAAGCGTCTGTGAGGATGTGGAGAAAAGGAAACCCTTGTGCACTGTTAGTAGGATTGCAAATTGGTGCAGCCACTATGGAAAGCAATATGGAGGTTCCTCAGAACAATTAAAAATAGAACTACCTTATGATCCAGCAATTCCACTTCTGGGTATTTATCCAAAGAAATCCAAAACACTAATTTGAAAAGATATATGTACCCCTATGTTCACAGCAGCACTATTTACAATAGCCAAACTATGAAAAGTGCCCATTGGATAAAGAATGGTACATATAGACAATGGAATATTACTTGGCCATAAGAAAGAATGAAATCTTACTATTTTTGACAACATGGATGAACCTGGCAGGTATTATGCTAAGTCAAATAGAGAAAGACAAATACCATATGATCTCACTTACGTGTGGAATCTAAAGAACAAAATAAATGAACAAACAAGACAGAAACAAACTAATGGTTGCCAGAGGGGAGGGAAATTGAGAGATAGGAGAAAAAGGTGAAGGGATTAGGAAGTACAATTTGGTAGTTATGAAATAGACACGAGGATGTAAATTTAAGCTTAGGGAATATAAGCAATAATATTGTAATAACCATGTATAGTGTCAGTTGGGTACTAGACTAATTGGGGAGAATCACTTTGTAAAGTATATAAATGTCTAACCACTATGCTGTATACCTGAATCTAATATAAAATAATATTGAATGACAACTGTAACTGAAAATAAATAAATTTTAAAAAATTACATAATCCTTCTTACTTTTTCATCATTGTTTCCTGAATACAAAACACCCTGTTCTATGTGATGCTGATGATCTAAGAAAAAATTAGAAAAAGAAGTGTGGTTCATAACATATTGACAGTTACTAAAATTAAAATGTTTTTTATCAAGTGTTCCATATATAAATCTATTATAGATGTCTATAAATCTATAAAAAGCATATAGGCCTCCTCAATATGGAACGAGAGACAGTCAGTAAGGCACCAGAACGACAATAAGTCCACATGACATCAACATGCTTAATATATCTAAAATGAGAAGCCTTACCTAGCATGCAAACACATTTGACATTCTGATCAGGGTTTTCAAACAAGAGTTCACCACACCTCTGAAAGAAAAAGAAAGCCATAATTATTTTAAGATTTCATACCGGGATTCCAAAGGCAACATGTTCATGCAACCCGACATTATGACATTATTCTACTCATGTTTTCCTTGGTTACCTGAGTCTAGGAACTTGTGTCCTGGTAGTAAAATATTTGAGAGGTAAGTTGGACTAGATCGTTCCTGCATGCCTCATGCCCCTGCCTAGGAGTGATTCTGTGTGCTTTTATGAGGAGTCACTGCCAGAGATGCACTCTGTATCTAACGGTTTCTATTTCAGTGGAAGATAAGCAACCTATTAGATCTAACAATATGAGGTTAATCCCTCTCAAAATTGGCCCTTATACAGTACCAATATTCTAAACTACCCACTCTGCAATCAAGCACAGACATTATCAAGCACAAATGTCAGTGGCCTATACTTAACTCTGAATTTGGGGGGTGAGGAACAAATAAGGAAATGGTGAAAAAGTGGCACTAGTGTGTGCTTTTCTTGAACCCACAGATTAATGGAAACTTCAACTTTCTTATCTATGTCTTAGTTTTAACTTACTCGTTACAAGTTTTGTACAAGGCAAAATTCAGAGATATAATCAGTTATTTAAGAATAGGCCATACTTACGTAGATGAGTGACAAATGATTAGTACCTGAATGTATAAAGAAATCCTCTAAATAGATAAGAAAATAACAAATAGAAAAATGGATAAAGGACGTGAACAAGCAATTCATGGAAGAGGAAATCTGAATGGTCAATAAATATAGAATATATTCAATCATACTAATAACCAGCGAATTAAAGATAAAATGAACTCATTGGTGTAGCAAAACTTAGAAATCTGGTGATAACAAATGTTATCAAAAATGTAGAGAAATTAACTCACATATTGTGGGTTAGAATATAAAACGATAGAACCATTTTGGAGAAAAATTGGTAAAATTTTATTAGGTTTCTACTTACTAAGTACTAGTTTTCAACCTCACTAAGTCACATTATTAAACAGCAAGTCATCTTCTAGACTGATAACCAGAAAATTTTCCACATACAGCTTTAATGCCCAGTTATAAAATTGATGAATAATATGTTACTCATATCTTGGAATACCACATGGTAGTTAAAATGAATGAGTTAGGGCTATATATATATTATATATAATATGTGCATACATATATACATGTTATATATATGTATGCACATGTTATATATAAAAACATATATATTATATATAATAGCCACATATAAACATTCAAGTTGTATAATGTTTAAATCTTAAAAATATATAATGTTCAAATCATATAAAACATATCTAATGTTTAAATCATATAAAAAGACAAGCAAAATCTATCTCCATTTTTTATGAAGCTGAAAATATCTAAAAATAATACATATTATTTATGGATATATTAATTTACATAAAAACAGGCAATGAATAATGAACATCAAGTTCAAGATAGGGGGAAGATACAGAGAGTAATGAAGTGTTGGAAGGCATACAGGGATTGTCGACTGTTTCTATACAGTAGTCCCCGCTGAACCACAGGGGATGCTTCCCAAGACCCCCGTTGGATACCTGAAACCATGGGTAGTACTGAACTCATATTTACCTATGACAAAGTTTAATTTATAAGTTAGGCTCAGTAAGAGATTAACAATAACATAATAAAATGGAACAATTAGAAAAATATATAGTAACATATTATGTGAGTGTAGTCTCTCTCTCTGCAAACTAGCATAATTTTTTTTTCTTTCCTCACAATTTCAGGGACAGAAGATTTATTCTTACTGTAGGACTTAGCAACCTCAGCACATAATTTTTTTCTTTCATTATTAAGTAAAACGCTTTCACCTTTTTAACTTAAAGGAAGCACTTTACAGCTTCTCTTTGGCATATCTGAACTGCCAGCATCATTGCTTTTGGGCTTTGGGGTCATTAGTAAGTAAAATAAGGGTTACTTGAACACAAGCATGCGTTACGGTGACAGTTGATCTAATTATCAGGATGGCTAACTGACTAACAGGCAGGGAGCAGTTTCAGAGTGGATACTTTGGATAAAGGGATGATTCACGTCCCTGGTGAGAGGGTGCGAGATTTCATCATGCTTACTCAGAATGGCACTCAATTTAAAAACTTATGAATTGTTTATTTCTGAAATTTTTCCATTTAATATTTTTGGACCACAGTTGACCATGGATAACTTAAACCGCAGAAATCTAAACTGCAGGTGATAGAGGGAGTAACTACTGTAATGGTTTGTTCCTTAAATTATTCACTAAACTATTTTCTATGCTCAAAATATTTCATAATAATAAAAAATGCCCCCACATACAATACACTGGATATAAAAATTACATTTTGCATTCTGCTTCTGGCATCCATCCTTCTTGGGCTAACAGAGGACATTTAGTACCAAGATGGAGTGCCTGCCCCAGTAACTTGTTCTCATCACTTATTTCTTTTTCTTAGAAAGACTGAGGACTTGCTACATTTGCCCATTTTCTTCTCTTTTTCACTGTTTATTTTGTAAATTTCCCTTCTGTCAGTCTTTATTGTAAAATTTTTTATCTATAGTTGGAAATCCATATACACTCAGAGCAGACTTCAGTTAAATGCAGATTTTTGACCGGAGCGGGCATCGGTATCCCTAACCCCCACTTAGTCAAGGATCAATTGTACTTAAGAGTCAATTGTAATTTCTGGGGAAAACAATTCACATTGAAGAATTCACATTTTTCACCTATAATTAAGAAATCTTCTGGTATAATAAGGGGCAGGTTGAGGGGGAAAGGATGACTCAATTATATCCAAATCAACCCATTTTATGGAATGGCCTACATTGTGCATAAAGAGATGGACAATTGGCTCAGGGCCATGAAAAGGAAGCAACCTCTTTGGTGTGTCAAGAGAATGGACTGCAGAGGAGGGAGATTGGGTGCACCTGAAGGTTGCAAGAAGGCATTGAATACTAAATGGAGAATATCATGAACATTTTTCCAGGTTACTCTGCTGACCTAAATATCATATATTCATCAAGCCATTTACTCTCTTCCTGCTTTACTTCTTTGTAAGTAACATGAGATGCTAATATATGCCACAAAGTCAGATCAGAGAGCAAACATGAGGATTAATGACCATGAAGTCTGATCCAACGATTGGTTCCTGTTCTGTTTGCGTTTTGGCAGAGTAAACCCTTTCAAATTGCTAGCATCCATTTCCTGCATTACTTGCTTTTTAAAGTGGTAATTCTAGGAACGAAAAGAGTTAATAATTATTTTTAAATGAAAAATCAGATGTTTCTAAAATATTTTGAACTTTTCGGCAAAACGAAATGCTAGGAAGTTCTATCAATTCTTATTCTGGGTCCTAGAAGAAAATAATTCTGCAGTCCTCTCTGTCTGTTTGTTAATGACAAAGCCCACACATGTGCTAGGAAGCAAGAGCTTTCCTTCTTTTGTTGCACAGGCTTGCAGGAGATGAGGTGTGGAAGTAGCATAACTTCTCACAGCTACCCAAAGCCCAAGGGCAGCCTTATTATAGGTCCCTCAAGGCAAATGGATGGGGGTGGGGGTGATGCCACGGGGGTCTTGATCTTCTTCCTGGACAGAAATAAAACCAGGAGAGTTTCTGAAATTCCCATAAAACATTCATTCCTTAACAGTCATGGTCTGCCAGTGTTCACCGACCACACAAACTAATGACCAAACAGCATGGGCAGGCACGGGTTGCCCTTCTGATGGCTGTAAAGCAGTACTCTTTCTTGTCTTCATTTCTCTGGCTGTCTGGGAAATGCCTGTGGCACTTCTAACTAGTTAATAGCACTGCTTTGTAAAGTTACCTGAAGGGAATCTGATTGTTCTCAGGACTTGAATAAAACTTTTCCAGTGCTTTTTCCCATTGATATCCACATCTGTGGGGCCTTGGCTGCCAGTCTGCTTGCTGTGCAACCTGGGATGATGACCCAGTTTCGGAGAGTAATTGGGTTCAGCCATGGTGTCGGAGTCTCAGAAAACTGCAAGATCTGCCATAGGGGAAGTTTCTCCCTTGCTGCTCTACCTGCTCATGCATGCTGGGACTCTATCCCAGCACCTTGCTGCTGGATGACCCTGACTTTGATCTGGTTCTGATCACCAGGCTTCTGCCTAATTCTCAGAATCCCATCTCCCCATAGGATCTCCATCTTCTATGGCTAAAATATTGAGACCAAATCTCCTTTTTTTGTGTGCCCAACCAATACTGCCCTCAAATAATAGGATATAGTTATTGAAATTCCAACCCAAGGGGCTGAAATCCCGCTAGGGAAAGGGAGATCCTTCTGATTTATGTTCTCCTTTCTTAGCACATAGAATATACGGCACATGAACTCATGTACGTAATACCTATAGCCCTCTTAGACCATGAATAATCGAACTACTTTTATTGCTATGTTCCGAACATGCTTCATTATTGTAATTCATGTGCCTTATACTTACCAGGCCCTTAATAAATACTTGTGGACTAGCTAACATTTACTTAGCCCATACTATAGGTTAGGCACTGTTCTAAGTACTATACATCTACCATCTTATACTCTCAATATATACTCTTAAGAGAGTACAAAATTGAGGCATAGGAAATACTACTCAGTATAGAATACTCCCCTCCAAAGAGTGAGAGAATCAAAACTGACAGCTTCCCTGATGCTAGACCACTGTACACAGATTCCCAGATATTGGCTACTGTAGACTTCTTCATTGCTTTGGCCAAGTAAACTATTTATGTCTCCTTCTCTCATTTATTAGCCAGTAGCTATTTGAATGAGCTGCCACCTATTGGAGTGTAGGTTTTAGATTAGACTGATCCAAGTTCAAATTATGTTGCTGCCTCCACTTACCTACTATATTATCATGGGCAATTTATTCAGTTTTGCAAAACTTGCTTTTCTATTTGTAAAGCACAATAATATTATTTACAACATAGTATCATTGTGAGTTTAGTTTTTAATTCATTAAGAACAAGAATGTACTGATTTAAATTACTATAAATGAGATTATAACGCAAAAATACAAATTAATAAATCTAACTCATTTGTTAAAGTTCTATTTTAATTTTCATATTATTATTTAGAATTAAAAATGAAGAAATAATTCTAATTTTAAAAGTCAGAATACTTCAAAAGCTGATTGCTAATTCTTATTTGTTAAGAATTTTCTATATTAAATCTAAAATTCGCCATTTAGTCAGACAGAACAAGAGGGGTTTTATAAAATACCACATCTATCTTAGTATTTTTTAATTAAAAATATTTAATTTCCATAAACTAAATCATATGTTCCAGCAAAATGTGCAATAAAATATATTTCTCTTAAATAAACTGTATTTTTTCATTACTTTCATCATAAAATTTGTTGTGAAAAATTGATATTAGGTATCCATTTAGTCAGAAAGAACAAGAGGGGTTTTATAAAATATCACATCTATCTTAGTATTTTTTAATTAAAAATATTTAATTTCCATAAACTAAATCATATGTTCCAGCAAAATGTGCAATAAAATATATTTCTCTTAAATAAACTGTATTTTTTCATTACTTTCATCATAAAATTTGTTGTGAAAAATTGATATTAGGTATAATTTTTAAAATTACACTAAAATAGCAAACCTCTTTTTCTTAAGAAAAGAATTATATATGAAATGACAATAATATTTAAATATTAATAATAGTACCTGTTACCGTTAAAAGAAGTAAAATAGAGACAGTGAGAAATTCACACAATGTTCATTTGGCAGCACTTTCAGCTTTCTTAAACCAGTTAATGTTTTTTCTGCTTTAAATAAGTTTTCATACTCTTTATTTTTCTGAATATTTGCTATCACTTGCATGTAATCTATCAGTAGCCCTCCAGCAACTAATCTTTTTAGGGCAGGTGTCTTGATATCTTTGGATGGGAGGAAACATTAGCAAAACCCAAAACAGAAAACCTTGTTGATTAGAGGTTTGGCCTAGTGTCAGTTGAGGCAATAACTATTTTCTGCAAGTAGATAGTGTTAAATGTTATTAGCAAATAATTAATAAACTGATTCTTTGATTATTTCTTTCATATCTTTATAGCTTTTCTTTTGTTTTTTAAAGTAGAAAGGGATTTAATACATGGAATTAGGTGCTTACAAAATCATTGGTGGATCAGAATAAAGGATGGGCCTCCTGGAATGGCTGTCAGACAAAAATGCAAAATTGGCTATGAGGGACCACAACTGGAAAAGTGGAGAAGCAGGAGGCATCATTGGCGTTCTTGACTTTAAGGACCCACCACCATGGCAATGACCTAGGGGTTAGAAAGCTGTTGGCACAGTTGCTTCTTGACACCCATGTTCTTAGTGACCAAATATTGCATGCTACTACAGAAATGCAGAAAAATCCAACAGCTCCATGACTATGCTTGACAGATCATTAAAACAAAGCAAAACAAAAAGAGCCCCTGATGTATAGACTCATTTTGGGAAAAAAAAAAAAATTAAAACTGAGTTTGCTAAGCTGAAAAAGTTCTAACCATGGTCACCTTTTGGTGGAAAGTGAAGTACATCCCATCGGCGCCAGGAACGGAGACAATCTGGAGTGGGCAAGTCTTTATTACAGGCTGCCTTCGCCTTCACCCCAACTTTAAGTACTTCAGTTCTGCAAGTTTGCCATACAAGAATTTTTCTAGTGAAGTTTTTAGTAAACAAGGCAAATGCCTGTATGACGATGCATCTGTTTTATTTGATCACCCCTGAATCCCTAAGTATCTAGCGTGATGGCTAATGCGTAATGGGCACTCCCAGTGTTAATTAAATGAATAAACGAATAATTCTTTACTGAAATTATGTTGAGATATAGGTGAGATTTGAGATTTGAGATTGTCTAGGGTAGCGCAGGAAGAGATTTTTTTTTCTGGAAATTTATGTATATACACTAGGAAATGCTGCCATTAGATGCAGCCATGTGATATGGAGCTGCAACGGGGTGATGAAAAGGGAAACCTGAGATTGAGAAGACATTTAAAAACATCTGGGTCACTTCCCATCTCACATTTTCCTCCAACAAAGAGCTGACTGGTACTAATCAAAGCCAGATCCCCCCACCCCCCACCCCAGAAGACAGGCCTGGAGAAAAAATGGTTTAGCTCTACAGAGCATAAAAAGATAAGTTCTGTTAAGAGACTAAATTCCCTAAAGTCTCACAGGGCCTGGAAGCTCGGAATTACATTAATGTCTATCGGACGAGTGAATGAATAAATGAACATTCAAAAAGACATCAACATTGAGTCCTATTCTGTGCAGGCGCTGTGTCATGACTATGGATACAAAATCAAATGAGATTTAGGCTAGGTCCTGTCCTCAGGCAGTTTATAGCCTGGTCCGAAGTCAGAACATAGAAGGCCATGGGCACCCTCAATGACGAGTACTCACTACCTGCCTTGGACTATCAGAGATGGCTTCTAAAAAGAGATGACCCTGGGCCTGTCTGGAAGATAGCAAAGAGTTCACTGGCAAAAGAGAGAGGGTCCATCCAGGCAGATGCAGCTGCCTGTGCAAAGCCCCCAAACCCTTTTAGGATCCTTGAAGTAGCCACCAAGGAGCAAAGCTGTGATGGATGACGTTAGAGGATTTAATCAAAACAGTAGTCACAGTTGAGATTGGAAGACACTAGGGGCCAATAGTGATTTGGAAAAAGAAATGCTGAGCTGGGCTAGAGAGGTTGGATTTGCTTTTGAAGAGCTGGAATGCCTAATGAATTCTTTTAGCATTGTAATAAACAATTATAATACAATGTACAATGGTACCAGATACCTCTCATCAGTGGTATTGGCTGCAATCTTTTTGTCCATTTCTACCTTAGAATGTGTACCAAGCCTGAGTTGTTCCTTATTTCTCCTTTTTGGATTATTATACATAATGGCCATGACCAAAAGAACAAGCCCTAACCACATAGTTGAAACCTCATGGGGGCCAACTTCTGCTACTGCCGGAGCCGTTGGCACTTAGCTTTGAGCACATCACAATTTCCCCAGCTCCTGGAAGGTGTGATTTCAGTCAGGGTCTCCTACTTTACAGTGGACCAAGTCCCATCTCCCATGTGGGTGGCATAGCCAGGCCTTAATCTCTAAACTCTGTGGCAGCCCTTAGCAGTCTGGTGCCAGAGGACAGCAGCTTTGGAACTAGGGCTGATTTCAGCTCGAGCTCATGTTTTCCTTTCTAAGTTTTTCCAGCGAAAGAGCAGATTTCCATCTCATTGCAGGCTGTTAAAACGTCAGACTAATAAGTTTTCAACAATCTGTCAGTGCAGATCTCCAGCAACAACCTGGCACTGTCTTTGATTCGGGGCCTCATCATCCAACCTAGCCCTCAGCCAGTCAAAATAAGAGACACACCAGCAAAAGAAAAAAAAAAAGGTAATCACCTCAAGTTGAAATTCTTAACAAATCCATTGTCGCCAACTGTCAACAGCAAATCTGTGGGCTGCATAACCTGAGGTGACCCTTTAGGAAGGGCCATCTCTCATAAACCTCTAATTAGCTATGGTTAGAAGTGACTTGAAAGATATTAGTGCTATTGCTATTGGAAAGGAGCCTACCAGCTTTTAACAGCTTTGTTTTCTTCTTCAGTCAAAGAACAAAATGTTAGCTTAATGGCGTATGCTTTCTATTAGAGAAGTGCCAGCAGCAGCAATCTCCAGAGAGTCTCTCAGCATTTTATTACACACCCCTATTTTTAAATGTTTAAAAACTACTTATTATGAACCAAAACTTGGAAAACCTGGTTTCAGCCCAAGAGTAAAAATTTTTTTTTAAGTTACTAAGCAAACATCCAGAATGCAGAACTCTGTTTTCTGTCAATTTGGCCCTGGACAGTAGAGGGCACTAAAAAGTCTATAGTACTATTTATGTCATCTGGTTGGACCCCTTCAGGGAGATGCTGGGGTCAGATGCACACAGGTTCTGAGTCATTGTGTTATGTTGCATTCCCCAGTTCACGAAACATTTCTCCATGCACCACTTTAGTTTTGACTTTAATTACATACACACATTAAAAAACACATTTTTCATGTGCAAAACAATGACTATAGCCTCTGAGTAAGTCCAGTTTTAGTAGAATCCATACCTGTGAAGGCTGTTGACATGTGGAACATAACTGGGGTATCTCCCTAACGCACTCAGTTATAGGAACTGAGTAGGCATATTGGTCCAAGGAACTTTGGGTATAATTCTGGTATAAGTTCTGAGAATTCCTCTTTATCAGACACAAATACCTATGCTACAAATGTTGATAAACAGAGAAAAAATTATGTCAGAATTTTGCGATACAATTTAAATCTTTTCTTTACCATCTAAGAACCCCAAGTGTTGATAACTAGCTATAGGTAGTTTTCAGAGAGAAAGAGACACTTCTGTGAAAACAAAAAACTAAAGCTATAAACATTTAGCTTATACATAGTGAGTTTTTAAAGAAGAAGTCCATAGCAAGTTCGCCTTAGAGGAAACAGGAAATAGTACAAAAAGTGAACAGACTGATATATAGAATGGAAAGAACTTAGACTATCTGGGTTCAAATTTCATATCTATCCATCACCAGCTATGTTATCTTGTGCATATTATTACTTATCTTTTGGAATCTCCTTGTAGAGCAGAGGGAGTAACAATGCTCACCCCTCTGCTGAAATAATGTAATATATGTGAAAGCATCTTGTGTACTCTGAACCCCCAAATGGGGCCTGCTGTGTATGTTATTTTGTGGAAGGAAGGAGGTGTAAGTAGGAGAGGGCCATCTGGCAGCACTGTGTACAAGATACAAAACACAATTCTACTGCGTGAGTCATGGGATTTTATGAGGGGGAAATGTTTGTCTCTTCCATATTGGAGAGCATCGGCCCCTCAGAGGGTAACCTGCAAAATCAAAGATCTAAAGAACAGAGGTTGGCAGGGCAAGACTAGGCAGTAAGCTAGGAAGAATAGCAGCCCTCGAGAGGAAGAGAAGAAGCAGAGTCAAATGGAAGGGGAAGATCGGAAAGCATGCAGGAAAGGGAAGATGGACTGTGTGAGGACTTGCAGCTTGCACAGGCATCTCTAGTGCCAGAAACACACACTGTTAACCTGGGAGGGATCTGAGAGTGCACCGTGGCCAGTTCAGTCACTTAAAGATACAGCAAATAGTCATCACGAATTTAGGGGATTATCCATCCCAGGGTTTTATGATGATCCCAGTATGGGCTCTTGAGTTTGAATTAAGACTTCAACATCTAATAGATGCATAATCTTGAGCTAGTTACCCAATATTTCTTTGCTTCAATTTTCCCATATGTAAAATAAAGATAATACTACTGCCTACATCATAAATTTATCATGAGGATTAAATGAGGATTAATATACATACAACACTTAGAATAGTGTCTGGTAAAACTAAGTCTTCAAGAAATTATTATTTTTAGGAATATACAATTATTTAGGAGAAGAGAAGCCATGAAAACCATAGCTTTTTCAGCTGCCATCCAGTGTTACTCTATGTGATCTCCTTAATCTGAACATTGAGCCATCGTCCTAGGAAGCCATAAGCCCCCTGAAACATGCACAAAGGGACAGAAGTCTGCAATATCTGTTCAATGGGAGTGCCAAACAAATATTTGTTTAATGAATGAATGGAAAATCAGAAGGCAAAGAACAGATTGAAAACTGGACCAGTTCTTACTAGACAATTATTTTCAGTTCCTGCATGGGAAGGATTTGAAGGTCTGAAGTAAAATCTCACTTTTATTGACTATTTCATTCAAAATATTTATTCAACAAACCTTCATTGGGGGCTTTCCAATGCAACAAGGGTGTTGGCATATCTGCAATTATTTGCTTATGCTGAATTTATTAGCTAAATTAGGCAGAAACTATCTCTAACTTGATTACATTATTCTCAAATAATTCTTGTGTATTTAAAGTCCTAATTAGGGAGGATTAAATAGACTTTTTAGGTAGTGGAAATGTTGACTCCAGGAGGTTCCTATAGACCATTTGATTACTGGACTGAGGCCCAGAGACTGTCTATCCCAGCCTGATGTACAATTGTCCTTGGCATTGAGGAAGGAGAAAGAACCCAAATGGGTTTGGGAAAGAGGAGGTTTCTCACAATTATTCACATACACTGGCCACATCTTGGTGGGTGTGGAAGAGTTTCTGAATAATGTATTCTGATTGGATAAGGGAGAGAGGAACTAATATTAAACAAGTCCTCAGTGGGAGTTGAAGACAAGCAATAAGTTGAAAAGGTGTTTATTCTGGGTACGATAAAGTATAGGTGCAAAAGCCTAAAGGTAATTGAGGAAGGAAGTTAAGAACAACTAGAAGGGATTCAGATAATCAGGAGAATTGGGGAGTGGAGAGACACAAGGCTGGAAAAGTTGGCAGGGACTAGATCATACATGGCCCTTTGGGACTCCATTTAGTGATTGGACATGAGCCTGGATTCCATAGGCCATGGATCTGAATGAAGTCACTGCAGGTCACAGGCCATCTGTTCAAGGCAGTAGAAAAATCCCAAAAGTGTTTAGAAAGCTTTTATAATGAGAATACTGTACAGCAGCCACATTTGCTGACTTATATTGCTTCTCAGCATACTTGGCAGTATCCTTAGGTGGGAAAAGTGTTCTGCTACACGAGACAGCACCTTATGTTTGAGTGTTTAATGATATTTTCCATATTATTCTTAATACTCATCGTTTTGATAATCAGCGACCTTAGGGAATACCATCAGAATCATTCACCTATTTCTACTCTCCAGTGTTACCTCACACAGGGCGTACACAATCAGATAGATTTCTTTATATTTAACATAATCCATATTGCCTTTATGAAGGGTAGATCATGGAAATGAGAATATGACTTGTCAACTTTCTAGGTCTAACATGAATATATGATGAAGACCATGGCCTTTTAAATCACACGTGGAGTGAAGACTGAGGACACACTGAAAAAGGTGTCAAGTCCCTGGATCCCAGAAGCTGGAGGAACTGGGGTCCTGAACAAAAGTCTTTTTCTAACACTTGAAAAGTAATCTTCTCAGAAACTACTGGGAGAGAATGCTTTACTTCAAGCAAGTCATTCCTTTACTTGACCATCACTGTCAGAGCAAAATTTAAACCTGCCCTTTAGCCCAACTTATCGTGCAGCAATGCCTAAGTCTGTCCCCCTGTTCCCAATAGAAGACTGACACAGTGAGCGTTTGGAACAGCTACTTTTTTTTTTGTTGTTGTTCTATGTGCTGCCAACAGCATGTATTCACAATTGCTAAACTCTGGCCATCTGATCCAAGTGTCCAACCTTTAGACTTGGTTTTCTTAATTTACACTGCAATTTTTAAGCTACTTTATATGACCCTATAGATAGCAGAGCTTAATAGGTAATATCAGCAATATCTTCAAATTATTGTACAGACGTCATAATTCAGGGATTCATGGGACCTCATCCAGGCTGTAACTGAATGAATATTTACTCAAGACAAAGGAGTACTTATAATGTGCTCCTTGCAGCTCAGTACAGTAATGCTCCTGTACATAAACCAACAATTAAATGTAATCCTATACACTTATATTTTTAAAAGAAATTCAAACCAGTCCTTGGAATTAAATGACCCCAGTGCTAGAGAAAATGACTTCCAGAACATCAAGCCTCACATGCAAACACAGGGCCTCTGAGCCACAAAAGAACAAACACTTTTCCACAGGGATAAGGGCTTGTTGTTGTATAACTACTTGTGAGGTCAAAGATCCAGATGTTCCCAGAGACAATCAAAAAACTATTACTGGTCAAATTGTATTGACCATCTCCATATGGACAGCTCTGGGACATGGATTTGGCCTCAGAAAGGAGATTTCTATAAATGCTACTACAATCAATAGCAACCCCAGGTGAGAGCTGGAAAATTCAATATCTTGGAGAAATAACTGACAGGTTTCATAAACTGCAAATAAAAACAAAAATCCATGAAAACAAGTGTATATTTTGCTAATAGTTATATTCTGCTTTGGCCCAGCTTACTAAATCTCAACATATTTTGACAGGAGCAATATTTGAAAGTTACCTCCTCTTGGGTCTCTCCCATAGACAGAAAGTATGAACTTTCTGTCTAGTTTACTGCTGTTCCCAGTACCTACATCAATATCTTGTCACTTTGCAGGCTCTCAATAACTATTGCTTGACACAAAGAATGAATGAATGATTTGGGACAAAAAATACCCAATTCATTCATTACAAACAAGTTAAAAATCTACAAGATGGTGAAGACTCAAATTGAAAGAGAGGAATAAGAGAATAAAGTTACATTTAAATTTTAAATAAGCTTAAATTTTAAATAAGTTTTAATGCTACTACTCCATTAAGAAATTGGTTTCTGAAGTTATGCAGTGAATTTACCATGAATGCACTAAGTAGAGTCCAATCCAAAGGCAAAGTTTTCTCCAAATGCTATATTTTGGAAAGATAATTTTCCCTAGGAATCAAGAATCAGCAGCTTTTTCTATGGATGAATATCACTAAAGTTAAATAGAGAAATAGACAAAAAAAAATTTGTTTTAAATCTTCTTGGTCAGAGTCTATATCAAGAAAATAGAGGTAATAACTATATTCTGCCCTATTAGTATATGCTTAATGGGTTAAACCAGTAGTATTTCAAGTGTCAGTGTTTCAAGTGTCTGAGAAGAAAAATCATATAAAGGTCACTTGGAGATTACTTGGGGCAGTAGGTACTGTGTTATTGATATCTTGTAATTCTTATTCTAATCACTTTATTGCTTCAAGACTTTCTTCAGCCTTCTTACAAATTGAGATGATCATTGATTTGAGATTTAATTCTTATTAGTGTCAGTAAAATCGAGGCATCCTGAAGATCATGCTTCATTAGCTTCCCAGTAAATCAAATTGTGAAACTGATGTGGCAATATGACATATATTCATTAACTAATAGTGCCAATAAATTAATCCATGCTTAACAAACTAGTAGATTTTTGCTTATACTGAATTTTTCACCTAATGACATAAAACTATTTCTCTATGTATTCTTAGCAAAGCAAGAAAGAAATTAAACACAATAATAGCAAATAACCTTAAAAATAAAGTAATGCATATAGGACCTATTGTATTAATTTGCCAACCTTAAATTTCAAAAGGCTAGGGTATTAAAGGATATATGTTAACTTTGAATCTTTGTATCTAGAAGAACGTTTGGCGTAAAACACGTGCTCAGTAAATGCACTTTAATGCATGGTCAAATGAAGAAAATATCACATGCCAAAGAATGTGATCATCAGTTTAACAAATTCTACTATACTCAGACACAGTAACACAAGAATTTCTGGATATCATTGTTAGATATGAAATGTGCACATGTGTGTGTGTGTGTGTGTGTGCATGGATATGTGTATATGTATGTGTATTTGAACACATACACACACACACACACACACACAGGTGCTATGTATATCACATAATTGTGCTTTCTAGTGCATTACAGTTTACCAGTTAAGAATCCAGGCTCTTATTTGGAGTCTAATAACAGTGAGTTTAAATCCCCAACTTCGCCATTTCCTAGTTCTTTGACCTTGGAAACTGGCTTATTATTTCTCTCTAAGCCTCTTGTTTCCTCATCTAGAAAAACCAAGACAATATAGAGTTGTTTTAAGATTAAATGAGGTAACACACATAAGGTTTTCAGCAGTACCCGTTATACAGGAAGTAGAGAATATATGCCATCTACGACTATTATCCTTTTATACTGTGGCCTTACTTTTCACCTTGCCCTCCAATCAAAATGAATCTTTACTGTGCCCTTTGTCTCACAAGTTTGTGTCCACAAATCTTTGAGGAAGTGGCAACGGAGAGCTTGGGCTTTGGAGTCCAACAGCTTGTGGGGTAAATTTACCAGCCATGTGACCTCAGAAAAACTTCTGAACTTGCACCATCCTCTCTAAAATGTGATAAGAACCTCTCTACCTCACAGGGTTGCCCTGAGGATGAGCTGTTACCAGTAAAGTTCCTGGCTCAATAGTATTACATGTACATATGCATCTCTGAAGTTATCTATCTCTTTCTCTATGCTTTTTTTTTAACTTCAGTGTCTATCTTCCCTTTTCCATATGTTAAATTTATCTATATTAGTCAAGCCCCATGTAAAATGGTGATCTTTTAGGTTTCTTAATTGTTTTCCTGCCTAAGTTAACCTTTTCCTTTCCTTAATTGCCTATAATTCTTGTAGCCACATTCAACTTCTTACTTCATATTTTTAATACTTTATCTATTAGACCATAAGGTCTTTAAGGCCTGAATCCAGATCTACTTTATTTATATATCCCATTCAGCCTCTGGAATAGTACATACACATGAGTGTGTGGGTGTGTGTGTGTGTGTGTATGTTAATGTATATGGTAATAAAAAATATTTAACAAGCATCCGCAAGCATCTGTTTTTAAAATCTTGTTACAACTCTGCTTTATTCTACGAAGATTTTGAGGTAGATGCACATTTCTCTTTGTGTACATATGTGCATGCTTATATACAGATCACCACCTCCATACACAAACTGACATACACATATATTGCAAAGGGTATTACATCTAACGTAAAGTCTGGAATTAAAACCTCAAAATGTTCCTAAAAATAATATATGGTACGCAACGCTAAACTCATTGTGAAATTATGTTGTCCATGTTGAAATCTCCCACTTATTTTGAAGTTATTAAGAGGGAGACATTCTCTTGTAACACTTCCCATAATATGTTTTGTTATTATTCCAGGAAAAATTTTGACCACTGTTACTTATTACAAATGAAAATGTTAAGTTTTTGGAATCAAGGAAGTAATATTCCGTTGTTTCTTGGCTTGCCATCATTCATACCTTTCACTTTTACCATTGCCAACATTCTTTTAGAACCCTTTGTTATTGAAATATTTCTTCATCTAAACCCCCAGAGTAATTCTTTTTTTGTTTCAAACGAATGATCTCGATGTTGGATAACATTCGCAATGTCATCTCTGCAAACAGGTCAACAGTACTTTATATGCTATCTCCCAGTCAGATAATCAATGATATTCTTTTCATGAGAGCATTTCGTTGAAATTGATGAGTAAAAGAGCAAAATTATGAAATTTGGTTCAAAGTAAAGTTCTAAAATCAAGATCTGATTTTGAGTACTTTTAAGTTAGCTACTCATGGAGCATGTATATTAGTTACATGAAATAATTACTACCTTTTATTTCATTTTCAAATTTTTGATCTGCACGTGGCTTTTACATACTGAAAAAGGAGTAATGTGACCTCTAATGTGCAAAACCTTTAATAAAAGGCAAATTTTAAGGAAGATAAAATATCAGCCAGTCTATTAATAACTGACGTTTTAAATACGTGGTTAGGTGAATTGGCAAAGATGCTTCCTCATAAAGAAACTATTTTGATGATCAGAATTACAAAGCCAAAGAACTCTGATAAATGATACTTCTAAAAAATGAAATACGACACAAAATTTCAGTTACACATATAACTCCAAGTAGCCTCAGAAATCTTATGGTGAATAATAAAGTAAACGTATATTAAAGTTTTGGTCAGGCATGCACCACTAAAATATCTGGAATATCTTAAAAACAATTTTTATAACATTTTTGATTTCTTCCTTGTTTTCTAGCTCAGTTGCACAAGCCAGACTCCTAGGTGCCTGATTTGATTTTTCTTTTTCTCTTTCTCTTGCCACCTCCTGCTCTTACTTCCCTCAGTCTCAAAACAATTTAATGAATTTCCAAGTCCTTTTGCTTTCTCAAATTCACCTACCTTTCCATACCTGGTTCCCAGCACCTCAGTTCCCATAGTACGCTCATCTTGTGCTTAAATCCTCTTTTGCTAGTATTGCCCCACTGCATTCTAATTGTCATGTAGCAGCTGGAATGGTCTACCATCTGAGTCAGTCATTTCCCTGCTCAAAAGCCTTCAGTGGCTCTCCTTTTCCCTCAAAATAACCCAGAATTCTTAGTCAAGCATACAAGGTCTTTCACTTCCTGGCTCTTGTGCCCCTTGTGAGTGGTGCCCCTTGTAGTAGCACCCAGGATAGACATCTATGCAAGCATTTATTGCAATGATGTAATTTCCTAGAGTAAGAGTCACGTAAGCCTCCTAACTTACTTTACTTTCTTAGTGCCTCACTCGGTGTCTCACACTTAATTAGCACTTAACAAATGCTTGCTGAGTAAAGGAAGGAAAGGAGTAGAGGTAGAAGGACATGTGATGCTAACGTACAAAAGGGAACACTCACAAAAGTCTACCTAGTCATCCAAGAGCAGTCAAATAGTGCTGGCCATCCAAAGGGTGAGAAAACCTGGGCTCAAAATAACAACTAAACAATAAAAATCCTAACACTTTTCTGACACCAGCTTTTGTCTTGCTGGAGAACAAAGACTTCCGGAGCTGAGAGTAAAGAAAACCAGATGCATCATATACTTATGGTTTATTATTAACAACAAAAAAGTATCATTGGAAAAGAGCAGAATCTAAGGTACAGGGGGTTGGTTTTAGTCTTGGACTTCTGCTTATCATATAAACAGAGACATCACTTGCACGATCTGTTGGCATTTTGAAGTTTAGATTTATTAAAGAAAAGAACTTCATGGTCAGAAATTTCAAGATGAAATACCTTCTTTCTCTGCATCAGCACATAATATTTTGAGATCAATATTATATATTACCAAACATACACCTAAAAATTGTACAAGCAACTAAAAATTTTTATGAGAGGCAAATATCTAATCCTCAGCAAGTTTAGTGATACCTACAATTATCATGTTAATTTTATGGTCTTAATTTCTGAACTCTTAGTTTCTGAACTAAATTCTATTTTCTCCTTACTCCCAACTCAAAAGATGAGAATTTTTTTTGTTTGTTTTTGAAAAATTAATTTAAAAAACGACACACTTTCTATTTAAGGCAACTTCATTAAGATGTCAGAAATTTAAAACCCAAATTCAATTTTAAGCAGTGATAGTGGCCTTTATAGGTGATCAAAACCAATATATCATTGTATATAAATAAATTCCACCTGCACACTCAAATCCAACCCCTCATACTGAACTGCTATGCTAATCATATGTGATTTCTCCCTTCTTCAAATCTTCAGGCCAGTTTCCATCTTTCTATGGTCTGAATTGTCTGCCTTATAAATAGTCTTTTTATGTTAGGATACATTATTCTTATTTAGATTTTAAACTCTTTAAAGGATGGAAATATTTCTCCCCTTTGGATCCTCAACATGACCTAGATAACACAGTTAATTGTTGAATTAAATCTCTGACATACAGAAATAACAAACATGCATTCATTTTTGCTATTGTGTTTTTCGTTTTATTACCAATAACACTTCCAAAATTCCAGGGCTTCTGGTAGCATGAAAACCTGGCAGTTACACAGTAACATTTATCTCCTGAGAATCTCTTTCTATGCAATCTTATTTTTTCCTCACTTCCCAGAATGATTCGTAGCTCTTACTGATAGATTTTTTTCCACATATATATGTGACTTACTCATATCCACTTCTGTGCATTTATCCAAGATGAACTGTTACTTCATCTAATCCCAGTAATGTAGGACCATCGCACATTTTACTGCCTCATCTACCCTCACAGAAGGTTCTCGTAATTAATTTCTCTTAATTTGGATCAGTTTTCAAAGTTGCCTGTCTCAATATATTTTATTTTATATACTTTCTGTGTATAAAGATAATAGTTTGCATTTTTCTTTAAAACTGTGATATGTAAGATGCATTGATTTTCAACCTCTAGTTGGCATACAAGTTATGTGATGTGTTTGCTAAAATGGTATTGCTGGACCCTACAATGAGAGAGTAAACAACAGGACCCTAGGGGTTCTTAAACATCTAAGAAGCATCCCTGGTGATGCTGATGCTAGTCATTTGATGTCACCTTGGGAACGCATTTACTAAGAGCAAGATCTGGGTTCCAGAGCCAGCTCTGATCTTGAGCAAATTCCTTAGCTTTTGTGAACCTCGGCTTTCTCACTGGGAAAACAAGAGAATTGGACTAGACATTCCTCAACTCCCTCTGTTCTATTTTTTTTTCTTTTGTGATTTTCTTTCAAACATAGTCTAGTAGTGAGCAAAGAGTATACCTTCAAACTATCCCAAGTCCCAGGAACATATGAAACCTGAGTCTCGGGTCCAGCTCTGTGACCTGAGACAGGTTTCTTATCACTCATGGTCCTTCAGTCTCGAAAAGTACTTGAATTTATTCCAATAGTTCCTGTTTGCCTCATTGTATAGACTTGGCCATAAGCACGATGAATCAAGTGTACCATGAAGACAGATGAGAAGGATACTATTCTCTAAAGAGTAAGCCCATTAGTGGCTACATCTGATTTTTTTTTTTTCAAAAGAATAACTCTTTATTCAAAAAAATTGAAATTAATTAGGAAAATGAATTTAAATATGGCATTAAGAGGCTAGATTTATAATCTGCAGAGTTCATGTATCTTTAATAAAAAGAGAATTTCCCAGTATTCTGTAAAACATTACTCATCTTGCCAGCTTTTATACTTCAGAAAAACAGTCAAAATATACTATCAACTAGAATTTCTCCTCCCAAGATCAGTATAAACAAAATTAACTAATCTTATGGACCACAGAGATTACTGTACTTTTATAAATTTACTGAAAAGAGTTGTTTAGAAATATAACGTGACTCATAATTGTACATCATATTACAGATCATAGCCTAGAGAATTAGGCTAGAACTAAAACTTCATTCTACCTTAGTAAGATAGGAGCTTTTCAAAAGTATACTCTATTTAAAATTGACAACCGCATACAAAACACCCAAGTCAAGAAAAGTCTAAATAAGGCCAGTCTTTCCATCTGGATGTAATATAACCCAATGGAATGATAACAAAATGTTGGTTTGGGTTTATATTTTTTGTGTTTTATGTGATATTTCAGTGCCCTATGGGGACTCTTCTGTTAGTCTATTAAGAAATACCCAGTGTTGACATCCAATTCGCTTTTTCAAAAAACAGCTTACTAACAGTTTGTTTCTTGCAAATAGAAATATGCTTCTTTTGGCAATTTAAGTTTTAGTCATTGACAGAAGTTAAAAAGCATGTAGCAATAGCATTTGGAAACCCCAGAAAGACAAAAAGACTATTTTGATATTCACATTTAAATAACCATAACTTGTGTGCCTGATTAAACAACTTTTCAGCTCTTATACATATGTGGTAGACCAGCACTATTGACAAGGACCCCGCTTCTGAACACACACACACACACACACACACACACACACACACACACCTCCATTATCTCCCGATAGTGTCCTGCACTTTTCATACATTATCGCACAATGACTTCATGTTTACGCATGCAGTAGAATTTGTGATTTGTGCATTCGATTCCAAGATTCACAAGTAAATTTAAAAATCTCGATAATTTACTATGAACAGCAATGGATAGAATATCAGTTGCTGTTTTTGCAAGAATCATTGGCTATCATTTTTCACACCCTGCAGCTTATCTCAGGACCCAGCCTAATGACCTCAAAGGCAGCATTTCAAGAGATGTTTAAGATGAACAAGACTTTGATCTCTGTGATGACTGGCAACATTAGCCCTCAATGGGCTTCTCAGTGGGTGGAGTCCCATTGTGTCAGAGTGGACACTTATTAACATTTTAGATCCCAGGCCCCTGTCCCCACTCCATTGACCAGCTGAATCAGTCTCTGCTGTGGTAGTAAGTACCCAGATCACTGTCATGCACACAAGAGTTTGAGAACCACTAATTTAAATCAAAGAGAGAGGGAGCAAAGCTAAACTCAGATTGATACATATGTTTAACTAATAAACCAAACAATGTGTGAAGACTTTTCTAAAAGCAGTCATTTTTCAAACAGATTTTGAGGAACCTTGTGGATTTCCAGATGTTATTTTCTGGGAGGGTACAAAATATTTGATAAAAATTTTAATTAAAATATTTTTAGTACTTAAAAATGTAATAAAAATATGCACAACTAAATGGTTCTTTTAATAATTTTGATTAAACATTGACCACTGTAGAGCTACTTGTGCCATTAGGAATAGAGCATCTCCTGCCATCTCTGGCCTTTTATTTGAACTTATAAGTGTGTCCCTGACTGGAACAATTATAATTCTGTTGGTCTGTGTGTGTCTGCTCACATGAAATTAACCCAGAAGGTACATTACTACAGCTTCTGTGTCCCTCATTCAAATAAATGCCAGGTAAATTCAAGTGCATTTGTGCAACACATGCTCTTGACATGGCAGAATAAATGACTAAATATTAATTATATACCAGAAACCATTAATTATATGTCAGAGGCAATATGTGTAATTTTAAATTTTCTAGTAGCCACTTTATAAAAAGGAAAAGGAAACAGGAAAAAAACTAAAACTAAAAAAAGAAAAAAATTAAGTTAATAAAATATAGTTAATAAAATTAAGTTAAAAATTATAGTTAAAAAAATTAATAAAATATATTAATTTATTAATATATTTCATTCAACCCAAGATATTTAAAATGTTATTTTAGCATTTAAATTAATGATGAAGTATTTTACTTTTTACTTTTTTCTTCTTCTTCTTCTTCTTCTTCTTCTTTTTTTTTTTGTACTAAATCTTCAAAATCCAGTACATATTTTACACTTACAGGAAATCTCAGTTTGGACTAGCTACATTCCAAGTGCTCAGCAGCCACATGCAGACAGTGTAATTATAGATAAAACTCTTACATGAACTACTAGGTGCTTTTTTGTCAATTTATATTTTCCATAATCCTACTATCAGGTTTAAGTACTCTTGAATCAACTTTTATATTTATAATTCTAAAAAATATGATGTAACAAGAACTCTTAAGTTAGAAATGTCACCTTTTAAAAATCAGAAATTTGGGAATAAAATGACAATGAATTGGGTAAAAGCACAGAGATAAAAAAAAATAACTAGATATACTGGTTTCAGTGTATTCTTTCACCACTGTTCATCACATTGTGAGAAAAATAAAAACAATGTGCAGAAGACTATCCTGGAGAGCAACTTGGAAATTGTATTGAGTGCTATTAGTTCAGGATTCGTTTTTTATGGTGATAGAAATCACCTAAGTTCTTGTGGTATTTTAGGCTGTGTGCCTAAAATTGCACACAGCCTAAATTGCACACAGCCTAAATTGCACACTATTTTGCCCCATAGTTCTATACTTTGTGCCAACTTACAATGTTATTTTAAAACAAAATATGAGCATAAAAATAAGATTAAATATTACAGAAGAAACAGGAATAATGACAAAAAGTATTATAGAGTATGTGGGGAAGAAACACATCTTTCTCCATAAAAATGCTCACTAAACCATGTGCTAACAAGTATATTAGATAAGTAGGCTGCTATTGAAAAAAACAATTAGAATTGTGATATTATAACCTAGAGACTCATCTAAGAACACAAATTCAAAAGAAATAATAAATTTATCCAAAGACTAGGATTACATCTATAAATTCAATATTTGAGAATATCACTACTGCTGATTTTCCTTTTTCTTCTTCATTCAGTAGGTTTATGCAGAAAAAATATGATGAAATTTTATTAATACTTGTTACACAGTAGAAATGTTTAGTTTGAGTGGGTAGACTGGTTTTCAACATACCAGCAAAATAACAAAAACTAAAATAATAAATTTTTTAAAAAGGTTATGCAAGTTGTGCAAAATGAGTGTCAACAGAACAACAGCAAGTCTAGTACCTTGTATAAAAGCTGTTTCTGAAAAGCTATGCGTCATAGGAGAACATAGCTGTTAAGATATATCAAGGTAATGTTTTAAGATCGGTCTAATTGCAAATGCTATTAAAACATTACCTTTAAATTGTAGGGGGTTTTTTGGTTTGTTCTTTTTTGTTTGTTTGTTTGTTTTGAGGGGGTCAATATGTGCGGCATTAGTTCTAGAACTAATATTTTCATATTGAAGTTCCTTGGGTGTTTTGCCACAGGTGATGGTAAGGATTCATTTTTTTTTTTTAATTTCCTCTAGTGAAATAGCTCTCAAAAAAATTAGTTTTCTTGGTTTGCATGCCTTTCTGTAAATAAAACAAGCTCAATTTGTCCATATAAGATCACATTACAGTTGTGCTTAAAACCACAGATAAAGTGTCAGCAATGAAATAAATCTGACTGAAAACTCATGTGAACATCCAGCTGAGGCAGAAGCATTCTCTTACTGGATAATCTGAGGTTTTTTTCAAATGACATATCAAACTTAAAATGTTATAACTTTTGCTATAGACTGAACATTTGTGTGCCTCTCAAATTCAAATGTTGAAACCAAAATTGATGGTACTGAGAGATAAGACCTTTGGGAGGTGTTTAGATCATGAGGGTAGAGCCCTCATGAATGGGATTAGTGCCCTTATAAAAGAGACCCCAGAGAGCTCTCCTGTCCCCTTCCGCCATTTAAGGGTACAGCAAGAAGAGAGCCAACTATGAACTAGGAGGTGGGTCCTCACCACTCCAAATCTGTGGGAGCTTCAATCTTAGACTTCAAAGCCTCCAGAACTGAGAAATAGATTTTTGTTCTTTAAGCCATCAGTCTATGGTATTTTTGTTATAGCAGCCCAGATAGACTAAGACAACATTCACCAGGGTTCGTGGAAGATATGAAATGGCTGAGGAATCTGTCATTGACTCTGTTCAAGTTGAATTCAGCAAATAGGGATTATATTTGTTAGATATTTTGAATGATTTATTTTTAAAATAGAAGACTTTCTATTTTTCTTTGTTTCTATTTCAATTTAGTTGAAACTAATCTAAGATTACCATACAGAATACCAAACCTTAACCATTTGCAGCTACTTACTTAATTGAAATAGGATATTCCCCATATTAAAGAAATACATTGAATGGTAAAACTACAAATACCATTTATCACTCAGACTTCAAATTTTTGTGTTATTAAAACAGACTCATTCTTTTCACTGACTGACTTTATAATTAAAAGTTATACTTTGAAATTAAAACTATATCTATATTCCTACAATGTTTCGATCTGTTTCCTTTATTGGAAATTTTGCATGAGATTCTTTCACTCAAAATGTTTGAAAACCACTCTTCTAAGCAAACATAATGTGGTGGAACAACTCCTGGTCCTGCACTCAGAAGACCTGAATTAGATTTCGAATTGTCACCAAGTAGATAGTGTGACTTTGAGCAAGTCACCTTGCCTCTCAGGCTCTCAGGTTGCTCAAGTAAGATCAAAGCAGCTTTGGACCACATAGCAATGCTCTGAAGGTTGTCTCACATCACTTCTCTCCTACTGTCTCTCAGCTCAATCATTGTAGTACCTTGAAAAAAGGATTCCTTCATCTCTCAGATTAGGTCAGTCCTCCTAGAATGGACCTGTACTTTGTGGGTTATTATCACTTCTTTAATTTTGCATTTATTATGGTAGTTCCTTGAACTGTAGGAGAATAGAGACCTTGTTTGGTCTAACAATGATTATCTTAGGCAAGTGCCTCTTTTTTCCCCCTCTTTAAATGAGGATACGATAGTACCTACCTCATAGGATTTTTGTGAGTTTTAAAAGAGATAAAGTACATAAAACACTTAGAACATTGCCTGTCATGTAGTAAAAGTTTAATTAATTTTAATTGTTGAAAAAATACATGTATTTCTTAAATTATTGTTTTAGTGTATCTAAGATTTAGCACTTATCAATATCTCAAGAACTTTCCCTCCTGTCATTATTTCGAAAAAATTGTATCCTTTGGGTAAACTACAGCATTTTTATTTCTCTGCAACAGACAATTAAGTTGTTTCCAATTTTTAAAATAATAAAGAGCACTGTGATGAATGTATTTTTACATAAGTGTTTTGTTTTTTAGTTCAGAACACTTTTCTAGAACTGGCATTACTGAATCAAAGGATAATATAATTAAAATTTTTTCTTACTACTTACTGTTAAACAAATTTCCTGAAAATTCATTCTAGTAGCAAACAGAATTGAATGAGGTTGCATGTGAATCTTCATAGAATTAACCATTATTATATTAAAAAATATTTGTCAATTCCATAGTAAAAAAAAAAGATTATTGTTGTTGTTAGATTTATTACTAATGAAGTTTAATATATGTTCATATCATCACTTAAAATTTCTTTCATTGTGTGTTTCTAACCATTTCACTTGCTATTTTTCTATTGTATGATCAGTAATATTAATTGACTCATATTGGTTCTTTGATTATTAAAGATAATAATTTGTCAATTTATGAGTATTTTATCAAGTTTGTCACTTGTGTTTTAATTTTACGAAATTTCTATACATAACATCTACATTTTTATGTTGTCAAATTTGACATTTGTTCTCTCCTCCATGACTTTTATACCTAGAAATTCCTTCCCTATCTGGATACTATTATATATACAACAACAATTCCTTCTATTTTGTATGGTTCTTAATAAAATTAACTACTGATCTACTTTTTTTGGTGTTCTGTTTGAGGTTGGTATAAATTACTATTTTTCCTAAATAGCCAGTTTTTACTATACCATTATTGAATGTTCCATTACTTTCGCATTGCTTATTACATATTAAGTTATTTCAACTTTAATAAAGTCATCTAGCCTCGATTTTATATACTTTTAAATAGTCTACCAAATATATTACACAAATATTTCCATGCATCTCATAGATTACTTTTGATTACTTGATTCAGTTTTTATAAAGTATTATTGCATCTGTGTAGCTCCTCCAACAGAGGTTATGTATTTTCGTAGAGTCTAGCATGCCTAGTGCAGAGTTTGGTACATAGTAGACACTTAATATACAGTTGGGGAATTGCATGAACCTTTTTCAGGAGGAATGTTCTTTTTGTTCAATAAAAGAAGGAACACAAAGAAGACTACATAGACCAAGCTGGCTATTTTAGTTTCTTTTCTTTTTTCTCTTTTTTAAATAAACACTAATAAAACAGGATTGATATCTCTTAAAATTTGCAGTAAAGCAAAGAGCTTTTCCAGAGGATGGTTGCATCCTTTTATTAAAAGCATCTGTGTCACAACCACTGGCAAAGACCCAAACACCCTGAAGTGGTTGACTCTGGGAAACCAGAGATTGAATGCAGCCAGATTCTGAGATGGAACAACGTGTAAAATCATACCACATCTTAATTTGATGACCAATAGGGAAGATTTTTTTCTCCTCCTCAAATCTTATAAAGCAAGATGATTTATGATGTCCTTATGAGCTTAGTAGGTGATGAGAGAAATATATAATAGTGCTATTTCATAGATGACATAAGACTCTGTTAAGATATTTTGTAATTAATTTTTCCTACTTTCATTTTTTCTCTATGTGATTGGTTTCACATTCAGTGTTTTATAATAGATATCCATCCGCTGTGAAACATTCCTAAAGAAGAAAAAGAAATCCCCTGGGAATATTATCTTAGTGAATACTCGCAGTAATAAAGTCATATATCTAAAAAGGTGTAAAATATAATACACTTCCTCTCCAATAGGATAAATAATTACTGAGAGTCAAAGCTCAACTATCTGCATAGTGGGGTGGTAGAGGGTGTTTAAAATCATAGATGAACTCTGACTGATTTTTGTTTTGGAATGGTTCTTGTACTTACATATGAATAAGAGAGTGACTTATCCCCTTGGGAATTCACAGTATATCAAACCAAATTAGGAAGCCAGGCAGCTGTGACCTGGTTTTGTAAGGGCCAAGAAAGGTATAGAGTTTCACTATTGAAACTTGCAATTCAAAATGAATCCCTGGTTCCAAAGCCGTTTGGGACACAGGAGCATCTTATTCTTATTGACTCATAAAAAACACCACTTTGGGCTTATGTTTTCTCTTATGTTCTCCAGAGTTGTATATGAGGAAATAAAGACTTTTAATTTGAGAGAGCTTGAGAGTGAAAGGCTGCAGAAGAGAAAATGGAAGTAGACATAGAATGAACAATGTTAGTGGGTAAAAAGTTAGATTCAAGATTTACCTTATAGTAAAAAGAACTCTTAAAAATTAAGTCCTAATGCTAATGCTCATTTCATGGATGTTGAAAGGTAGGATGGAGAAAGCTGTAAACTAGCTATTCTCAGTCTGACTCAGTAAATTTTATTTTTCATTGTTTTGGAGTTGCTTTTAGAAACGGTAGGAGAGGCGATGAATATTGAAATTAGAGGTTGGGATGGAAATATAAGACATATTTCAAGCTTTTTAAATTTTCATAGCAGAAAGAGCTATAGAGAACAGGTTAGAAAGAGACTCTGGTTGTTGTTATTTTGGGTTCAATAATATTCCTCCAATTCCGAAAACCTTACAATGTACAATTAAGTATGGCTTTGGAACTTAGTTTAACATTTTCTGAAGGCATTAGAATAAAATTGTGAGCTATATTTTATTTATTTATTTTTATTAGCGTATAGCCTTGATTCTTGAAGAAAGTGTGAATCTCTTTCTACAAACAACAATTACTTAAGTAGTTTTTCCTGAAAAAATAAAAATAAAAACCCTCAGAGTGCCCAGATGATGGAATGCATTCTGCTATGAAAATTTTAAGGTAAGGGAACATATCATAAAGCAAACAGCTTAATAAGCAGGGAATTTTTTTTGTGTGTATGCTCATTTCTTTAAAAATGTTAGTATTATTTTTATTCTTAGTTTGGTGACAAGCAATATGTTCTCTTGGCTTTCATTCAAGGGTAAAGCTTGCAAAACTGCCTGTTGGGTTCTTTCATTGCTATTGTTGCTGCTGGAGGAGCTTTCACCACCACTATGTCACCCTACCAGCCTCCTGAATACATCTATTCATCTAAGAAAAGAATTAATTCCAAGATAACCTTTGCCGTCTGGATTCTAACACAGGGTGTTAGGATGGAGATTGAAATAGGAGACAAATGGTGGTTAGTTAGAAATAGCTTATTTTCCAAGAAACTTCATTTATTTACTTATGTTGTACTCAAAGAGGAGTGGAACTAACCAAAGTGTGGTCCACAAATTTTAATAGGTGGTCCTCCTTGGCATTTGACCACTCCCAAACTCGTTCTGTCTTACCCTCTGTTGCTGCTTAAACAAAGACTGAAAATGAATAGGAAACTCTGCTGGCTCCTCCCAAGAGAAAAAAGAATTCACCAGTGGCAACTACCAGTACCACATTGTTTATCAGAACATAAAGTTCGGTAGAAATCCCACAGTGACATCATCCCTCAGCACTTGCTGATGAAGCTGGAGACATTTCCAAGACATTTTCAACTGGATTGGACACTTTTGCAGGAAATGGTCAACCAGCTCTCACTTCAAAGACTTTTCCTTTACTAGGTTGTATTTAGCTCTTAAAAGAAGTGGAAAGTAACCTAAATCACAGACTCAGTCTAAATCAGTCCTTGAAAGGATTCCAGAGAACTTCATATGTTGTGTTTATTTTTTCATGGGGTGATAAGTAAACTATCAAAACATATTTAGGTGAATCTCCTTCTGAAACATTGTTAGACGAATGGAGCATTGCTATGAAAATGGACAGAAGTTTAAGGAGCCTATTGTATGGATAACACACACAAATAGTCCCAGAGAAAGTCTAGAGCTTCAGGAGGTCAAGTTACAAATGGTTGGAAAAGCAAATTGTCCACATTGGTAGAGGAGATCATGTGTACCTGGGAGTTGAAAACTAGGACCAAAGATATAACTTTTTAAAAAATTAAGAGATCACAAATTTAGGGCATATTTATTTAGAAGGAAAAAGAAGCATGGAGGGGAATTGACATGCTGTGTGCCAGCCAAGGTACTATACCTTTAACCTGTTTCTCATCTATTATAATAAACAGTTCTATATTTTAATTATAAACAATATTAGGAGACTAAACAGTTATAGTCACATTTTCTATTAGTAGAAATACATCATAATTTTGAACTTTCTTTTGTCAAGAAAATTTTTGGATGACTCTAAAAATATCCTTATGAAATTATTATTTAATTTAAGCAGATGACCAAGCTAAAGTTAGCAAAGGCTCATCATCGACATTAAAAAAGTCTGAATGTCTTAATGTTATCTAGGAAAACTGAGACAAAAATACAGCCTTTTAGAGTTAGAAGACTCATACCCAAGTTTGGTTTCCTTATAAAATGAGGATAACAATATTTGCTAAAAGATTTGTTGTGAAGACTAAGTAAACTAATTCTAAGGAGCCCTGTAAACAGTAATAATAATCATGATGACGATAACAGCAGGTAAGTTTTGCTAAGAGCTTATAGTGTGCCAGACACTATTCTGATCTGTATTAACTTCTTTAATTTTCACAACCCTCTTATGAAGCAAATACTATCCTAATAACCATTTAACATATAATGCGAGTCACAGAAAGGTTAAATAGTTTATTTAAGGTCAGTTAGCTATTAAGTGGCAGAGTCTGAATTTAAATTGGGTCTTTATGTGTGGAGTTATGTCCCACTGTAAAGTACATATGGGAATATTAGGAAAGACAAAATATATTGTGTTTGCCTAAAGACCACCTAAGTAATAAACACAACCCAAATACTCTAATGGAGCTTATGCAATCACAGCAGGGGTGTGCTACTGTTATGCTGAGAAAAATAAATCCGTAAGCTGTTATAGGGGGCCATTCACAGCAAGGACGAGATACTTAAGTGAAAAAATTACATAAGTTTTAATAACATCTTATTACGTGGGTGTACCTTTGATTTTTTTTCTCAGTAAGATTCAAGAAGTCATAATAAGCCAGAGAGTTACAGAGGTAACATCTGGAAAACTGGATCTTTAGGTGAGCATCCTGAAAGGCTCATTGTTAGGTCAAAATGAACAAAGGATTGCTTATCTGTTGTCCTTAATTTTAGATTGAAACTGAAGTAAGAAACTTTCGAAAAAGGAGGCATTCGGTAGCACAAGTGGAAAAATTGGCTTGGATTGTTATCCTCTCATATTATATAGCCAGAGGAGTTATTTTATTCTGAGAAGTTCTTTTATTTTTATTTGTGATTCTTTCCACAAACTGAACACTGGAGAATGACTCCCATATGCAGTTGACCTGAAAAAGTGTTATGATATCTTGATGCTTTCATATTTCTCCCTATTAGGAATAATAATTTGAGGAGTGTTTTAAATTAGTACACAAGGCAGTTAGCTTTAAAAAGTTCCCATAAGGCCAAAGAGGAAATGAATACAGTGCAAAACAATACCATTGTTAAAACATACCAGTGGACTTATAGAAATAATCTCATTGGAAATATTTCATTCATTATAAAGTGTTAGATGCAATACTTCAAACACTATAGGAATCTGTACTTACTCTCTGCCCAACCAAAAGTAGAATGCCTTAAATGCCATAGATATTGTATTCCTACCTTAAACAAACATTTTTGTGGCATCTCTATAAATCATACATAGGAACACTCTATGATTTTTTAAAAAGTAAATTTGTTTTAAATAAAATTGAAATTTCAAATATTATTCAAAGTTTTCCTATAAAATACAATCTAACATAGAATCGCATCTTAGGAACATAATACTTTCACAGGACATATGTTGTCCTTTGCAGATGCTTTTACTCTGCTTTCTAGCAGCACATATATTAGTAGCAGTAAAGAAACAAAATTAGAATTCTGGTTTCAGAGATGATACCAAATGTGAAAGATGAAGAAATTGTCTGAGGCTTAAGGCTTAATATACCTTTTCTTTTTTTCATCTTCATAAAAAATGGCATGGGTAGTCCATTCCCAACCATGATGAAGTAACTGGTAATAACGAGCTCATCCAACCACAAACAAATGAAAAATAGCAAAATATTTGAAGCAAATGCTTTCGGATATTGGAAGACAGTTAGCATAGAACCATGGTCTCTGAGAGAGAGGAATCACATGATAAGAGTTCCCTGATTAGCCCAGATCTCTGCCTGAGCACAGAGAGGTGGAGCCAAAGCAGTGCACAAGGTCTTGCTTAGCTGACAAGGCAGATGCTCAAGTTTAAGGGAGTTGGATTGGCTAGAATTTTGGAGCAAGCTCCTAGAGAAAAGAGAACTGCATAGAGAAGAAACTACAGAAAGCTGTGTAAAGTTCCCTTTAAAACTTTAGCCAAATTCTAACCTGTTCATTTCCAGGGCAAGTCTCTAGGAGGTATAGCAGAACGAAGCTACTGGGAAGCTGGAAGTGGAATGAAGAAGCCAGGGGGCATAGAGCTGGCAGTCACTGGAGTTCTGACCGGCTAGAGTACAGAAGCCTCTGAGCATGCAATTGAGATATGAAAATCGCCACACTTTAGAAAGAAGGCCACTCTATTCCTAGAGTGAAGACTACACAAAACCTGCCCTAACAAATCTTAATAATAAGCCTTGAAAGAGCCAGCTGATTCATACATGAATTAACTTCCTACAAGAACAAAATTCAGTAATTTTTAAAGGAAGATGACAAAAAACAGATTCTTGACAAGTTAGGATTCACGATATCCAGCATACTAAAAAGTTTTACTAGATGGGCAAAGGAATAGCAAAATTTAACCTACAACTAGAAAATATAGTCAATAGAGGATGATCTGAAATGACAAAGATGTTGGAATTAGCAGACAAGCTAATACCCCGACACTACTTCTTTTTTACATCTAAATCTTACTTAACCTTGAAGGTTCTGGCTTTGAAGAGGTAGTTCACACAATAAACTTTCTATCTTGGTACACTGGTTTTATCTACTTAAGTAAACAGTAAGCTTTTTGAATGCAAGGGCCAAAATTGTCTCTAGAAAGAGGAGACAATCTATTTTCAGTAGCCTGCTCAGCAGAAGCCATCAGGAGCCCAGGGCTTAGTCTCTGCAGCATAATAGTTTACCATGTAAAAAAAGAAAAGAAAATAGCTATTATCATGTTTAAGGATTCAAAGGAAAAAGATCAACGTAATTAGTAAACAGATGACAAATCTCAGTGGAAAACTGAAAACTGTAAAAGACGATCAAACGAAATGCTTAAAACTAAAAAACACAATATCCTAAATTAAAAATTCACTAGGTGAAGCTTAACAACAGATTTGACAATCATCGGAGGAAAAATAAGAGCCATTGAAAAATGAAAAATAAAAACAAAAAATTGAAGCACACAAAAAAATTAAAAATATCCCTGCAGACTTTTGTAAAAATTTACAAGTTAATTTTAAAATGTATATGAAAATGCAAAAACCTAGAAGAGCCAAAACAATCTTGAAAAAGAACAGTGTTGGAGGATTACTTGATTTTAAAATTTGTTATAAAGCTGCAATAATCATGATAGTGTAGTACTACTATACTTCAAACACACAAAGAAAATAAGTTATGTACTTTAGACCTGAATGTAAACATGAAAGCTACAGTTTCTGCAACCTTGGGGTAGGCAAAGATTTCTTCTATAGACTACAGAAAGAATTAACGATAAAAACATTTTTGATAAATTAGACTTCATCAAATTAAAGCATTTGCTCATCATACATATATTTGTATTGCATAAAATATACTCATTAAAATGTATTATAAGTACATCATGAAGATATTATATATGCAATATACAATACTATATTTTACACTCCTCCCAAGCTACAGAAACATATACCTGAAAAAAGAACTGTGTGCAAAATATATAAAAAACCACAACTCAATCAAATGACTACAGTTCAGTAATAAACAAATTACCCAACACAAAAGGGCAAAAGACTTGAGCAGGCATTTCACAAAGGAAGATATACAAATAGGGATAAGCACATGATTATTCATCAGGGAAATGCGGTATCACACAGTGAGATATTATCACAATGAGATATCACCACACACCTACTGGAATGGCTAAACTTAAAAACAAACAGAAAATTTGGCAAGGATGTGAAACAACTGGAACTCGTATTTTGTGAGTGGAAATGCAAAGTGAGAAAGCCACTTTGGAAAACAGCTTGGCAACTTCTTATGAAGGTAATCACATACCTACATTATGACCCGGCAATTACTCCTAGCTATTTACTCGAAAGAAATAAAAATGTGTCTTCGCAAAAATACATAAACAAAAATATTTATAGGAACTTTACACATAGTAGAAAAAACTGGGAACAACTAAAATGTCTACCTACAGGAGACTGGATAGACTGTGGTTTATCCATACAGCGGAACACTACTCAGCAATAAAAGGAATTGCACAACAGATAGATGCTGCTACTTAGATGACCTCCAAAACACATCAGGCTAGGTGAAAGAAGCCAGTCAGCCAGCTCCATCCCCCACAAAGTACATTCTGTATCATACCATATATATGAAGTTCCACAACAGGCAAAAGTAATGTATGGTGGAAAAAAATCACAACAGTGGTTGTTTGTGGTGGGAGGAGATTGACTGGAAAGGGGCATATGTGGGGGGACTGGCAATGGTCTATACATTGAACTAGTGTGAGTTACGTAAGGTGCATGCATTTGTCAAAACTCCCCCAACTCTAACACATATGATCAATATTCTATATACAAATAATACCCACATAAGAGATCAATTAGTTGTATTTACAGGGAAATGCAAATTAAAGCCACAGTGAGATACACCTACTAGATGTACCTACAAGAATGGATAAAATTGAAAAGACTGATAATACCAAGTATTGGCAAGGATGTGGAGCACCTGGAACTCTCATATAATGCTTACAGGAATGCAACTCGTTACAATGACTTTGGAAAACAGTTTGGAAGTTTATTATAAAGGTAATCATATACATACCCTATAACAATTCTTAGGTATTTATCCAAGAGATATGAAAACATACATCCACACCAAGATCTATAGACTGTTTATAGCAGCTTTATTCAGAAAAGACAACATCCCAAATGTCCACAAACTGGGGAATAGACAGTTAAATTTCTATATATCCATACATTAGAATAACAATCAGTAACAAAAAGGAGCAAATGCTGATGTATGCGACAAGAGGGATGAATCTTAAAAACATTATACAAAGTGAAAGAAGCCAGTCCAGAAGGCTACCTGCTGCATGGTTTCTTGTCTCAGAGAGGCAGATCTATAGGGACAGAAAGCAGATGGCTAGGACCAGGGGCTCAGGGTGCAGAATGAGATAGACCACAAAGGAGCACGGGGAATTTTTTTGGAGGGATGGAAATGTTCTATATTCTGATTGTGTTCTATAGGCAGTTGTACACATTTTTCAAAATTCAATGATTTCAAAAGACTGAATTTTAGGGTATGTGAATTATATCTTGATAGAAAGCTAAATAATTTAATAGCCAACACCAGTTCTTCCTTTTGAAGTGGCGACTATATACCAATACTGCTTAAAACATGCATCTATGGAAAGCTGAGGTATGAGAAGAAGCACTATGGCTTAAAGCCATAGATAATAAGAGAACCAGATAAACCCTCTGGCCTCAGCCCTGGGGCAGTAAGATCTTTGACTAACACTACATTCCACTGGATTCTACATTTCTAGAAAACCTTCTTTATGTTAGTCACTAGGCCAATAAATGAGTGGGTTACAGAGAAAAGAAAGTGACAAGGTCATTGCCTTACAGGGATTTACAGTTGTAGGAAGCTGACAAGCTTGTTATTCACATAATGAGAATAAGATCATGAAGTAAACTTGCATATCTGTTTTCATGCCTTAAATGGTGCCAAGAAGTTAAGTTATATGTAAATGTGTATTGTTTCAAGGAATTTTTTTTTTAAAGCAAACTATATCAGAAATGATAACAAAAAAGTAGGATTTTACTAGAGCATATATGATTGCTTATAATTTTCAGGACAAGTTGTTTGACAGCCCTAGATGGTATGTGTCAAATGAGAAAGGAAAAATTTTTTTAACTTAGATATAGCTTTATTTATTATTATTATTATTATTATTACTTACACTTTAACAGTAAGGCATATATATATATATATTCACACTGTGTGTTCGCCTCCCATAGTTAGATTTCTTTCTGTTGCCACATATTTGACCCCTTTTACCTCGTCTACCTCCCCTCTCTCCCCACTCCCGCCCCAAAACTTTTTTTTTGTTTATTTGTTTACTTTATAAGAACTCTTCTTGAATTAAGACACTTACATGTAGGCTTTGAGTAAGAGAAGTTATTTCAATTGGAGATTGCCAAGGTGCAAGCCATGAGGAATGTTTTACGCAGTAAAGTGGCTACAGTAGAAAGTGGATGCTGGAGATAAAACCTATAGATTCTAGTTAAGTTATATTTTCATACTAACATGACAAAAATAAATGAGTGGGGCAGAAGGCCCAACAGGGACAACAATCTTGAGTGTGTGTGTGAGATGGCAGCTCAGGGCTGGGCAGCTTGCATAGTGGGTAGCAGCGGGGGCCCTGGACTGCGCTGGCCTGAGTTTGAATGCAGACACTTACCAAGTGTGTGACTGTGAGTAAGTTATCAATGAACTGAGAGACTTCAGTTTGGTTTTTTTTTTACCTGATCTATATGGAAAGTCAACTCATGGGCTGGTTTTTCGGATTCAAAAGATAATTATGTAAGTCCTTATTATATAGTTCCTGGAACATATAAATTATTCAATAATTGTTTGTCATTATAACTAATGCAAATAGAAAGATTTAGAGTCTTAAGATGTGTATTCAAGTGTAAGGTGACCAAGCAGCTCAGGTTTGCCGAGGACATTCTTTCTAGCATAGAAGGTCCCGTGTGCTGGGAAACTCCAGTCCTGGGCAAATTGGACCATCGGTACCCCAAGTTCTAGCCCCACCTACAATTAACTGTGATCTTGAGCAAGTTTCTTAAATTTAGGCTTTAATTCCTTATCTGTAAAACGAGAATGATAAGAATAGAGCTCTATGATGATAAAATAAAACAATGCCTGAGAAGAGATCTTTGCAAACTAAAAGCAATTTTAAGCTATTAATTACTGTTATCAATAGTACGTTTGTCACTATTGTCCTAGAGACTCATGATTATTTGTTTCTTTCAGCTTTCGCTCATTTTATTTTTCTTTTCCAGAATGCCTTTCTACTTTCCCTTCTAATCTTTGTCAATGATCTCTCATGCTTTTTCTCTCAGTTATTTTTTTTTTCTCATTTATATTCTTTCTCTAACTCCTCAATTACATGTTAATAGAACATTTAGAAATACTAGATAGAGATCCTTCCGGTGATGTCAAACTCTTTTACAACAGCTCTTCATTTATACCAAACACAATTTTAGATGCATGGAAACTTGAAAATGTGAGTGCGTGTATGGTGGAAAGTGGGGCTATGCTGGGAATATATAAACACTTTTATATCATTCACTTTATAAAGTCTCTTCTGGCTAAGAAACTCTATAGCTCTAGGGTCTCCTGACGTCTTTTCAAAAATATTCCCAGGTGTGCTTTTGGCCCACAAATCCAAGGGGCCACTTGTACCAGTGCCAGCCAACATAAATATTATACAAATTACAAATGCAAACCACATATGAAATTTTAAAATTTCTAGTAGCTAAATATTTGTAGTAGTCTAAAATTTATCATTTCAACATATAATTGATATAAAATTATTCGTGAAATATTTTGCTTTTTAAAAAATATCAACTTTATATATATATATATATATATGACCTATGGTGGACAAGGTCATCCAATCAGCCGCGGGAGAAAATTTACCACCCGCACAAAATCAGGGCATAGGTTAGGTTTGCTTATATTTTTCCCTGAACAGCTGTGGGTATGGAGATTTAATGGACCACCTAGAATTTTCTTGCCACAGTTAATTACTCATAGGGACAGCTTATGACTTAATTAGTGCTCTCCAGCCTTCTTGCAAATAGTGTTTAATGAGATGTTCACTGTAATTACTGAATCCTTTTTCATAGTCAACTGTTTTCACTTTTTCCTTTTATTCTAACATTTCAAATATTTTTCCTCCCATGAAAGATTTATATATACAGGTAGCATTTTGTGTTGTCAACTATATAATTATTATTACATAATTATATAATAACCTGTTAGTTAATAACCTATTTTTTAACTCTTCCTTGGTCATGCTCTGACACCAGAATGTAGGTTAATTATACAGACTAATGCTCTGATATGTTTTAAGAGTATAGAATCACTCTTAGAGAAATTATCTTCATATCATAAAATAATATCTTTGGCTGTGTGGAAGTCATGTAATTAAAGAAAGTTTAAAAATCCAGTTAGTAAGTATTCAGGTGTATCTATAGATGGTATCTATGTTTCTAAATTAGTGACTGTAATCTTGGTTTATGGAGGAATGGGGCCTATGGATGTCAACATTGCCCCAACATCATCTCAGCATAAGGTAATGGCAAATGAGAAGCTGGATCCCTGATGGAAATCGTAGGGGGTCTTTTTTGAGGATTTTTGCTTCATACCCTCATTGGTGAATTCATCTTTAATTCCAGTTTGACCGTATGTTGGTAATTTCTATGCATCAAGTTCAGGCATCATTCCTCAATCTCAAACTCATATTTCTAATGGCCATATTGAACATCTTCACCTTCCCACAGACATCTCAAAGGCAACACACCAATCAGGGATGTAGGTTGCAAGCAACAGGAATGTGCTCTAGCTTACGTAAGCAATCGAGGATATTACTACAAGATAACCAGTAGCTTGTGCAACATCTAAGTGATGTAGTACTTAGTTTGGGATATTCAGCTTAGAACACTCCTAAGATCACATCCGCATGTTCGTTGAGGACCCTAATTCAGTAGGTGTTGACCTTTAGATGCTGCACTTTGTACTCTTGTCCCCACCATCCCTGGGCTCTGTACCCCACCCAATCACCAGGTCCCTGTTGCCCAGACACTTCATCTTACATAGCAACTCCAGAGAGCAGTTTAAAATAACTAGATAGATAAAATAAAAATATATAAATAATATACAGTATTGTGAAATATACCCAGAGAAGCATGTATATTTATGCATAATTTAAAAAAATGAAACTAGAGCACCCATGTACCCATCATTATGATGGGAAAGAGAACATCACATTATTACACTTTTGAGAGCCCTTTTGTTCCTTTCCATACTCATATCCCCTTTTATGCATCCAGAGAAAACAGTCATTATGAAATTTATGGTATAATTCTCTTCCTTTTTTCCTCATCAGACCCATCTATATGGATACAATCCAATACACAAATAATATGTTATCTCATGTTACCTGGTTTTAAATTTTATGCAAATGGGAACAAACTGGATAATTGTGCTTCCTTCTTTCAAACTTATATTTTCAAGTTTCTACAATGTTGATAGATATAGTATTTTAATCTTTTTTTTTTTTACTGTGGTGTGGTAGTCTAATGCTACAATGCATTTATTCTTTCTGCTATTGATAGACATTTGAGTTGTTTTCAGGTTTTGTTTGTGTTTACTATTATTAATAATAGGCTTATGAATATTTTTACACATAGACATGTAAAAATTTCTCCAGGTAAATTTTATCTAGGAGAAAAATTGATGGTGTGTGAAGTAGATGATGACAATATTTTCTAAGGAAGTTGGACCAATTTACACTTCTATAAGCAGTTGATGGGCCTTCTTATTTCTCCGTAATACTTGATATCATCTTATTTTTCAATTTTTTGCCAACTTGGTAAGTATAAAATAATATCTTCTAGGAACTTCATTTTGCATGCCTTGGATTTCCAGTGAGATCAAGCATCTTTTCAAATGTTTATGGGACATTTTCTATTTCCTTTGTTGTGACATGCCTTTTCAGTCTTTTATCCTTTTTCCCCCTATGGAAGATTAATATTTTTCTCATATTGAGTCTTTCTATCTGAGAACATGATACATATGTCTTTATAAAGGTAATAGTGAGAATCTTCCAAAAATCTTTATTCAATAATTTTTATAATTTTCCGTATAAAAGTTTTGCACATCTTTTGTAGGATTGTTAGGTGCTTTATATTCTTCTATGAAATTGTAAATGTAAATTAAATTAAAATTACATTGTCTAACTTCTCTTTCCAGGTATAAAGAAATGAGTTGATTGTGTATATTTAACTTTTGGCCAGAATATTGTTAATGCTCTCTTATTAATTATAGTAATTCACAAGTTCCAGCCTGAGCATGGCAGAGTAGCTTGTACTGGGCAAACCCTCCTTCTGATAACAACTAGATAAAATATAAACAAACAGCTGACTGAAGGCACTGCACAGCAATCAAAGCAAACAGAAAATGGAAGGAAGATGACCCTTGAAAGAAAGGTGAGCTCCATATTTCTTTGGGATGCCAGGGAAAAGGGCTCAAGCGGAAAGGCACACTTTTAGTGGCTTTAGAAAACAGGTCAGAGTGTAAGATCGCAATATGACCTGGTTAATAGAGGAGAATTAAAGAAGAAAAGGTCATGTGGGAGGAATCTTAAAATCTCTGCAAAATTCCTCTTGAATTATTGACTGCCTCCTAAATTGTGCATATGTAGGGAGGGCCTCCAAGAATCTTACAGAAAGCAGCAGAAACCTGTGGGCAGAAGGTAAATTAGAACTGAGAAGAAATTTCAACAGAGGTTTCCTGGTGCAGGGAGACAGAGTTTGCAGTTCACCGAGTATGAGGCTACATCAGTTATTTTCCTCTTATGTTACTAAGTCATTCTAGGGCTTTCATGAGATGGGAAGAATAGGTGGGGTGAGTAATTAGGAATCAATTTAATGGGTTCATGGACGTTAAAAATGTGTATAGGCTCAAGTGAAATCTCATTAATCACATTTCCAAAATGACATCCTGGGAAAAGCCTAGAGGATTTAAAAGAAAGTCTCATTTAAATCTAAGTCAAAATAAGGATTGTAAGTATTCATGCTACTGAAAATATTTGTGTGATTCACTATGTGAGGACATGGTGTAAGTTCATACCATTTATTCCAGTATATGCTTGCAGAGAAATCATGCATAATCCAGAACTTCAACTCTCTTTTAAGTTGAAGAGTAAAATCCAACAAAAATAGCAAAATAGGGAAGACATTTGCAACCTCTTCCGCCTATAAGGTTTTATATATAATGTGTATTCTTAGTAGATGATACTGAGTGGGCAGAAGCTGTAAGTTTTGGTGTGGGTACAGCATGATGAATGATCAGAAAACTGAAACCCAGACTGGCCAAGTGATGGCTAAATATCAAATATCAGGACAAAAGCAGAGTTTGGGGTTTGCCCATCTTTGTAAAGTTGTAGCCAATAGATCTGTAAATATTCCAATAGGTAAAGATTTTGGTTACTGTTTTGTAAAGAATTTTGAAAATTTTGACAAGCTTTAAGATATCTTGAAAAAAATTCTGGCTTTTCTCTACCCATTCTATACAGGTTCTATAAAATACTACTTGTTACAAGCTTTTTACTGTTCCACCCAGGACTTGTCCATAGACCCTTTACTTAAATGTCCTCTGAGTTTTCAGCAAAGGCCGCTTCTGCTGGGTTCCCTAACTCATGTCATTCAGGGCACACTTTCTGAACGGTCTACTTCCAAGCAGCCTGACAGGGAGGGTTACACTTTTGCAACAACAGCAACCAATTGAGAAAAGAGGGTTGAAGAATTCTGGATGTATGGGATTCCACTTTATACTTTGAACAGAGAAGAGGAGGAAAACTACAGGGCCACCGAAGTCCCGAGAAGGAGCTCTGCCTTCTGTCCTTGCTCTGCCGCTCCTCGAACAATCCAGCAAAATGAAGCCTGCTAACACCACTCCAAAAAGTGACCGGCGTGCATTCCAGCTGCTCGCCACACAATCAGTCCTTTCTGTTCCCCAAAAGGCCTGGGATTCATGCTGGCGTTTGCATAGTGCATTTAGCGTCATGAAGGCCCACTCCCCACGCCCTTGCACCCACACAAAGAAAGAGAAACATGGTAAGACCGGTTGTGCTCACTTATAGTTATAAAGACATCCAGGCCTCAGCTTTCCAAGCTGTTTGTTTGGCCATGTGCAATTTCAACTTTGGTGACATTTTGCACATCTGCAATATTTTTATAAACAACAATAATCAAAAAATAAACAAGAGAGGATTATGAATTTTCTGAAAGAGAATGAGGCAATGTAATGAGTATAGGGAAAGGCAACAGTGCTGAATGTTTTAACTGTTCGGTCACAACTACTTAAAAAGATTTTGGTCTTTTTCTTTTCTCATTCCTTCCTGCTCAGTTTATTTATCAACTACTAAAAAGAAGTATTCATTGCCCAAAGACTGTATATATACATAGGTGCATGTACTACATAACACGTTAGAGAATTAGATCATTTTAAAAAATAGGATTATTTTACAGAAAAAGAAATTCAGGTGTATTTACATAATGGAGCATATTACTTGGAGAAAACCCTCACATATGTTAATGGCACTTTGGTCAATTTTTCATTTTAGTTTTTATACTTTAAATCAACTTTTTAAGTTTGTTAATACATTAACATTATAAAGTGACCAGGACTGGCTACCTAATTTGCACATCCCAGTGTTAAAAAAAAAAAAAAAATGTTGCAAAGCCCTGTGTTTATTAAGGGGCTTCAAGGATTAAGGATTTCAAGATGATGACAATAGAGCATTAAATGAGCATGGGCCTTTCTGAGCATGGAGCACAAGTTATATGCTCGTGAACTGAGTAACCCTGAATGTGACTTTCAGGAAGCGAAAAGTTCTGTAACCCAGATTTACAAAGAGCAAATAAATTTTGCATTCACAGAAGATAAATTAACTCTGTGGGGTCAATGAACAGCAATGAGTCGTGTCTTATGTTACTCATGCAAGATAGATAGGAATGGCTAGTCTTCGATCTTTGGTCTATACACAGATCTCTTCCCAGAAAGGACAGAAAAGTTTAAAAATGCATTAACATTGTGTTTATAGTGTGATTAAAAGTCATATCCCTACACACGTCTAAGTTACTTTACATTATAGTATTTGATGTAATATTATAATGCAGCTAATATTGTATCATTAGAAGACCATGACATGGTTGGAAAGAAAGTTTATTGAGACCTTTTTGAATGAAAGTTGGTTAGAAGTATTATCGCTTACTGGAATGTCCATTTAAACAGAGAAAGTATGGACCGAGGTGACCCGTTGTCTGTAAGTGTTTCTGGATTTTCAAGAACTTGTGGTGGCTTGGAAGGTGCTGAAATTTGTAAGAGCAAGTACATAAATGAGGTGGACTATGTGTTTGGGAGAGAGATTCACCATGAGATCCACAGTCTCAATATGTATAATCAAGCTGAGCCACCAACAAGCAAAGAGCTGTCACCAGGCTAATGGATGGTACTCTGGGGTCTTGAGAGCGTTCGTTTCCATTTCCAGGTGGAGATATTTACTTATTCTGATTCACCACAAGATCAGGTGCTTGCTCCACTTTGCAATAATTTGGTCTTTGGCAAAGCAAATATTCTGGCCTTAAAAGACTTGAAAAAGTCCAGTTTAAACATACAATTTCTTGCCCATTCCCTGTGGTATTTAAATATAAATAAGACATTTGGTGTGATGTGAACAAATTCTGAAAGGAGGACAATTTAAATCCAAACTGTCTCATTTAATTGGTAATATTTTTGAAGAGAAGTGTTCTACTCAAATAAAGAAGGGCATAATAAAATAACTTTCAATTTATATTACATTTTCATTTTAAAAAACTTAAAGTACTTTCTTAAATATTTCTATTATATTTCTTTTTTACTATTTATATAATCGTCCTTTTAGGACATTACATACAGGATACCAATTTTCATTTCCACACATACTCATGAAAAACTCTGCATCTTTATTCAAAAATTTTCTACTAATTCCTCTAAAAATATCAGAGTTTATACATAAAACATAAAAAGAAATTTAATATTTTGATGCTATTTTAGGTCAAATATGCATTATTAGTCAAAGTTATGTTCCAGTTTGTCCATGGACCTCTTTGGACCTAGACTCGAATACCAATTTCCCCAACACTGTTTGGGTTGTGCAGACTATAGCACAGTAATAATAAGAGAAGTTCTCAAATCTAGAAATTCCCTTTGATCATCATCACCTCTAGAAAAACTCTAAGAGCGTCCCCAGAATTTGGGGCACATCTGCATGCTCTATGTTCTAGTCAAGACACTAAACTGTATTTCGTTTATGCGTGTTCATGGAGGCAGGATAAACCATGTTCTAGTAAAGAAAATGCAGGTGGTGGAGACACATGGACTTGGATTAGAATTCAAGCCCTTACCAGTTGTGTGATCTTTGGTGAGTGACAGTCTCCCTAAAACTCAGTTTCTTTATCAATAAAATGTCATCGATATAGCTTTGCTCATAAAGCTTTTGCAAAGATTAAATAGATGTGAGTTGTTAAGTACAGTGTCTGGTCCAGTGTGTAGATACAAAAGAAATTCGAATTTCTTTCCTATCTATTCACTTTGTTCCTATGTCATTAAATCCGCATTGCCTATTACTGATTACACACAGAACCTAGAATAGTTAGGTACCATCAGATGCTTCTGAATGGAAAAATAAATTATTGTCTGGATAGCCATAGTGGTTAGATTCTGAAGCCAGATCTCCTGGTTTGGTATCCAGATACCACTTGCTTAGCTGTGTGACTTTGGGCAAATTACATAACTTCTCTGATCCTTTTTCCTAATCAGTAAAACCAAGAGAATAACTTTGCTAACCTTATAGGGTTGCTATGAGGATTGAGCCAGGCTACGTCTATCATATATTAAGAGCTACATGCCTATTAACCATTGTTCTTCTTTAGTCATATTTATATTAGGTAGAATACAATTAACAGATTGATTTGACTTTATCATGTAAAGCTAAGCTGAGGACAAAGTACAAATCATATTTTCCTGTCTGGAGATTACTTTAAAATATTTCCGAGGGTTAAGCCTTAACTCCAAAATATACAACATTGATAACAAGATTTGAGATCAAATCTAGGGACAAGTAAGAATAACTAGGTATGTTTTTTCAGTTTTCCATCTGATGATTATTTATCAACCATCTCTGCCGAAAATAGGAGAAGGCCATGGCAAAAGAAATATTGCTTAGAGAGTGGTCTAGAATTTTAAAAATTTTGTGTTTCACACAACTGTTCTATTTTACTTGATGTGTAAAGCGGAGATCTTGCTTTATTTTCCACATTATGTCTATTGCTGACTCAGGGCATAAAGAAGAACAAATTGTGTAATTTGAGTTGAGAGAAATCATTTTTGCAGTTGTTCTTTAAAAAAAAAGAAGAAAAAAACCCTCACATAATGAGCCAAAACTTGCCTAGAGATCTGTGTGCTCTGCTCCCATTGACGTCACTTGGAAGTTGTGTGGGCAGAAATTGGCTGAGTTCCTCAAGCATGTCTTTTGAAAACTGAACATGTTGAAAAAAAACGCACCCTTTAAATTTCAAACTACAGTAGGGAGAGGAGCATTATAAGCAATTTTCCTGTTTACCTCTAAACAGCCTTGTAGAGCTCTGAGGGCCACATTTGCAGAATAAAACTTCTTAGTGTCTAGTAAAGGGAATGGTGTCCTATCTGAAAAGGGAACTGCAGGATGTTACAGCCAAAGTGTCTTTAGAGATGGTCTTGTTCAATTCCTCCATTTTTTAGATATGGAAATTGAAACTCAGAGAGATTCAGAAACGTTCCAAAGTCAGACAGGATCCAAGATGGGATTAGAACCCAGACATTATGCTTTCTAGTTCCTTATTCATTTCATGACAATTGGATGTGTAATAATCAATGCTTCTCCACACTTGTCTCTCATTATATAAATCTCAAGCACTTAAGTGACTGTCCTTGAAAATTTGGGGCTTTGTGTACTGCAGAAGTTTACAACAGCTGAAATAAAATAAACTGAATATAGTCTGTTAGAATTGACTAGATTATGGAGAAAATTAGAGGCTTGTACAATGCTGCTGGTTATAGCTGTTCCCTTGGTACTCGGCCGAGTATCAATTTATAGCTTGGGCCTACCACCTGGGGCCTTCTCAGTTCCATATACCCTATTTCTCTTCTCTTAGAGAGGTTATCTTTTGGGGACGAGAAGAAGAGAGTAGCCCCAACTCCACCTTAGCTCCCCACGCCACTCAGTTTTATTCTTCCAAAGATATGGTCTCTACTCATTCATACGTTTATTGAAAAATATTTTTTGAACATCTACTATGAGCCAGGCTGTAAATTTTCAGTTATTTAAAACATTTTCAAATTCAAACTTTAAAGAATCACTTAATTAAAATATATAATTACTATTTTCCCCACCCAATAAAAAGTCTTATGTAAACCATAGTTAATTCCAGTAATCATTTATCTCACATCCATAGGAGAATATATAGATTTATTTTGCTTCTGAGTATGGATGGTTACCCATTAAATTTAAGCCCATAGAAGAAGCTCTGTATGAATAGAGTTTTCCAATTTATGCTTTGCCTGATTCTGCTACTTTCTAAAGAGACATATTCTTCATTGGAAGTGTGTCATCTCCTCTATAGCTGTCTGGTTTGAAGACCCTAGCAGTGGTTGCTACTTTCGTTTCTTTGATAAATATCTGTGGTTGTCAAATTTCTATCCTGTAAGTGAAGGTCCAAGGTCTTATTTTCCCCAATCTAGCCATTGGTGCTATATGGACCGAAGAATCAAAAACTTTGGGAAAAAGTCTTGATAAGATTTTTATAAGGGCCAAGGGCATTCAGATTCATGGTGTCAAAGAACTAGATATTAAGAATAGAGGATACTACTGCATCAATCTAATATAAGTTCTCCAGATGAATGCTACCTAAATACTGGAAATGGTACTAAGAGAATCTGCCACTATCATCAACACTGAAATTCCTGTGAGAAGGCCCAAGGTCAATCAAATATCCTATCCAACTGGAAATATTGAGTATGAAAGGTTATTTTATAGATGAGGATTATGAAAAATAATTACAGAATAATGAAATTATCCTAAAGATACACAAAAAAATAATTATTGTTATAGCTAAAAGAAAATATTTAAGAATTTGGTTCCTAAAAGAGGTAGCAAGTAGACACGCCTTCCAGGAAATAGGAGTAGAAAAATATGAGGAGACAGAAAAGGTGAAAAAAAAAATCAAGATGAAAACTAAAGACAACAATCTTTGAATTAAAGATAACTGGGTGAAATAGGGTAGAATTGAAAGGACACTGTAAGTGCAACAGAAATATCTGAATTCTCATTGGAAAGAATAAAGATCAGAATTAACACTGTAGAAAACTGAATCAGAGACAGGAAAATCATAGGAAACTCTTTAAGAATGTAGCTAAAACAAACAAACAAACCAACAAACCAAAGATAGGTGGGAACAGAGATTGCAAATTTAATAGATATGGAGGATAATATACTAAACATCCAACCTAAATTTTAGTAATATCCCTAAAGAAGAAATAAAAAGGAGCAACGATGAAGACATAGCTAAAGAAACGTTTTTGTGCTAAAAAGATTTATATACTCAGATTGAGCCTGATCACTATGCTCTAAAAAGTTAAATTTAAAAAATAACAAAGAGAAGCATTTATGCTAACAAACTACCTGACAGAGGTTTCCCCTTATTAAAAGATAAAGAAAACGTTTTTATAAAATCCAAGATATATGATAGAAATTTAGCTACAAAGAAACAATCTTAGATTAACGTTAGACAGCTTGTGGACAAATTTAATTCACAAAGTCAAATAAGGAAACAGCTAGAATTGAAGGTTTAAAAGGGTGTTAACAAAGAATCGTATGCAACATTAAATTCCAGAAGTCATGTGAGGAAATAACTAGAGTTTTGAAAAGAAAAGGAAGTTAACAAAGAATTAGAGATCCAGAGTTGTCATCCACAGACATATGTGAAAACAACACAAGAACTTGGTCCTACGTGCAATGGTTTCAAAAATATACTACCCATGGATATTTCTTTAAAAATTTGCAGAAAGCCTCTATTTAAAAGGACGGAGGAAGGATTCAAATGTTACTATAAACAAAATTAAAAGTCCGAAAATGAATATAGTAGATATATTCTTGCTCATTAGACTATTCTTATTTCATAAATAAGAATGATTATTTATAATGCAGAAAGAGCTTTTATAAATCAATACAAAATATAAATATCCCAGTGGAAAATGGGCAAGAGTTATAAATAGGAAACATGGACAAAAAGACACACGCATTCTAATAAGCCATTTTAAAATGTTTACTCATACAAATGTATCAAAGCAAAACTAATAACAGCAGACTATTAAATATCAGTTTTTAACGTATTCAATTGCAAGGTAGATTTCAATTGCAAGGCAGATTATACACACACACATACATATGTATGATGTTGGCAAAGGTACAGGGAAAATGGCATTCTTATTTACTTTACTACTGGGGAGCTGTAAATTGTAGAACTCTTCTGGTGTAATTTGATGCTATGTATCAAAAATCTTGAAAATGTTTATAACATTTGTCAGAAGAGTTTTACTTGTAGAATTTTTTCCCTAGGAAATAATAATAATTTACTCCTAATATTTTTACGATAATATTAATCTTTGGTCTTTATAATGAAACAACCTAAATGTCCAATAATAAAATATCAATTAAATAAATTTTGTACACAAAATTCTGGCCACTACGAATGATATTTTATAGGACTTTTTAATCAGTTTATATGGCTAAGTTCTCTTTTTCTCTAAAAATCCTCTGATTCAATTTGTGAAAAAATTGTTCTCTCACTCATCAAAATGGCCAAATTGGTCTATGTTTTATGGATGGTAAAATTGTGAGAGATATTAATTATATGCTATGTGCAGAGTGATTTCTAAGTATTTTACGGTAATATATATAATGCATTTTTTAAGATTAGGAAAATAGCATTATAAATAAAATACTCTATCACTGGAGGCTGTGATTAGAGATCATTATTATATTTTATAATTTTATTTATTTTCAAAAATTTTCAGTTACTTTTATAAGCAGAAAAATAAAGTTTTTTTTTTTTCCCCCAAAGAGTTCAGTTAGGGGACCAAAAATGTGTTTATTAATTCATCAAATAATTATTAAAGTATGTGATAAATTTCTCCTAGAATTTCTATGATATTTATTGGCAAACAATAAAAACTGTGATCTGCAACCAATGTGAGTTGCCCATCCAGTAAATATGCCTTTTTTTCTTTCTTGTAAACAGAGTGCCAGTTTTGATCTGGGTAGCAATGCAACCTGTCATAGTAGGACATATGATTTTAAAAATCTCTTCTACCTAGAAGTGATCGTTTGACAAAGTTCCAATCAATAAAACGTAAGAAAGAGTCTGTAAAGGCTTTCATTTTCTTTGATATAAGCAACAGACACGGTGTGTTAAGTCTCCCACCCTTCCTTATGCCTTAAACTTGGATGTGGTGTTTGGAATAGCAGCAGAAATCCTGCAACATCATGGGTGATGAGCCTGAGGAAAAGACCAAGAGTCTTGCAGAGATGCTGGTCCTGACACAATTCAGCTATTGAATCAAGCCTGGCAGGCACTTCAGACCTCCGTGAGAAGAATAAACTCTCTATGTTTAAACCACTGTGAGCCAGGTTTTCTATTGTTTGAAGGGAAATGAATACTGATAAGCCCGTCCTGAATGGTTTCTGATTTTGTTTTAGTTGCCAGGAAGCATTGCTAAATTAAGTGCCCAAATTGAAGTAAGTACTGCACTTCAAGTGTCACTTCTCTCTTCCCTTTATGTTGTCTCAGTTCAATATTCTTAATTGCCTAGCAATTAAGAATTATGTTGTTTAATTTTGTTAGAATCTTACATCCTTTAGCAAGTTGGTGAGATCTGCACACTAAGTAAATGTTCACTTTTTCATTTGCCACCTGTCCCCCTCATTGCCATTTTCTTTTGAATTCACCTTCATGGATCTATTCGACACTGACATGAAAATAAGGTCATTCATTCTGTTGTCTTTAGCAGGCAAGGGGTTTTGAGAGAGAACAATAATAAAAGTAGAAGATACTGTCCCTACTCTTACAAAACAGAAAATCAAATCGGGAATATTAGAAACTACTTTCTCTCTCTCTCTCTCTCTCCACACACACACACACACACACACACACACACACACTCATGCCTCAAAGGGAAAGCAATTCTACAGTTTCAATTAAGTTTCATTCAATAAGCACTTTTTCTGCCTGTGCCATGCATTGTGCTGGGAGATGAAAAAGTGAGAAATACACTTTTCTTACTTCGTGAGGCTCACTGCATAGGTGGGAACACACCTAAAACAATTATCGTGACAGAATATGATTGCAACTGTGTGAGGGGGATGGGCTTAGGCTGCTGTGTATATGAGGGAGCTACCACAGAGTCCCTCTTGAAGGAACTCATATCTAGAAAGCTGAGGAGTGCTAAGCTGGATGGACAACAGTAATCCAAGCAGAGGAATGAGCATGAATGCACTCTAATGAGGAAGGACTGGTGGATATTACTAGTATTTATCTATTTATTGCTGTAGTAGTAAACAGAAGGCAGGAAGGGCCAGAGAGGGAGCTGGAATACAGGCAGAAGCAGAATCATGGGAGCTTTGGAAAACATGTTTAGGAAGTGTTCAATGGTATTAGCTCTGGTGCAATGAGCATTGACTTTGGAGCCAGACTTAGTTCGTTTTGATTCTCAACTATATGACTATTTTGTCACTCTTAGGCAAATTCGTACATCTCTCTGTGTCTCCTTTCCTTCATCTGTAAAATGAAGAGAGCAATATGTACTTTATAGTAGCAACAATCATAGTAGATACGTTGCAAGGATTACTGTAGTTATATGTAAAACATCTAACACATCACCAGGTATATACTTTAAGTTCCAATACATGGTAGCAATGATTATAACTAATATCCAATACATGGTAGCAATGATTATAACTGAAGACGTTAAAGCAAAAGATTGACTTGGTCAGATAAGAACCAGTGCACAATAAGAGATTAAGGCTGTGTTGTGAGTGCTAAAGTTTCAAGGGCTAAAAAAGCAAAAGATTGACTTGGTCAGTGCACAATAAGAGATTAAGACTGTGTTGTGAGTGCTAAAGTTTCAAGGGCTAAAAAAGTGTTTAGAGTGGTATTGATTGGGTCAATCCCAGGGAATAGTGGCTTAGAGTAGTTATTTTGGGCCCCCAGGGAGATTTTTCTAGCAGTGACCCGGGGAACTGGGTCCACCTATTCTTGTATAAACATGTTCGTGTGAACCAAGGTTCATATATGTTAGCTCTGCCTCCAGCTCTAATCTACCTGGCTACTTGTGCTCTTCACCCAATTGTGTATCTATCAATGCAAAGAAAATGAGCCATCCTCACCACTTTCTCACATATCTATCACTTGGTACGTTCTAGGCCTGAACTCTCTAGAAATTGTCCTCTATTTGTTCAACAGTTAAACTTGCAAGTAGTTCTGTAAGTTTTGAAGCTAGTCACATAGAATTATATTGGATGCAGAGAAAGACGTGTGGAAAGGGTGAGACATTCTCAAGTTGTCTATTTCACAGGAAATAAGAAGAGGGGTACACCTGAAGAAGAAGGAGCACTTGGGGCAGACTCAAAAGACCGTGGGGTAAGGGAGGGAAGGTGATGGAACAAGTGTTAGTTGAAGGGAGTATTTGAAGTGGAAGTACAAAACACAAGGCTATGTTTTCTCTGCCAAAATATCCCTTGTATTCTTTTTACTATCTACCTATTTCCCTTGGCTCCTCCAAGAACACTAAAGCTAACAGCTTAGCAAGCCTCTTCAGTATGCAATAGAAGACTTTATTTAGAAGTAGAAAGCTCTGCCTGGTCCTAATGCTTTAAGTTTTTTTCATAATGCCTTATTTTCATTCCTGGTTGCAATGAGTGTACTTTTTAGCCAATATTTCCAAACTCTCCTTGCCCATAACAGCCCTGGAGGAGCCTACAACCACACTGAATTCTGATCTGTGTTAAAACTCTTACAGGCAGACCAGCATTGAACTTAAAGTACATTGAATAAAGAACTTTCTGGGTCAAGAATGGCCGTACTAGTGTAACTGCATTACCTATGGGTCCAGCAATGTTGGCAGCTATTCGAGAAAGGTCATAGGATACCAGGTCTCTTTCTAGTCTACAACCAGATCTTCCTCTCCCTGTTCCAGATTATCATGTGTCTCACATTTGGCAGTAACTTCATCTTGTGTGTTAAAAGTGAATGTGATTTTATTTTCCAGGGGTTGATTAAACAGCATTAACTTTGGACATGAAATTCTTAGCTTTAACTGCTCGTTATCATTATTAATGGATTGCTAATCATTTATTGCTTTTTTTCTGGATGACATAAAATTTTTTACTGCATGTGTCCCTTCTAATAGCTGAGGGGCAAACTTTATGTTATTGTCAATTAAGAGCCTAAATCTCAAAAAAACAAAAACAAAAACAAAAAGTTTATCTGATGCCTTTACTTTTATTTCATCACATGATCATCTTTATTGAACAAAGAGGATTTGTCTGCTTTATCTGATTTGACTGTCTGCACATATTTTAATGAGTATTCATTAATAAAATTTTATTTTGTAATCCTATCTCAAATAGGCATTAAATCAAATTATCTAATATTTAAAATTGAACTACGATTCTTTTTCTGAGAAATTTTTTTTTAAAAAACCTCTAAAATCTACTTTTAGTTTTGCCAGCTAGATTGAAATCTTATTTCACAGAGTAGAAATTATGATTGAACCCACCTGGGTAAACATGTTCTCATATTTAGTGAGATCCATCTTATAGTAGTGTGTCCAAATGTTTTATTTTCAATTTAAATGACAAGTTCAAAGTGTACTGTACATTTCAACATAACTGGGTGGAAAGTTAAATGTTTGTCATACAAGCTCTTTAGACAGGTTAACTCTGCAGAGCTCATTGGAATCTTACAATTGGGTCAGAGATAATATGGAAGGCTTTTGTCCTTGGGGTCTTCATTTGTCTCATGTTCTTCACTTAAAAGTAGAACTTTCTTGTTTCATTGAGGTTCTTACCTCATACCATCTTTTAAGGGAAATAGGAACAGGTTATAATTCTTATTATTGCAGCCTTGCTGAGAACTTAAAGTGTTTGACTGGTTTTTCAACTCCTTAGAATTCTCCATATTTAAACTTATTTGAAGTCAGGAGTTAAGGTATTTTTCACTTGAATATATGGATTTTTCCCCATGCAGATATGTAAAATAGAACCCAGCATAACATGGGTCTACTTATGGGATGTCCCACTTGTGTGCTGTCTTAACACCTATTTGGTTATAAAGCCATTAAGGGGAACAGTGTGTCTTGGTCATTGTTGAAACTTCAGTGCATATCTTAGGGCTTGATATACAGTGAGTACTCAACCAACACTTGAATGAAAATGAGATATTAACTCATCCCCAACATGGTAGTAAGGTTAATAGTTTCCATAGATAAATATACTGCTTTTCTAAAAAAAAATAAAAAAATAAAAAAAAAAATAAAACAGCAATAAAAAAATAATAATGTAAATTAATGATGTAGAGTAAAAGAAAAAGAATATAAAATGCAATATTTAAAGTAGAATTATATAATAAATTATTAGCTAGCTTAAAATACATAACAAATAACCTCTCAAAACTCTATGGTATAGAGATAATATTTTGAAAATACCAAGGTGAATTTGGGAATAAAACTTTTTGTGTATGCAAAAAGTTTTGTGTATGCAAAAAGATTTTTACTGATATTTTAGTATTTTCCATAATTGGTATTATTTTACCAGGCACTTTAATTAATTTTTGGAAGTAGGTGTGATATAAATTATACATTAACATATAAATAGATCAGGTTTTTTAACTAGAATAAATGCCTTTCATGACAGCTTAAAAGATCCACTTTAAATCAGCTTATAACACCTATTTTAAAAAGAATTTGAAGTTAAATGTTCTCTTTCTATTTCAATGACAGTGATGTAATTATTTTTGGGATTAAGAAGATTTTGTCATTATTAATTTCTAGATAACAGATTAGCAATTCAGAGAGTCAGTAATTGTGTACCAGCTATGCGCTTGTCACAGTAGGAGACATGGGATGAGTAAAAATGACACCCATCCTTACAGGTGTTTATAATTTGGTAGAAAGTCTAAAGAAGACAGAACATGGTAAGTGCATAAGTGAGCTAGCTACAGGATCAATTTATGTTGATTCAAAGAGGGGCAAGATCATAGGTAGATGCGGAATAAGAAAGACCTTACGGAACATAAGTTCAATAGTGATGGAAACAAAGCACACATTCCACTTATAAATATACTGCACCTAAAGCACAGGCAGTTTTAATAAAGATTTTGAGAAATACACAGCTTATTATAATTCATACAAAGGTGGTTAGCTGAACATTTCAAATCATACCTTCTACAGATGAGCTTGGATGATGGCCTATAATAACAACTCACATTTGATACCAAGCAATTTTATCATTGCTGATTATTTTCAATTATGAGTGAATGATATTCAAATAACATGGAAGAGGTTAGATATTATATACTCTTACCTGATACTATGTCAGTATTGACTGCAATTATTATTTAAAGACTAGAACTGCTTTTATTTCCTATCATGTACTTTACTGGAACATATAAGAAGAATCTCTTCATAACAGAACTAGGATTATAGGACCTTAGAAGTCAGTCATACGGGTCAAATAGTTTTTTGATGCATCAGTTATAAAAATAAAGTTTTATGCTAGTCCTGTGAGGCATGATCCATCAATAATGCCATTTGGGATGGTACCTAAATCATAGTATCAACTGTATATGCTTGTTTTGTTACTTCAGATTAGTTATATAATTCCCATGTTTCTGAAAACTGGTACAATAGAGCTGTTCTCATCAAGTCTGGTATAAACCAAAGATATATTTTACAGAAGTCCCAAAAGAGAACATAAATATAAAGTAATAAGACTGATTTTTACAAATACTTTCAAAACTCAGTGTGTTCATTTAACAAACATTTGAGGAGCTACTAGGTAGATAATAATAACAGAAAAAAGAAAAATCAATTCCCATTCACATGTATATAATTAGATACCTAGTATTCATTTTTTAAATTAAAATTCTTGGGCACCAACCATAGACCATGTCCTCCTCTAGCTGAGGCGGCAATGGGAAGGTGGGGAGGGCAGGAGGAATTACAATAATGAACAAAAGTAGCACACTGTCTTTCCTTCTGGAGCTCACAGTCTAGCTGTGCTAAGCATAGCAAAAAGCAAGGTAGACATGGCAGGCTCCTTTCAGAGTTTTCAGTTTAGTGGGAAAGGAGGCAGATATATAATTGTAAGGTAGAAAATGCTCTCTTTATTTAATCAAGGTTATCATCAATTCCACTTGGGGGAAGTTTTCAAAATTCATATGCATGAGTTTCAGTAAGACCTAGATGAATAAAACTGACTGGCGGTGGAACCCCCGAAATGAACATTTTGACTATTTCTCTCCTGAAAACATTGGCATGGCCCTCCCTGGTTAAGAACTCCTAAAAGAAGTTCTTTGAATCCTTTGCCTCACTTTTGCTCTGACTTCATCATAATACATTCGTAACGTTTATAATTCTCCGAAAGTTGCCTTGTTTTTCCCAGAATTATTGATGAGACACGTAGATGAAATTCTTAACCCATGGTAAGAAATGATAAAATTATCTGGCTATTTCAATGTCTGGCATACACATTCTTCTTTGGTCTTCATGATCTATGACTTCATGTGCACTCATATCCATAAAGACTTGCACTTTAATGAGTCTCTCTCACTCTTTCAGATTCTCTTCATCCATCATTTTTTAATTATTCTTTGTGTTCTCATCTTGAAGTTATAAATATTGCTTCTGCTTTGAAATCCAGTTTTCCCAGCACAGCACAATATTATAGTTAAGCTCTTATCAGAAAGATTAGGAATGTCTCTGCTCTTTGGTGTGGATCGGGAGAAAATATATGGCACCTATAAATGCAGCATTACCCATGAAATGTGTCCTGAGAAAGCCAAAGTGCATGGTACTCCACGCACATGTGCAACCCAAGCCTGTTTACAGCAGAAACCCTCTGAAACCTGGGAGCAGGCGAAATAGGGAATTTATTGGCTTGTGGCTTACAGTCGCAGAAAACTAAAATATGCCTTTCTTTTATATTATTGACTTTTAAAAATGACATGTGAGTAAACACTTTAAGTAGTTTCTTGGATATGGGTTTGCACATGAGTAGAGAAGTATGAGTAGAGCATTAGCAGCCCAAATATCATAGTACTAAGCTGACCAGGGTGATTTTCATAGTAGTAATTTCTGCACTTTCCTCCATGGACCTTAAAAAAGTGTATATTTGCTTTCCTGAACTCAGCACAACTTATCTAACACCAACAAAAAAGGTGAATTTGTAGTTGCTGCCTCCTTTGAGCCTTCTCCATGTTCTCCTCCTTCTGCTAGTTTTTGTAGATCTTTAACACTCTTAAGTAAATGATGCTGAGCCCTTGGAGAGGTTATATATACTAAAAAATGCCAGGTTTACTGATTGTCATGCTGGATTACCAGTGGTGTTAAGCTGAATCTTTGAAACCATGCACATTTCTTTCCTTCTGGTTTATCTCTAGTAGGACAAGTCCCACTGAACAGGAATCATTTACATTCACCAGAAGAATGAAACAAATCAGTAGCAGTGCTCTGATCTGCTCCTTTGGCATGTTTGAGCACACAAAAGGTCTGCAGCTCCAAGCACCACAGTGGATGCTTAGAACCTATCTAATAAACTTACTATGTTAGCAAATCAGAGCGTAAAGAACAGTTTCCTAAGGAAGCTCTTGGCTTGTCCTCCCCACCCCAACATTATGTTTCTTCAGAAATCTCTGATAATAGAACTTCATTTTTTAAAATGCCATTGTTTTATCAGATGAAGTTCATAAACTATTGTGAATCATGTATAATACAAAGTAAAAAAGAATATGAATGGTACCCTGTCTTATTCACACTCTGAGTTTGGTATGAAAAAGAAGCAAGATCTTCCAGCTGGAGCAAGCTGGACAGGATGGGCCCAGAGCCAGGGTCCTTCCGGGTCAGACTGGCAGTGGTTCAGCAAAGTCTGACTCGGCTTAGACCTACACTCTGCTATAGGCCTAGGGACTCTGGTAATGGATCATATTATCCAAATCTCAGGATTCCTCTAGAATGAACCAGTTTTCTTGAGAGAACTTAAAGATGTTTTTTAAAATCTACAAATTGGCATGACCTATGGAGGATAAACTGAGTGAGGAGTTTCCATTTATACTCTCAGGCAAAATCCAGAAAGAAAGTTCTGCTCCAGACTGAAGTTAGCTCAAAAACAAATAGAACATATTGCTACTGTAGTAAAGGAAGATTAGAAACAAATGGTAAAATTAACTGGGGTGGACGAAAGGGATAGGGTATAGGGAGGGACTATGTCACTGTAGGTTAGTCAAGAAAGAGTACTACGTCCTCTTTTTTAGATGGTACTATAGTCTTCTCTGTAAGACCATCTCATTCTTCTTTCCTTCCTCCCTCCCTCCATCTATCTCTCCCTCCCTCCTTCCCTCTCTTTACGTTTCCTCCTCCCCCCTTATTCTTCTCCATGTTTACTATGAAAATAAATGATACAATATGCTCAGCCAGAAACCTTGGAGTTATATTTGATACCTTTTCTTTGTTAAATTCACACTCGAATGTTCATCAATCCCTGCTAATTCTACCTTCAAATTATACATCAAATCTGTCAACTACTTTCCATCCCCTTTTCCACACAACCTATTACAGTCATAATTCTGGGTAGATTGTAAGAATTTCCCTATGAATCTATTCTCCACATACAAGTCAGAGAAATTTAAAATAAAAACATGATGATGTTGCCATTTTTTTACACATACACACTTAATCCTTTAGTTGTCTCCCATTTTTTTTAGACTAAAATCTGAAAAATATAACATAACCTAGGTTATCAGCTGACCTACTTCAGCTGATCATCTCCTACACATCTTTGGCTTCTCTGCTTAAATAAATGTCTCTTCATCAAGAAAGACTTTTTACTTTACCTAGTATTTGTTTTCCCGCTTAAATACTCCAATCAAAACATACACTTCTCTTTAAAACACTTTTCCCAGTTGTAAACAAAGAGTTATTTGCATGGTTATTGATATTATTCTTATTCCTCAGATTTTCAACTCCACGAAAATAAGAACTGTCTTTTCAGTATTGTATTTCCTGAGACTAGCCGAACTGCTAGCTCAAAATGGTACTAATGAATATTGTTTGCCTAAATAAAGTAACAAATGAATTAATGCATTTAAATTATCTTCAAGAATACCAAGACTCCCCCCAGATATAATTTCTCTAATCAAGAGGGATGAATAATTAGAAAAATACTCTGAACTGGATATTTATTAAAATTCACTCCTAACTTTCAGAAACCATTTTAGATATATTTATAGTAGCTATGTTTGTTTGTTTTTAAGTATATGTTCTTTGGGGTGGATTATATTAATCACATTTATCTTCTGGGTATTCAGAATTACAGAGCTGAAAAAAGATTTACAAACACTGAATAACAAGGCTACTACACTTCACTGTTGACATTAATTTTGCTTCTTTGATCTATATTTCTAAATAATCCAGGATAGTGACATTTATTTTATACCTGTAATTACCATAAATGAAATAATGATAAGAATCTATTCTAAGGCTATATATATATACATATATATATTTTTTTTTCTCCCAGGTTTACTGGGGCTTAGAGATGTCAGATAATTTATCTGAGGTTACAAAGATAATTACCTAGAAGTAGAGCTGTAAGCCCTTAGAAGCAACAGAACATAATAGTTAGACACCTAGACTTTGCAGTTAGAAAGATCTGGGTTCAAGTTTTGTTTTGTCATTTACTAATTATATAACCTTGGACAGATTTGTCAGTTCTTCTAAGCCTCAGAATTTCTAACATTTCTAATGAGGCTCATTGGGATGATTGGCCACCATAACAATTACTGAGAAAATATAAGTAAAGACATTCAGAGAAGTAGCTGACATATAGTAAGAAGTCAGTGAAGGTCAGTAGTACTATAGATGGAGAGAATTAAGAGATGACATTGCAAAAGAAGAAATAATGTAGGAAATCAAAAATATATCCAGAGAAATAGTAAGCATAAAGAGTTGGAGAGTAGTAGGAGATAAATTAGATTTGACTACATCAAGATAACTGCCATAAGTTATGTTTATTTAGAGCAACTAACTAAACTTTTCCCAAATGTGGACAATTGAGAGGATATAGATTAGCATAACTAATTAAGCCTTTTCAAAGGAAAGAAAGCCTTAATTAAAATATTCTCTATAAATACTGGCCAATTACTAAGTAGAAGCCTCTGCTTAACAGTTTTGAAAGCAGAATATAGTATAAACATTTAAATAAATACCAACACCTACATGTATATTTAGTATCTTTCCTGTGTCAACACTGTGTTATCCATCATTATTTAATCTAACTGGTACATTTTCTTTTCTTATCTAAACAGATCTTTTCGTGTTCTCTTATTTTCTTCTGGTGGGATCACAGTTCAGGGAAGAATTCTTTACTCTTAAGTCTAGGCAATTATTCTGCAGAGAAATTATAAAGTACTCCTAAAGTGCTATATCTCTAGCATCTATCATGAGGCTTTGCACAGTACAAATGCTCACCAAATACTTGCAAATACTTATTAAGAGAAAGAAGGTATGAAAGAAAAAAAGAAAAAAAATGAGATATCCCTTTAAAATATTGTTACTGTCCCATAGAGATTCATTTGCGTGTAGAATGAACTGATGATGGAGAGACTGCACGACTGCAACATAAAGATATTGTTGATTCTAAGCCCTGCACTCAGGAATAGTTTCATTACAACTATAACATTAGAATGTCTCACAATGTCCTTAAAAACACTATTATCTCACTGTTTTTCATATACTCTTTAGCAAACAGTCAGTTGACATCTGATTGGAGTTGTTTACTTTTCTGATTGAAGTAAAGCTCCTTTTCCATAAAATATGGCAGCGGATGCTGTTAGTAGGCAGCCAACTAGCAGTAAACCAAATTAAGTCAAGTTGTATGGCTTACTCAAAGCTTATAGAACTCTCCACAGTACTAAGGACTCTCCATTATATGCTAAATTTCATACATTATCAAAATGTGGTCTCATGCTTCTGAATTAATAAGGGTCCACTCTATTGATCAATCAATAGAGAAAGAATTATGTCATAGCAGTTATGAGCAAAAGTTGATTGGACTCAGTTTTGTTTTTTTATCTCACAAGCTTTCTCCCAGCCAATTGCTTGGTAACATGATGTGGACAGAATACAGATTCTTCTAGTTATCGCATATGATTATTAAAATGTTATCTTGTTCTTTTTCCAAACAATCTTCCTAACAGTCAGCTTTTCCCCTAAATAACCTCATTCCCTCCACCCCACCTTCAAAGCCTAATCCTTGAAATAGGGTCCTTTATACCTAAAAGCAAGATGTCTGTATTTTCCATTGGTCACAGATGCTGCCTCTCCAATGGGCTGTCTTTTATTTTTCTGAATACTTACAAACATTTAAAGAGAATTGTTTATAAATGGATATAAGCACTGGCTTTCTGACAGGCTGATGTGGAAAAAATTGTATTTTAAATATTGAAGTACAGAATGAACTGATGATGAAGAGACCAAAGCCTGAAAGACCATCGAAAAGGCATCGCCATTACACAGGTTCAGCTCTGAGCCAAGGTAGTGGCAGTGAAAAAAAAAGAAAAAAAGAAAAAATAAAAAAAAAAGCAGATTCTTAAGGTTTCACAAAGAAAGGCTCTAATAGACCTTGTAAATATTTGGCTCTGAGGATGGGGAGAAGTGAGAAACTGGGAGATGTCAAATGTAGCTAACTAACATTTAGTCTCTGAAATAGAGAAGAACAGAAATATGATAACAGAAGTAGAAAATCAAGAGGAGAGTTGGATCTGGGCTTCAGAAGATCCTGAATCAGGTTCTGCACAAGTTAAAGGGAGAAGATGAAAATCCTTCTGACTTTTACATGAGTTGGTGTGGGCTCTGTCACTGACTAACTGCAAGATCTTAGGGAAGACACTTAGTTTTACTGGGTGTAATCTTCTCATCTATGGAATGCTGCTTGGGTTAGCTGGTCACTATAGTCCCTTCTAAATCAAAATTTCTGTAATTTTACTAATTTGACTCTTAAGAAAACAGCTCAGAGGGAGAGAATGAAAGAAAAAGAATGGATTTGAGTTCAGGGACCCTAAAAAGGGCAGTAGAAGAAGACGGTGAGAAAGATGCACAAATAAGACAGTGTTCAATAAATATCTGCTGACTAAAGAAGATTAGAAATATAGCGTCCCCAAGAACAAAAGAAGAGGGGATTCCAGAAATAGTGCTGTCTGTCAACAGTATCATACACCACAGTCAGTAAAAGAGAATAAAACCCAACAAGGGCTCCTGAATTTGGTGTGTAGGCTGCTAGAGACCTTAAGAAAGTACCAGGACTAGGGTACAGATTTTGACATGAAATCCAAGAGCCATGGTTAAGAAAAAGTTACAGGAAGGGTCCAATTTGAGTGTGGAGAGCCCAGGGAACCTACAGAACATTGTATGATATAGAATCAGGAAAATTCTGAAAATTATGAAAAGTCAATACATATTAACTGGTTACTCAAAGGATCCAACTTCTGCAGCGAATCTGGAATATGTTAATCATATCTAGTGTTTAAATAAATGATGAGACTAGTATGGATCCACGGAATATATAGGGATATTCCTGTATTTATTCCACATGGACAGTATTGGCACCCAAACTCGGTAAATGTGTGGGAGCTGATGAGGAACCGGCTTCCTTGGTGATCTGAGTACATCAGAGTTCAGGATCCAAGTGGGAGGGGCCCTCAGCACTGTTAGAGAGGCCTGAAACAATTGCTCTGTATCTCAGTGGAGAACATTTGGTGACCTGGGACTATGGGGACTTTTCTTGCTTATTTTGACCCATATTTAAAATCCTAAAAGAGTCTGGTCCAAGGGCTGAGAACTCAGCCTAACTCAGTGGCTGACACATGTGAGCACTTTGATGAAAGTTCTTTGAATAAAGCAGGTTTCTCGTTGATCTCATTGACAAAACTTCACTATAACTGCCCCATTGACTAAAGCGTTGTCTATTACAGGCTCATATTTGAAGCAGTAAACATCATCGGATTTTGCAGACACAATTATAAATCACTTTTCAGAGAAATTTGCTTTATTTTCTTATGACTTGATGGCCTAAGAGTATTAATATAACTTATTAATAAAGATTACACACCAAGGGACACTCTGTCTCATTTAGCTTTGTTGAATTATTATCTGAGCAGTAGAAAACACACATATGTGGACTAGGCAGCCTTCAAGGCCTAATTGTACGGACTGAGTGTCACCTTTCAGTAGAGCTGTTAGATGCCTTGTGTATGTCCAATTGATGCAGCAGCTTCTTTAGCCAACAGTAACTCCCATTTTGGGGCCATGTACTTAACAGGTCTTTGGGGAGAATGTGCCATTTTTAGGATGCACTTTAATATTTTAATGGTGGTCATGAATCGTTTATGACCAATCCATTCCCCTGAATCAATGACAAGATTTAAAGAAGAAACTTGACAAATTGGAGTATATTAGGTCAAAGAAACCATAAACAGCAGGGGCCTTGACATTTGAGAAATGCCCGGAGTCACTGAGGGTGCTTAGTCTAAAGAGTGGGAGATTTGTCTTCCAATGGTTGAACGCCTGCCTGTGAAAGGAATAGTGCGTTTATTCTCTGTTGTACTTATAGTGAAAGATAGACATGGATTTCAACTCAGTATAATGGAAGTCTTTATAATGATTGGAAATGTCAAGCAACTGAGCATCTTGTAAAATATTGGGCTCTCCATCAGTCACTGCAGATTTCAAATAGAGCTAGAGAATAATCTTCATTCTCACTATAGAACAGATGTAGGTAACAAAACAAACATTACAAATCAAGAGGGGTAAGGAGCCTGCTTTCTGAAGTCGCATGGCATACATGCAGTGCAAAAACTGCATGGGCACTTTGCGAGGATTGAATACTTTGTTGTCATTATCATCACCATTATTTTGTTTGAGAACTGAAACTTGCTGCTCAAGGAAATCTTAAGGGAAAAAGTCCTGTAATCCATCTGTTCAGTCTGTGAAGTATATTTATTATTGAATAAGGTTTAAATTGAGGAAATACTTAAGGGAAAGTGGCAGAAGGATTGATGAAAGGAAAGAGAGAAACTGAGAATGTACAAACTGAAAGACACAGTTTGGAATATGATTTGATATTGAGGGGAAACTAACAACAACAAAAAAGTGGCCAGGAAGCAGGAGAAATGCAGAAAAAAGGCAAGTTGAAAATAATCTTTTCTCAGTTGAAAGGAAGAGGTTTTTTTTCATATGAAGTACATAAAACATTTTAGCACTGAGAAATTCAAGGAAACATAAAACAATTTTTAAAAAGTTTTTGTTCTCAGGTGGTGATACTGCATGCTAATAAACTAGAACTTGCTATGCTGTGGCCATCCAACAGAATTCGCCACAAATCTTACACTTAACAAGCTGTGAGTGATTCCTGTAGACAAATCAGGGCCAATGCTCCTGCTGGCCTTACTTCTCATCCCAAGCCTAATCACTTCTTGCAAATTTAAATCTGACTTAAGGAATGGTACCAAAGTATACAATTAAAAATATAGCAAGAAAATTTTACCTCTACATGATAGACTATAGTTATTCTAAACCTACAAATTTAAGCATCTAGGAGGAAGGAAGAGGTTAAGATAAAAAAATCTTCCTTAAGTTTATTATAAAAATTTTTTCAAACGTTTTTTAACAATGTGTAACAAAAAGAATTGTGTAATTAATTCAATTACACAATGCAATTATTACGACTGCAATCTAAAATACTTTGAGTTCCTCTAAAATAGAATCCCATGTAACATAAAGAGAAGAAAAGGTCCAGAGAGGTTAGTGGCTTGCAAATAGATTTGATTTCACTGTCTGTGCAAATTGTCTTATTTACAGTAAATATTGGCTTTATTAGTTTATAGCACTTGACTGTCTGTAGGCTCATGGCTGCTCTAGATTTATAGGTCCTTGTAGTAGGTATTTGTTATAAAAATATATTGTAGGACCTGGGTATTAGCATGTGGACTCCAGCACTGAACTTATTATTTCTTTTACACAACATTGTGATTACAACACAGACTCTCTCGAAGATATGCCCCCCGTGTAGCCTGATAAAACAGCACAGGCCACTTGTATGTTCCAAAACTTAAATGCAATAAAAGCAAATGATGCATACCCTCCCTGTGGGGCCTCTGTACTTCCCAGGCTCTGAAATACACTGAGGGAAATATGCAAACACCAAACCTGGTCTACGATTTACCCTGAGATGACTCTTGCCTGGAAAAGAAAAGAAAATGTTTTCCTCTTCAGCGTCTCTCAGATTGAAACTATTAGCAAACTTATAGTTTGGTTTATTCACTTGCTGAGCTCTAGTATTATCCAGCTTGCAAAAAAAACATCCAGACAACTGCCCTCTTCCTGCCTGCCTCCTTTCCTGAATGCTACTCTCCCTCTCTTCACCAGCCCCAAATGGGAATTATTCAGCTAAAGTCTTTGAAATTTCCTTTGCTGAAGGATTTCTTTTCTGTAGGAATCTTGATTTTAACTTTCTCTACCTTCCTCACCTTCAGGGCCCAGTGGAAGACCAACTCCATATTCTTCTTAAGTTCCAGGACAGAAGACTAGAGACAAATTTAAAGTCTTCACATGCATGAAGGTCCTCTCCAGCATTGCTTTCAATCTTACTTTACTTTCACTTTTCCCACTTCCAATCTGAAGCCTCTTCCTAGCAATCAGACTATGCATGTCTGCAGTGTTTTTCTTGGTTCTACACATTCAACTCATTATCCCAATTTATCATACTCTTGCCTGAGATTTTCCTTCCTTAACTGGTTAAGAAGTGACATGACTCCACCCACCTAAATGTATAGCATTTTGCTGGTAGCGTGTATTTGATAAGTGTTTGTTAGATGAATAAACTCATAAGACCTTAAATTATACACCAACATTTCTGCTTCCAAAGTATATGGCCCAGAGCAGAGACTTCCCTGTTTGGTGGATGATGTGCAGTCCAGGTTTTTTCTTTGGATCTTCCCTCTGAATCCCATTTTGGTGACAGGTAACTCAAGCTAAAGAGGGTCAGGCCTGGCATGTATACAGGAGGGATGAGTGTCAGCAATGTCAGTGTGTGAGTTGTGGGGTGAAATTTTACAAAAACAAAGATGAGTGATTTTTCTAGAGCATCTGCCTTCAAGGCTTGCTCACTGTTCTGCACAACTATGTTAACATAAAACAAACAAACGAACAAACAAAAAAAAAACCTTTTGGATTGTGCTTATTTATGTTTTTGGTAGATATTTATGTTTTTACATACTTTTAAACATACAACATTTTATTTGTATTTATATCTTTCTCACTCTCTGAAAGCCCTTTATGTCAGCAAATGTCAATATGATCTGAAAGGTTACAACCTAAGGAATGTCTACACTAAGTTAGTATGAATACTTGTTAATTGTCCCAGGGCCACTAAGTATTCTTTTCCTAAGCTGTCAGTGTGTGTATATATACACAGGGTCTGTCCTGCACTATTTGCCTTCAAATTATTCTTTGTTTCATTTATGTATATTTTGCCTCTCCAATTATATTTCCGTAAGGGCAGGGATTGTGTCTTAAATAGTATTCTCTTGCATCAACAGTTAGCAAAATCTGGTCATTATGGTAGGTGTCTAAAAATGCTACTGAGATGAGTCTTGGTTAAATATTTTTTAAAAGTGCACTTCAAAAAAAAAAAAAAAAAACCTCTTTTTGTAGGTTCTGCAGAATTTGCCTCAGCTAATAAAGAAGTGGCACTGTTTGACAGTCTCACAGTATCAGTATGTAAACAGACCTTGAGTTCTAGGCTTGGTTTTCTTGCTGATCAGTTCTAAATATTATTATTTACTATATGTGTTGATGTTTTGACTGGTTTAAGTTTTTCTTTACAAAAAGATACACAAGTTTGGAGAATTGTTATCTGTTCCCTTGTTTGTTTGTAGAGGGGAAAAGTTCTATTTACTTCATTCCTTCCACAGAACAAAATATTTTATATTTAATATGATACGTTTTGAAGCAATAAAAGGCTTCTTATTCATTTTTGTCCCTTTCACTCATGCCACGGTATACCCAGTTTGTAGTCAGCATTCAATAACCGTTTAAATTCTTTTTATAATTAATAATTATAGAAAGCTTTTTAAAAGTATAATATGAAAATGAGAAGCCACAAAGTTAAAAATGGATGAAATTGATTACATAAAATTTTACATGGGTAATAAAGCACAATAAACAAATTCAAAAAATGAAATATAAACTTCAAAAACTATTTTCAAGATATATGACAAAGGATTAGTGTTCATAATATAAAAAAGCTCTTATGAATCAATTTTAAAAAATAAGCAAGCCAATAAAAATAGCAAAAGACATACCAGTGAATACCAATGACCAGGACATATAAAACTATTTTTCGCTAATAATTAAAATAAGTTAAGTAACTTGTCACTTTTCAATTATCAGATCATCAAAGAATCAAATGATTGATATACGTTTTTGGTAAAGATAAGGAAAAAAGATACGCTCATTTTCTATGGGTGAGAATAAAAATGGTTAAAAAAAAAAAAACCCACCCAATTTAGGTGGATTAGGTAATATTTTTTAAAATTTAAATGTGCTAAAAGTTCTAGTACTGGAAATTTATTCCAGAGACATACTAGCAATAAATATGTAAGAATATAAGTAAAATAATGTTTATTGTATTCTTTGCAATTGTGACATGCTATAAACAAATATCTCCAAGAATTTGGAGAAACAAATTTAAAAGAATGAAGTACACCTACCTACATGTCTGGTTATGGAAAAAAAATCAGTTATTTTAAGTATAAGAGCAAGTTATGATGGCATATTTAGTATTATTTTATTAAATTAAAATATCTTGGAATATTGGTTCCAGAAACAGGAGAACTGATCTAGGTAGACTTCTTTCTGACTATACACACATTAAAAATAAAAATTTCATAAAATATGTAAGAAAAGTTGTAAATATCTTGCTAAACATAAAACAAAGAAAAGAAAGACCTTAAGAATCAGAGTAAAGAGGGAATTTTAATCCAGGTGTTTCGGTCATCAGAGGACTGTGGCAACCAATGGGATGTTGTAGCAGATGCTGAGACTGGTTCGCATCCCTTGGGCCTTTTTAGGGTGCTCCTGCTGATTTTCAATGGCCAGGATCCACCTCTCTGTAACTTAGGGCTTTTCCCCCCAGAACTCTGGAAGGCTGCTCTGATTGCACAGTGGCATGTTGGAAATGTCAGAGAATATCTCCTCCTTCTCCAGCCCTAATAACCTTCAGGCAATGAGTCCCCAGTTATGGTGTATAAATATACCAGCTCCCTCACCATCTGTGGTGGGTTAATTATGAGGCACGTATCTTGCACCATATCCCAGAGTTTCTCACTTTAATTGTCCACTGGCATAGCTGGCTTACAAACACTCTATTATTGGTTTCCTTTATCACCCTTCCACTCGCTTCCCCTCTGTCTTACTGGGATTCTGTGTAGCTCCCTCAAAGTCTATATGCCCTTGAGTACTTGTCTCAGGATCCATTTTTGGGAAAACCAAAACCAAGAAAGATGTTAATAACTTTAAGGACCTAGGTTATAGGATTGGGATTTTAATGTGCATTCAGAAGCCAAAGTGAAGAAAATAAACCAAGAACCTTACATTAACATGACTCTGGGCTGCCCTCCCTCAGGGAAAGGAGAACTAAAGATTTTTGCTCATCATTCCAGAGAAATGGCAAGTCAGTTTCTTTGCCCTACACAGAGAAGGGAAAAAAAAGCTCACGTGATGAACTGAAAACTAAAACCTGGTCCTGGCATTTGAGTGGTATAGGAATGTAAAATGCAAAACACGAATGTGTGAACTGGTTCCAGAATAGTAAAATTTCTAGGACACTATTTGTAAGGAAACAAAACATGTACGAGATGAAAAAAAGTAAATCTCTGCTGAATATAAGCTAACCAATTTAAAAATACAATAAAAAAAATTATCAAGCAGGAGTTAGTAGACAGGAGAATCAGAACACGAGTTAATAGAACAATTTGCAAGAATCCACAAAATGGGTGGGCTGAACATTATTGGAGAAAAATGAAAAGGATCAAAATTATATGGAAGGAATGGACACCGACGCAGGAATGGGCAAATTTTTAAAATAACAAATGTATCTTCTAGAAATGAGAAATAAGATAATTGATGATGAAAACTCAACTGTGGATCAAAAGCCTTTTAGACATAACTCAAAAAATTGTGAAACTGAAAGAGAAATCTAAGGAAATTTGTTACAATGAAGTATAGTGAAATAAATATATGACTAATATGGAAGCATATTTAAGAAAAATGAATAATGGAATGAGAATGCCGAACATATATATGTAATAGAAGGTCAAGAAAGTGAGAAAGAATAATAGACACAATTTTCAAAGAAAGTGTGGCTGAAATTTTATCAGATTTGATGAAATGTGTGAAACATAGACTAGAATATCTATGAGATTATAAAACAAGGTAAATAAAAGTAAATCGATCTAGATATTTCAGCGAGCCTGCAGAATATGAAAGACAGGGAGGCGGACCTCAGCTGTCTTTGCAAGAGAGAACCGGCTGCAAGAAGTAGCCAACAGTCTCCAGCTGCTGCACCCTCAGGATCCGCAACAGTGTTTACATGGGGGCCACGCTCTCCCCAGACTGCTCCAGGCCAAAGTAGACATTATGGGGGTACGATAGCCCAAAGCTGAACCTTTCTGGCTCAATGCCAAACGCTTCGAACAGGTAGTTCTACTTAAGAGGTAGCTGTATGCCTGGCTCAGGCTGGTGGAGCTGTAGTGCAGGCTGAGCCTCTCCCTACACCAAACTAACTCCTTTCTCTCTTTTTTTCCCCCAGAGTCAGACTTGCACTGTGGTTTGAATCTCTCCCCATCCACTCCTGCTCGCTTTGCCCTTTATCCTTAGGCCATTTCCCCCAAGTAATTCTTTGTAGTTCTAATTTTGTCTGGGAGTGTGCTTTGCAGAAGACCTGAACAGACACAGAGACAATCCCTTAAAAGTAACCAGAAAAGACAGGTCACCACAAAGTCACAGCAATTAGAATCACAGAACATTTTTTATCAGTAGTATTAGAGACTAAAATGCAGTGAATATTATCCTCATATTGCTGAGAGAAAATGACCGAAATGCAGAGAATTCTATATCCTGTTAAATCATCATTCAAGAGTCGGGGTTAAGAAATATTTTTCAGTCTAAACATTGATAGTATTTACCACTTACAGACCTAAAAGAAAAAACGTGAACCTAAAAAGAAAGAATGAGATGCAGGAAACAATGTTGAGTAATATCGAAAGCTATAGGTAAATTTAAATAAGCATTTACTATAACAAGAAATTAAAAAACAAATAACGAATTCAAAAAGATAATAGCTCAAGATTGAAATATGAATCAAAGCCAAAATATAGACAATAATAACACATTTTGGAGGGTGGACATAATCTGATATTAGTAAGTTCCTCATATTATTCTGGGATATGAGAGAGATATTAAATACAAATAAACTTATTTATATTTTAACTCTAGTATGAATGTTAAAAATTTAAGGGTAATCCTGAAACTATAAAAAATGAAATGCCTAATCTCCAAACCAACAGAGAGAAAATGAATTTAAAAACTTAAATTGATCCAGGAGAAAGAAAAGGAGTAAATAAGAAGTAATAAAAAAGCACAATGAATAGTTAAAACCAAAGTTAAAATTGAATAAATAAATCGTAATGTGTATATGGATTTAGCTCGACAGTTAAAAGAGAGTCTACAATTGAATTAAAAATTAAAAGTCAGATATGTGTTATCTAAAAAAATACACCAACAATATGTACTTGCAGGAA